>NC_090438.1:336014724-336333082 GCF_031143425.1 Pleurodeles waltl | reverse complement strand
CCTGACCATTGTCGCATCATGCTTAGTTATTGAGATTTTAGCTATGTCCTAGTCCCATTTCTCTTTTTCGAATTCCTTTCACCAGTCAGCCCTTTTATTATTATTGATGTATTGTTCAGGTTCACATTTCCAGACTGCAGTGATGTACCAGGGACCCCCATGTTATGTATAATTCCCTTTGGTATGACCAGACTGGTTTTCAAGAATTTGCCTTAGGCCTGCTTCAATGTTTTCCAGCCTGACTGTCAGGGTAGCGATAGACTGGTTAACTGACTCAATATTATAGCAAGACAAGTTTTCCATTTCAATAGGAGATATCTTATGTTTACCTTTTTGAACATGACAAATTTTCAATGTCTATTTTAATTTGGTTTTCGGTTCCCTTCTGTTCCTGCTACTTTAATTTTTGGTGGGATCAGATGTGTCCTAATCATGCAAATATCAGGACCCTCTAGTTCTTGTCTTTTTGTTTGCACATTTGACTATTAGCCTGTGTATTGCATAGTGCACCTGATGCACAGTTTTTAAAGGAAGGTTTCTACATGTCCCTGATAATCGGTATCATGTGATTTCTCTATTGAGATGTTCTAAGGTAAGGAGGAACACCTAGACGTAATCATTGAGGAAAATATGTGTTTACCCCATTAGACAATGCCACTGTGTGAGGAAATCCATTCAGATAGAATTCTCATGTAGCTATAGATGGCAGAGAATAATGGAGAGAACCCAATTAAAGATGCTAGAGACCCTGTTTTGCCCTTCTGCCTTTGTCTTTGTATTTTATGCCCATGGTGTATGGCTACTCCTTTGAAGATTGCAGACCACCTGCTTGCAGTTCCCTTGTTAAAAACCATGAACTGTTTTTTTTACTAAATTGAAGGAAACTAACAACTGTGGCACATTTCCTACGTCACTAGATTCTGCGGGTATCAAGTCATAATAACCTGCAGGACATTGATTTAAGCCTAATTCCCATCAGTGACAGCTACAGATGAAAGACGGACGTCTTGGCCCTACAGTCTCAGCACCCAGAAAATAGCAAAGCTGGACAGCGATCGCCAGCGCATGGTATCATACTTGCTCCATCAGACGGCGTTGGACATCGCAGAGCCAAAGTTTCAGTGTAAAGGAGCTAAAGAGAAGGATTCCTGTTGTTGATGGCAGAGCTGTTTTGAGGTTTAATTTCTCTACCTGTCATGTGCTGGTAACCTCTGACAGTGTGCAATCCCTTGAGCCCCTTGGCCTGAGTTTTGGCCACACCCCCCCTTTTCTTTGCTCCAACGGAAGAAGGGTAGTGCACCGGAGATTTCAAGTTTGGAAAAAGGCACTATATTGTGGTGCCCATGAAAGAGCAGCTTGAGCGTCCTCTGACACTAAATAATGAGTGTTGGAGTCTGAAAGTGCTGCTGAGCTTGAGCTATTTCCCAATTTATGGTGCTTGGGTCTGCACGAGATGATTTGTGCCCTTGATCAATGAAGAGCACATTGTTTGTAGTGTCTGCCACAGAGGAGAGACACTGGTGCATTGCTTTAAGACATTGAGGCCCATATTTATACTTTTTGACGCTAAACTGCGCTAACGCAGTTTAGCGTCAAAAAATTTTGCGCCGTCTAACGCCATTCTGAAGCGCCATGCGGGTGCCGTATTTATGGAATGGCGTTAGCCGGCGCAAGCAGACCGGCGCTGCCTGGTGTGCGTGGAAAAAAACCACGTAGACCAGGCAGCGCTGGCGTTGGGCAAAAATGACGTTAGGGCGTCTTAAAATGGGGCAAGTCAGGGCAAGTCAGGCCTCAGGGCCGTATTTATACTCCGTTTGCGCCGAATTTGCGTCGTTTTTTTCGACGCAAATTCGACGCTAAACTAACGCCAACTAACGCCATATTTATACTATGGCGTTAGAGGCGTATAGCGCCAAAGTTCCCGGAATGTGCGTCATTTTTTAGCGTGAACCCCTTCCTTGCGTTAATGATATGCAAGGGAGGCGTTCCCGTCTAAAAAATGACTCCCAGGCCTTTACGTGGTATTTATACTCCCGGGCAAAAGAGACGCCCGGGAGTGGGCGTGGCTAAAAACGGCGCATTTGCGCCGCTTTTTAACGCCTGGGTCAGGCATGGCGTTAAGGGACAAGTGGGCTCAAAATGAGCCCAGAGTGCCCTCCCCTGCCCCCAGGGACCCCCCCTGCCACCCTTGCCCACCCCAGGAGGACACCCAAGGCTGGAGGGACCCACCCCAGGGACATTCAGGTAAGATCAGGTAAGTATTTTTTTATTTTTTTTTAATAATTTTTTTTGGCATAGGGGGGCCTGATTTGTGCCCCCCTACATGCCACTATGCCCAATGACCATGCCCAGGGGACAGAAGTCCCCTGGGCATGGCCATTGGGCAAGGGGGCATGACTCCTATCTTTACAATGATAGGAGTCATGTTGATGGGGGATGGGCGTCGTTAAAAAATGGCGCAAGTCGGGTTAAGACGATTTTTTTGCCTCAACCTGACTTGCCCCATTTTAAGACGCCCTAACGTCATTTTTGCCCAACGCCGGCGCTGCCTGGTCTACGTGGTTTTTTTCCACGCACACCAGGCAGCGCCGGTCTGCTTGCGCCGGCTAACGCCATTCCATAAATACGGCGCCCGCATGGCGCTTCAGAATGGCGTTAGACGGCGCAAAATTTTTTGACGCTAAACTGCGTTAGCGCAGTTTAGCGTCAAAAAGTATAAATATGGGCCTGAGACTTTCGAGTGAGCTGTGGGTGTTTGCCAGGAGGGCACTCCAACTAAGCAGTACTTTTCTCACGAAGAGGCCTGAATTGAGAGGCCCATGCGAAAGAAAACAACAAAAGAAAATTTGATGGACAATAGAAGCCTGCCAGAGAGGCTTTTTGAACGGACTCTGGGCATAGTTGGTTTCACAAGAGGTTTCCGTGTGATTGTATAGACTAGGTGTTAGGAGACTGATTGTTTTGCTGGCATTGTTTTAAAGTACTATTCTGTTTAGTAAAAGCAGAATAAAGTCCATTTTCTGTGGAAAGAGTACCCCCTTTTCACCTTAGAGCATTGATGAGAGTCACCACTGTTCCACCTGAACATACAAAAATTACTGAAATGCAGAGGAGCCCTAAAAATGTTACTAGATAATTTTAGGATTTGCTTTTTGGTTAGGGTTGTGAAAAATTATTATTTAATTTGTAATAGTGGTCACTACTTTCTCCCGTTGTCTATATGTTCTTAATAACGTGTTTTCTAGTGTCTTTTAAACATGACGTTGTCATTTATGGGTGGGATTGTGTTTCTCTACTCAATTGACTTCTGCACCCACTTCCCAACCTATGTCTTTTCCTACTATTGTTTCTTTGCACTGTTTTCACCCTTTTCCTGAACATGAGCAGGTTAGAAGATCAGAATTCGTAAGCAATTCTTTTGTACAGCTTCTGCATCAACACTAGTTAGTAGTGAACATCACTAATTGTTGGGTGTGTGATCTTATGCCACCTACTGCAGATAGAGGTATTCCTTATTTTGTCCTGCCATATGTGGCCTTTTGTGCTACTTCATGTTCGAGGAGACCTGTCCAGAGAGAGTTACCAAGTACTAGAATTTTGCTCCAGCAACATCTCCATGGCCTTATAAACATAGACCTGGACTCAGATTAGCATGAGAATAGGTTTATTGCCTATGTAAGGGCAAAAGGAGGGTTTGTGGTTCTAAAAATTCTGGACCCATGTAATTTACTTTGCCACAGCAGTACGATTTTAGTATCAAAAGACCGATAATGACTAGTACACTAAGCATGAGCATTTTCGCTCAATTCCAGCAGCGTTTTCACCTCGAAATCGCCATTTTCGTCCTGCAGTCGTGTCTCCCATTTTATACACGGCAGCCATTTTTAAAAGTTGCCCTCACGTAGGCTTATAATACAGTCAGATTTGATTCCAAGGACACGTACACCTTGATTGACTTTTCTCTGACCTGGGCAAGCTGGAACCATTGCCTCAGGCCAAAACTGTTTGGTCAGTCCCTCTCCCAGTGGTCGAATCAGATAGCATCAAGGCACACCATGCCATAAAACCCTTATCATCGCTCACACACCCTGCCTAATCTTGCTCACAACTGCACCTGCTCTTTTCTTCTTCTTACTTTACGAGGGGGAGGTGCCCGTTTTTATTGGTGGTCCACACTTATCTGATGTAAAATATTAGGCCTTGCCAGGTAATTTATAATGGGTTGGAAGACATGAAATAGGAGGTTTCATCATGACACTGTTTTTTCCTTTGTAGTGAAAACATGTGAATGACCAACCAAAATGTCAAGAATGTTTGCCTGAAGCTTAAAAAACTGTATATAAGGAAACCTGACTTTGCATTGAAACACAGTCTCCTGAGAACATACAAACCGTGCTGTTGTACTTCTAGGACGCATGTTACTTGGCTGCAGCCAATAAATTCGATCTTTGACTTCACCTAGAAGACTCTGAGTTTCTGTGGTCTGAATCAGGAAAGTACCCGAGGTCTTTGGGTGTACCCTGGCACCGCTGGGTTACCGGATCAGTACCGGTTCTGAAAAACCCAGTACCTCAGTGCAGCATTGACAACTCTGGTATTAAAAGTTGTAAGCAGCCACTTATTAACAAACACATCATAACTAAATGAACTATCCACAAGAAACGACATGCTTTCTTAAAAAGCTTTGTAAGAAAACATAATACATAGGCATGCACATGAACTGCAATGATAGGGCAAACATTCAACATACACACTTGAAAGAGCCTTCTAATCTTGAATTTACCAGCAAACTCAAAGCTCAGCTCCCATCAAGAAATGAAAATCCGAAGACTGCTGGAACATGAGATAGAAATAATAGACTATGAACAGAATGAGAAAGGCTCCTCTGGGAAGAGCGCACAGATAAGTTAAAGTGAAACCATTGGATTAATAGCAGGTGCTGAGTCAATTAAGTAAACTGTAGAGAGAGGCTGACCCAAAGCTCTTTCTATATGCTTTTCAAAGACTTCATAGCCAAAGGTCAGTATCTGTTAAAACTGTGGGTAGCCAGATCCAACATGAGTGACCTAACGTATTTTTACAGGTCTCATAAACATGGAGAATCACTACTTAATACTCCATTTACAATGATGTAATACGGGCATAAATTATTTAAGGAACACCTTACATCCTTGAATACATTTTCTGCATGCTCACATCCATGGAATGGTAAGGTCTTGACAGTCGTCAGTATATCATTTGGGGACAGAATATGTCACTCTGGGTACTGAGTCAAGCAAATCATTGCATGTGAAAACATGCAGTGGAAACCGTGCTGCAAATGAGTGCTTTCTAATCAGTATTTAAGCTGGAAGTGAATTTAGGTCCTACAGCAGCCCCATACAAGTATAATGATTCCTTCCTAATGTCCCCTTACCTGAACCTCTACGTGTCTTTGCAATCACAGCAACACCCACTAGACCTTGAGCTGCTCTACCAGATACCTACTGTCTGCTGGAAAGTTAGAAATCCTCTCTTTGGTTTTATATACACATCCTTCCAAACTAAGCAGGCTAAACCAATAACTCTGCTCCGTGGCCTTAATGTCAGCCAAACATTCTCTATCGCTTTCTGGTAATTAACTAGCCCTTACTCCCCCTAGCTGGGCTCTGAAAAGACTACTTTCTTTGCAATAAGTTTACACAATACACATGATTGTTCTCTGCTTACATCTCCTAATTTTCTACATAATTAAAATGTAGTTCCCTACCAACACTAGCAATCCACCTGAACTTATTCTAATGTTAATATTAAAACTCATTATTATTGTAATATATGTAATATATATGTTTGTATTAAATATCTATAAATGTAGATATGTTTCTACAACTTTTGTTTTAAATCAATATTTTGCTATTTTAATTATAAGTAGAATTTTGTTTATATTATGGTATTGTGTATTTTGACCTCAATGTTATTGTTAGTCGCTATTTAGGACTACAATTTGCATTTTATTAGACTCTGCACAATCCTGAATATAAAGTTCTGTAATCTGAGCTAAATAACCCCTAGATAGGCACACCAAGGTACTGAGTACTGCAGTAATCTTGCCACAAAAACATATGTGTAAGAACCATCGCATCAGACAACATAGGACAAAATGGAAGGCTCTGCCTAAGAAGATCAAGAAGATGAGAAGAGGAATTGGTGACTGCTTTAACTGCTACTTTGAAGGAGAGCCACTGATTTTAGATGATACTTTATGGTAGACCAGTCAGCCTCAGGGTGGTCTTCTCCTAAATCTTTTGTCTTCACCCTCCTTTTTTTCTGAATTCTTTTTTTGCTGGCTTCAAGACTCTATGCAATCTACCATTGCTAACCAGTGCTAAAGTGCATGTGTTCACCCCCTCGAACATGGTAAAAATGGCTTACACCTAATTGGCATATTTAATTTACTTGTAACCCCCTAGCAAAGTGGTATACCATGTACCTAGGGCCGGTAAAATAAAGGGCTACTATTGGGCTTGGGACACTTATTGTGCCACCAACTTAAGTAGTCCCTTAAAACATGCCCCATACTTGCCATTGCAGTTTGCATGCAGTTTTAAACTACCAATATAACCCTTTTGCCAAGCCTTATTGTTCCATTTAATTGACTGATGCCACCACTAGGTAGATCCTAGGTAGTGAACCCATAGGGCTAGGTGCATTGTAATTAACAAGATGGACATTTAATTTTAAGTTCTACATATCCTGGCAGTGAAAACTCCTAATTTTGTTTTCACTGCTCCGAGCCCTACCTCTCCCACAGGATAACATTGGATTGCCCTGTTACATTTAATAAGTGCAAACTTTTGAAAGGGAGCAGGTAAAGATTCATGTTTGGTGTCTGAGAAATTGTAATTTAAAAACCACTTTAATGGTAAAGTAGGATTTTAAGGTACCGTTTGGAAACTGCCACTTGTAGAGAGTTAGCATTTTCCTGCCCTAACCATGTGATACCTTCAGCCTGTTCCTCAGTCATATGACTGGGTGTAGTTGGCAGTTGTACTTTGTATATTCCTCCCAGACAGTCACACAATAAAGACATTAGGTGTGCCTGGATGGGCCAACACTGTCATGATGGGGGGCTGAGCTGGGCACAGCACCACTTGCAACTTAATAGGCTTACTTCTGCCTTCACACACAGGACTTGACACCACTTCAATGTTCATGCTGTCAGACTGGAGCCAGGGCAGGAGAGGCAGGATACTCCAAGTACTTCCAAGGGACTTTCCCTAGAAACTTCTACTTCAAAGAAAGCACCATGTATAAAAATAGGACCCTTAGATTCACTCCTCAGTTAATTTTCAGGGCCAATGGAAGGAAACTCAGAGGACTGCCTGCTGCTGTGGCCTGCAGTGTACTTCAAAGACTGCTTTGCTTCACCTGGAAGGTCTGTTCCTCTGCCTGAAGCCTGCCTTGAACGCCCAGTGGCCTGCTTTGGTGCTTGAGACCTGTTCAAATTTTTTAGCCCAGGACTACTAGAGAGACTCCAAGGGTTAGGTTGTTGACCAAGTGATCAGAGCCTCAGTGAAAGAAAACACTCCAACCATCTTGACCCACACCTGGGCCCAGCCTGAGAGAGCCCTGACCCTTTAAGTGGTGGCCCTCCAGTCCTGGACTGTTGGAATGGGTGGCAAATGTGCCTCCATAGCCAAAGTCCAAAGCCTGACACTTAGAAACTTGTTGGTTAAAAACCGCTCTAAGAACCAAGAGGAGATGTGACCAATCTGCTTTTCTATCAACCCAAGGTGCAATGCCAGTGGGCCTGACTTAGTGGAAGCTCCCGCTTGGTCCTTCTCAGCAGCATCAAATACTTTTTGGTGGTCCTTCACAGAAGGCGTACCTGGACTTGTAGAGCCTCAGCTTCATCGTGCTGAAGGTTTTTGCCTTCCGAAGAACAGACTAAGGGCCTCTGTTGGACTGCCAAAGACACAGGGATGAGGATACAGTCAAGCCAGTGGCCTCACCACCTGTTGTATTACAGTGTTTCCGCTGGGCTGACCGGTGGAAATGTCATATTATGACGTTTCTGCAGGTCAGTTTAGCGGAAACAGTGTGCCGGCATTGCCCGTGGCTCCCTAAAGGGAGCCAAAGCCAATAGCATAACACATCAGCACCCTCGGAATGGGCACTGTCTGCATAGCAGACAGTGCGCTTTCTATGGGTTCTGGCAGGGGGGCCCCTGTGGCCTCCAGCACAGGCTTCCATCAGCCTTTCCATGGTGGTAAAACTGCCTTGAGAAGGCTGGCAGAAAGTGAAGTTGTGATCAGCATGGCGCTGCTGCTATGGGCACCGTCATGGCTGACCACAAATTTGATCATCACCACCCCATCTGGATTCGTGATCCCTGCGGTGGTGACCGTCCGACCACCAGGATCCTAATCTGGTGGTCATATCACCAGGAGTGTGGCAGTCCGACCATCACTGTGAGTTTGTCAGACCGCCAAACTCATAATGAGGCTGTAAGTCCGAACGTGGAAATCTTCACTGAGACCTTGCCAAGTGACTCCATGATTACAGTACCTCCTCCTCTGACACCGCCTTCAGCCTTTCTTCGCTGAACTTCTACCTTCTCAGGACATTTTTGTTGAAGTTTCTTCTAAGTCTAAAGGCAAGAGCTGACCAAGTTCAATCCACTTCTTGTATTCGACTCACACTGCATTGCACTAGCCATATTTTTCAACTATGACTCGGTCTCTTGTGATTAGATGTCTACTGTTGGGGATTTGATCTTTTACACGCAATTTTTTACCTTAAACCTTAAACTTAAAAACTCATAGCTCTATATCTACTGATTGGGTTATTGTCATTTTGGTCTCAAATAATTTATGAAAATGTACTTCATCCTTTTAAATTGCTGTGGGATTTTCCTTTATCATTATTTGTATGGTGCATAAATACTTTATATATTACCTCTACTTTAAGCCTGGCTGCTTTTGTGCCAAGCTACCAGAGGTTTACCACAGGTTAAATGAGTGACTTTTGTGGTTGAATATGACAGGGATTATAGCTGTCGCTTGGGCAGTGGTAACACCCCATGCAATCAACAGCTCAATTTCTTACACCTATTGACTGCACCATCTTTTCTATTCTGTTAAATCCTAATTGTCAGTCTACTCTCTTTTCATTCATACTTCTGATCAATTGTTATATCCATCACCTACTTGATTGCTCAAACCCATATCTCCTGCTCCTCTGTTCTTTATTGCGGTAACACCTCTTTTCAGCATGGTTCATAAAATTCCCCGCCCACTATGACAGTGTCATTAGCCATCTCTGCTGCTAATCCACTTCCCTTTACTACGTTATTTCATTGCAGCTTCCCGAGCTCGCCTCTCTCACTGCACCATCTGTTCGGTAAAGATGAATGTTGTTGGAATACACTTCAACTCTTCTTCATAGCAAGCATGAAAGTGTTCTCTGTCCCGAATATTTCCTCTAGTAGATAATTTCCATTGCTAATTTGACCTTGATTTATTAATGCCAAACTACGAAAAGCATGTGACCTGCAGTGTTGGATTGGAATCAAAAAGAGACCCCTGCATCCTAAAAAAGTGGCCCACATTTGCGGATTTTGCCTTTATGCAAAATACTGATTTCGTGTTTTAAGTATTTTGAAAAGAAGGAAGGGGAGTTTCTCTAAAGGAGGCATGCTTTCCTAACTAAAAAATGCAAATGCTGCCAGGACATTTTGTGCATGACTTAGTTCACACTGGTGACCCAGTCCTCAATATAAGTGAGTCTGCTTCTGCTCAGGCCCCCTGCCTGTTCAATCTACATACATTATTGGGCCAGCCTAGTAAGACTGGGAATGACACCTCTGCTCCCTTGGTAAAAGGGAAGTAATAGAGGTCCACCTGCCTCCGGTAAGGCCGCTGAATCATCTGGCCGCTGGCCTCTGAACAACAGCCATCATGCAGCAAAAGTGGCCCACAGCTGCAACTGAGATACCGGCCAATCGCTCATTGCCGCCTTACCAATCCGACCATGCCCTTCATTTCGCTATGAGTAGATTTCTCCTGTCTGTTAGTATGATAGAATTAACATGCTCTGTCAGTTTCCTTTGTGGACAGCTGAAGATTCATATGTCTGCTTCTTGTAGCACCTCGCTTTTGTGCTCTCTCTGTTTTGTGTTTTGTTTATTTGTAAGTATGCAAAAACATTACTTAATATAGGTAATACTGGTTCGATGATTGGCATTCAAATACCTAGGAAATCGTTGTATGCTAAAACATTACTTAACATAGGTAATACTGGATCGATGACTGGCATTCAAATACCTGGGAAATCGTTGTTTTGGAAAGCATAATTTTGCCACAGATAAAAATTGGTCCGCTTCCGGTCACTGATTATTATTTTCCTATGCTTCCAGCGCATGTCAATGGAATTTACGGCTCATATTTCTCTCTGACTGTAGATCACCATGCATACATAGAAGCATAACCATTGAAGACTTCCAGGATGACTACTTTTTGGGCTTCAAGTGCTAGTGGTTTACATAGTTCCAGCAACTCTATGGGTATCCCAGTGATGGGCAAAGAGGATAATAAGAAAACAGAATCACTAATCAGGAATTCAGGGAAAGATGGCTCTTGCACAAAAATATCTTGGGGGGTCGTTTGAGTTGTGGCCAAAATAGAAGCGATAGCCAACACGGGTTTACAGACTAGAGCCTTTACTATCCTATTTGTTTTGCATGAACAATTTGAAAATGCAGTGATTTTCAGGACTGTATTTTCAAACTGTGATTGGAAGAAACACCAAAGCATGTCTCCATCATACATACTCATTCTGTTATTGGTCTACAAAAAAACTCATATTTCTCATCATTAAGAAGAGATCAATAATTTACTTAGCCAAATTGCCGCACTTGTATGGGAAGATCCTGTTTAGTTATTAGCTTTAACCTCCACTTGATTAGGGCCTCCAGAGCGGACTTTTTAATTATGGCTGCTCAATACCATGGACCAAAGAATACTCCATACCTTGAATTTATTAGACCTCTCAGCTACATTTCACCATCATCAGCCACAACATCCTACTCTGCAAAAAAACTTGCAATAGCTTCAGAATGCAACAAATCTGATACACAGATGACTTTAAATAGATTAAGGGCCTGCTTACAACTTTGGCGGTCGCACGAAAGCCACGGGGAGGACGCCACCACCATCGCGGTGACATCATTACAAGCGTATTACAATGTTCCGCCAGGCTGACCAGAAGGAACATTGTAATACGTGTTCCCACCGGGCTGACCGGTGGTAACAGTGCTATGGTATTGGTCTCTGCTCCCTTAAAGGAGCTGAGGCCAATATCTTAGCACATAGCACCCTCAGAATGTGCACTGTCTGTGGGCAGTGCAGGGTCCCCCCTGTGTCCCCCTGTACTGACTTTCCACCAGCCCTTCCATGGCTGGGTGCCCAGCATGGAAAGGCTGGCAGAAAGTGGGGTTGTAATCAGCCAGGTAGTGCTGAGTTCAGCGCCACCCTGGGTGGTTACAGCTCCGGCCACCATTAACCCCTCGGGAACCATGTCACCAGCAGGGGTGGCAGTTACCTGGTGGGTCGCCAGGGTTGTAATGTGACAGTCGGACTGCCACAGTTTCGGTGGTCAGACCATCAACGTGAGGCTTGTGGTCTTGGGACCACCAGCCTCGCAATGAGGCCTAATGTTCTGGCGAATAACCCAACATCTCTTTGACTTCACGAACATTCTCCTCATGATCCTCAGTTTTTCATAGTCAATATCCTCATATAATTTCAATGCAAACTCTTCAAATATGAGGATAAACTACTCTGACTGCTTTTTATTCATATATTAGCACATAGTAACCTTTATTTTTATTTTTATCTCAGTCAGGGTTTTTGCAGTGTATGACATTACATAACATTTGTTTTTTCTCCTAAATATTCTTCAACAAATGTCTTTAAATTGCACCTCTACTGATATTATATGGAATAACCAGGGGATTGAGGTCATGTTCTCCTACTTAAACTGCTCCTGCATATGCTTTTTCAATCAATACTGCTAATCCATTCTCAGTGCTTGCATCTAATATGGAAGGCACCACAGTGGAGTCTGCCTCTTCTCCCACTACTCCTTCCAATAGAAATACAAAGGATAATATTTAAACACCTTCCAAACAAAGCTCCGGTGTGATTTCTGCTAATAAACGAGTTCAAAAAGACCCACTAATTCATTAAATCACCTAACACTACTTCAATTGAACTATTGTTGTGGAAATGCAAGCTCTGAAACCATATATGGAGGAAACAAATAACAAAATGTATAGATAGCAGAGTCAGTCAAGTGGAACAACAAGTCAGTGATGTTGAGGATAAAGTTCTGACCTTACAAAATCACAAGTGGGAAGTAACCAAGCTGAGGAAACATGCTGATAATTTGGAAAATCAGAGTAGAAGAAATAATCTACGTATTTATGGTCTGGCACAAAAAATGAAAGGCTCCGACCCCATCACGTTTTTTCAGTCTTTTGTCCCCAAACTCTTGGATCTTCCATCATCACCACTATTGAGTATACAATGAGCTCATCGATTGGGTCATTCGATTTGTTATGCATCCTCATCACAAAATCTGAGAGAACTCGTCATCTACTTTTTGGAATACTTCTTCAAATCCTCAGAGTTGATAAGGCCGAAGGGAAAACTTCATGATCTCGGTCTCATCTGTTTTTCACACTGGATTATGCTAAAACCACGGCAGACAGATGGAAACAAGTTATGGACATGAGACCTGCTCTTTGCTCTTTCAACAGATTTGGACGTTTCCATCCCTGTTCTTTTAAAGTAACATAAAAGTAAAACTATGGTAAATGAAGATCCCAGATTACCACAACACGTTATTGATAACCGTACACGAGAAGAGAGGACACTTCAAAACTATCATCAACTTGCATTTACTTACTTATTCTGATTACGTTTAGATAATTTCAACAATACTTAAGTTAAATGTTACCATCCATACAATTCATTTATATGTTTCTTTCCTCAAATAAATTGTTTTCTAAATAACCTTCTGTTTTTATTATCTCACTCCAGGTACTGTATATTACATATTCCTAAGGCCACGTCATCACTATTGTATGTGGTCCGATTTTTTTCCCTTATCAAATCTGTTAAGGTTCTAGTGGCGTCGTCTCCCTTATGTGGTGTCACCACCCTCAGATGTTTGTGTGTTCCATAGATATGTTCACTTTGTTATTTTTTCAATGTTTTTTGTCCATACCTTTTTCTTATCAACTTCCCTTTTTTCTCTCCTTTCCTTCCTTTCTCTTCTGCCCTATATTTTCTAATTGTTTTATTTGTTTATACTGTAATTTCTTTCCTCTCTTTTTTCAGTTTTTCTGTATCCCTTTCTTTTCTTATATATTTTCTAGTGATATGGAATGTTAGTATAGAGCATCTTAAGTTTAGATTTTACTTTAAATTATCATTATTCAATGGTAATGTTTTTATTTGTTTCTATATATATTCTTTTCTTTCATTCTACTGTTAATCTTACTGTTATTCAACTTAATTATATAAATGCTCGTTATATATATAAAGTTAATTTTGAAGACTTTGTTAAGTTTAACATATACCTTTCGCTATGTCTCTTTTTGAATTGCATGCAATGTTAAGGGGTTAGGTTCACCCATTAAATGACAAAGAGTACTTGCACATTTAGCCAAGTTAGCTACAGTTATTGCCTTGTTGCAAGAAACACATATAGTTGACAAAGAAGTTTGTAAGCTTGTCCATAACTGGGTAGGGTATGCTTTTACATCTCCAGGGACAGGTAAACGTAATGGAGTTATTGGCTTGTGTTAAAAAAAACTTTAGATGCCAAGTTGCTGTCATAAGAGGTTGACACAAAAGGTTGATGGCTCCTTCTAAAACTCACTATGGATAGCATACCATTAACAGTATTCAATATTTATGCCCCCACACATTTTAATAGATCCTTTTGGCCTATTATTGCAAATAAATGGATGTCTCTTACACACCATTATTTACATTTTTGGGGGGACTATGTTCTTGTCGTTGATCCTTTTTTATATTGTTTCTCTAAAGCTATTTTTCCCTTTCTCATGCATAAGCAATTTACTATGGCTATCAAGCAGAGAGCCCTTAAAGACATATGGAGACTTAGCAACCCTTCTTTGCGAAAATATACCTTTTCTCCTGTTCACTTTTTCCAATCTAGGATTGATAACTTTTTTGTTTCCAAACCATTATCTCAACACCTTTTACATGCAGATATTGGAACCATTTTAATTTCAGATAATTACCAGTCACTTTAGATGTAGAATTACTTTCCATTACTCCCAAGATTAAACGTTGGAATTTTAATACTTCTCTTTCATTAGACGCAGCTTTTACTCAATGTTTTCAGGTCTTTATATATGAATTCTTCCTCTTAAATGACTCACCAGAAATTTCCTCTCAAGCCATTTTAGATGTTTTTAAAGCAGCCTCATGTTTCTTTACCTTATCATATGTTACTTATAAAGACAAAACAAATACTAAAAATGCCCTAGAAAGTATGAAAGTATGACATCTATTAAATCCCTAGAACAAACTTATTTTGCATCCAAATCCAAGTCAGGTCTAGATGAGTTAGTTGAAGCTAAATTAGAATTCAATAAACTCTCCACATACAATGCTGCTACTTGTCTCCTCAGAACAAGTTTTACATTTTATGAAGGACAGAATAAAGCTATCAAACTCCTAGCAAATTATCTGAAAATAAAAAAATAATTAATTAACATTGAAACAATTCTATGTGGTGGCATGACCCTTGTAACTAAAGATAATTACATTTTAGAGGAATTCTCTGATTACTTTAAAACTCTATGTATTCCAGAAACTACTCCATATTGTATTGTTATAGATCAACACTTAATTTCTATTAAAAGAGAATGTGACCTAAACATAGACTTTTATTCTTTTGATGCAGATATCTCCCATCAAGATATTCATAAGGCAATTAATTCTGATAAAAATAATAAAGCTCCTGAACCAGATGGCTTCCCCATTGAATTGTATTTACATTTTTCAAAACTATTAGTCCCCAAACTACATAAGCTTTTTTACTTTCATTGCTAACGTCAATTCCTCCTCCAGCACATTTCAAGAAGGTAAAGATATCAAGTTATGTGAAAATTATTGACCAATTTCTCTTGTTATTTCTAACTATACCATATTTGCTAAAATCCCAGTGACTCAGTTAGAACCTTTCCTTCCCACTTTAAAAGGTAAAGAACAGTTGGGTTTCGTTAAAGGCAGGAACCTTCCAGATAATACTAGAATTCTCTTTAACATTTAAAGCAAATTCAAACAAACTCATTAGCGTCCATATTTCTAGATGCAGAAAAAGCTTTTGAACGTATTCATTGGGAATTCCCTTTTTTCTGTAATTTCTTGGTTTGGATTTAGTCACAAATTTATCAAATTGATAATTATTCTTTATTCTTTTCTTAAAGCATCAGTCCTTCGAAATGGTCTTACTCCTCCTTCTTTTATTCTCCACAGAGGACCTAGACAAGGTTGTCCACTATTAGCTCTTCCTTTTATTTTGACACCTCCTAAAAACTAATATACAAGGCTTTTAACATGGAAACACACCTCTCAAATGTTCAGTGTATAGAGATGATAGTCTGTTATACATTTTCCAATTTTGCAAAAAATTCACGATACAAGCTTAATGCCAATTGAGAGAAAACAGAGTTGATTGTATAGGCCCGCTGACATTTTGCCCTGTTAGACTTTCCATCCTTGGCGTGGTCTCCCTTAATTTTTTGCCTCTGTTCCCCAGGTAGTTGATGTGTGCTGGACTCTGGTTTTACTGTTTCTGTCACTCTGGGCACTTTACCACTGTTAACCAGTGCTAAAGTGCAAGTGCTCCTGTTTAAAATGTGTACGTAATTGGTTCTCCATGATTGGCATATTTGTTTTACTGTTAAGTCCCTAGTAAAGTGCACTAGAGGTGCCCAGGGCCTGTAAATCAAATGTTACTAGTGGGCCTACAGCACTGGTTGTGCCACCCACACAAGTAACCGTGTAATCATGTCTCAGACCTGCCACTGCAGTGTCTGTAAGTGTATTTTTACACAGTAAATTTGACTTGGCAAGTGTACCCACTTGCCAGGCCTAAACCTTCCCTTTTCTTACGTGTAAGGCACCCCTAAGGTAGGCTCTAGGTAGCCCCATGGGCAGGGTGCAGTGTATGGATAAGGTAGGACATATAGTAATGTGGTTTATGTGCCCTGACAGTGAAATACTGCCAATTGCGTTTTTCACTGTGCAAGGCCTGTCTCTCTCATAGGATATTATGGGGGTTACCTTTAAATATGATTAACGTGTAGATTCCCCTAGAGAGTAGATGGACATGTGGAGTTTGGGGTCCATGAACTCACAATTAAAAAATACATCTTTTAGTAAAGTTGATTTTAAGATTGTGCGTTTGAAAATGCCACTTTTAGAAAGTGAGCATTTTCTTGCTTAAACCATTCTGTGACTCTGCCTCGTTTGTGGATTCCCTGTCTGGGTCAGTTTGACAGTTGGGTTGTTTTTCACCTCGCACTAGACAGTGACACAAAGGGGGTTCGGTGTAACCTGCATTTCCTGATTAGCCATCTCTGCTAGGAGGGAGGGGTGGAGTGGTCACTCTCATCTGAAAGGACTGTGCCTGCCTCTGACAATGCCGGCTCCAACTCCCTGGTGTGTGTCTGAGGCCTTGCCTGGGCAAGGCAGGATTTCACAAGTAGGTGTGAGTCCCCTTTGAAGAAAGGTGACTTCAAAGACTAAAATGGGTATAAGAAGGGCACCCAAATCTATAGACTTTAGAAACACTTCTGGAACCAAGAGGAACCTCTGCCTGGAGAAGAGCTGATAGCTGAGGAAGAAGTGCTGCCGTGCCTGTGACTGTGCTTTGTGGAGCATTCCTGCAGTGCTGCTTCTGCCAGAGTAAGAGGGCAAAGACTGGACTTTGTGTGCCTTCCATCTTGTGAAGAAATCTCCAAGGGCTTGAGTTAGAGCTTGTCTCCTGTTGTTTGAAGTCTCACGGACAGCAAAGACTTCTCTCTGCAAGCACCTGGAGTCTCTGGAGAGACTCCTGCTCTGACAAGTGGTGCCCTATCCAGTCCCTGGGCCCTTGAAAGGAAAGCTGGTGGAAATCCAAGGAAATCGACTTCGGACGACTTCGGACCGACGCCACTGCTGAATCCGGTAACGCCGCCTGCACCTGACGGCGTGACCTTCGCTGGAACGCGACGCTCTCGCAGGCCCGACGCCACAGCAGCCCCGCTGAAGTCTGCGACTCCGTGGAAGTCGCTGCACCACGTTGTGACCGACGCCGCTCGAAGTGCACGGATTCAACGTTTCGCACAAACGCCGCGATTCCCGACTCCGCGCATCGGCTTGTTTTCACTCTTCACCAAAGGTACTGTACTTGGGGGTCTACACGACTCCGTGTCCGGTGCCGCTGGTGTCGGCTTGTTGGGAATGACTCCGTCACGACGCCGTGTTAACATCTCATCGAAGCATTTTTGTTTCTAAGCGCTATTTTTGAGTTTAATCTTTAAAAATTCATAACTTGACTTGTGTATGTCAGATTTTTGTCGTTTTGGTCTTGTTTTGTTTAGATAAATATTTCCTATTTTCCTAAACCGGTGTTGTGTCATTTTGCAGTGTTTTCATGAAGTTACTGTGTGTGTTGGTACAAATACTTTACACCTAGCACTCTGAAGTTAAGCCTACTGCTCTGCAAGCTACCAAGGGAGTAAGCAGGGGTTAGCTGAGGGTGATTCTCTTTTACCCTGGCTAGAGTGAGGGTCCTTGCTTGAACAGGGGGTAACCTGACTGTCAACCAAAGACCCCATTTCTAACATGCCCCCATTATTCATTTTTTGCTAATGTTTTCCTGACTCTGATGGTGCCCTGGGTACTGCTAACCAGCACCAGAGCCTGTACTCTGTATAAAATGAGTAGGCAAATTAGGCTAATTATAATTGGCTAAGTCAATCCACTTATTGCTCCCCAGTATATGGTACGGCATGTAGGATTAGGGACACCAGCAGAGGTGGTGCACCCATTGGTGCACTGCTGAGGTGCCCAAAGTTATTTCAAAGGCAGGCCTTCCTTGCTGGCTGCTTTTAAAATAAAGTTACATGCAAATTCGACTTTGGAATTAAAAGTAGTTCCAAAGTCTTAAACTACCTTATTTTTACATATAAGTCACCCCTGAGGTGTGCCCTATGTTCCTCTAGGGTTGGGTGCCATATAACTATACGCAGGGACCTTATAAATAGTTTTAGAAGCCCTGGTCAGGTAAAACAGCCAAATTTCCTTTTCCCTCATTGCAGTGAATGGCCTCCAAAGGCTAGAATGGGGAGGCTTTATTTTAATTTATAAAGCCCCTTAAGTGTCAGATGACTTAAGTTTAGTAACAAATTAATTGTTATAATAAATCCCACAACTTACAATTGTTGGATTTAATATAATTTGTTCAGGTAAAGAGATTTAAACTTTACCTAAAACGTTGCCAACTTCAGCCCTGTAGTTCTTTGCTCTGATTGGCCAGCCTCTGGCAGCTTTGCCTTGCTCCCTGCAATTGATTTTTGCCACACTTCCATGGAAGTGGTCATCACAGTGGGAAAGACCCCGCACCTGATTGAAGAACCAGGAGCCCCCTGTTTCACCCAGAAGCAAGGATAAAACTGGCAGACCTCCACCCACACCTCAGCTCCCTACCAGACCCCAACAAGGAAGAACAGCAGAAGAAGAAGGACTGCCCTGCTGGATCCCGACCTGCACCTGGACAGTGCACTCTGAAGGACTGTACCAGCCACACACTTGGGCTTCACCACTAACAGGACTTTGCCTGTCTTTTACAGCTTCAAGAAGGTACTCCCTATTTGCTACTGGTACAAAGGAGTTGTCCAGAGTCCCCAGCATCAAGTCCTGCAAGCAGAGCCAAGCTGACCAGCATCCAGTGGCCATTTGAGGATTCGGACCAGGTGCATTCTGGAAATTGAATTCCCAACTTCCAAGGAGCAACTCAGAACTTCTAGACACTTAGATCAAGTTGTGGACACTTTAAGGACCCAAAAAGGACCTCTGGAAGAAGATCCGGAAGTTTAGAGATGTTTGGAGCAACTCCAAAAGCTGAAGAATTGAATTGTGGGAGTTGTAGACGCTAACCCCAAGAGGCAAACCAGAGCCTCCAAAACCTTGGCTGGTGCTGTGGACCACTTTCATGAATCAAGAAACACTTCTGAAAGTAAGGGTGACAGTGTTACCTCGTAGGTGGCCTGAACTCTTGACTTTGTCCCTTTCCAGTGTGACCTTTGTTAACCCTTTGAGTGCTACTTGCTTCTATGCACTATAAAACATTAAGGCCCTCATTACAACCCTGGCCATCAGTGATAAAGTGGCGGTAACACCGCCAACAGGATTGCGGTGTCACTATTAAATTATGACCATGGCGGTGACCACTCAGATTGACAACCAATTTACCACACTGACCGCTAGGGTGGAAACAATAGCCACCACGGCGGTAGCCACCTACAGTCAGGCGGAAGTCAATGTTCCGCCCCTGTATTAAGACAATCCAATCCTCCACCTTTTCTGGGGCGGAACCAACAACATCAAAAGCCTGGCGGGAAACAGAGCACAGAAGTGAAAGGACTCACTATTGGAGACTAAGGGAACAACCACGCCTCCATGGAGCCCAAGGTGCAGATCTTTCCAATGATCTTCTATGTCCTGCTCCACCACGCACACCAACAACTGTGAAGATGACCACGGTGAGTACAGACACCTAGCACACAAGTGAGGGGGCGAGGAAAAAGAGAGTGACGCACAAACGCAACACACCCACCCCCACACCCAAAACCATATGCACAATCAGATGCAGTAAGAAAACATATTTAGGCCGTACCTCTCAGGAATAATGCAAGGACTACAGTAATTGATGAAAGTGAGTGCAATAATATAAATATAGTAGAAATGCGAAAATACAATCAAATGGTATATACATATGTATAGTTCAAGGGACACAGCCCAGTCCTCAATGCGTGTGGGCCACAGGGCCACATCACAAAGTCCAAGGCCTCACTTGTCCTGTGCCCTGTGCTTGGTCCTGGGGAGTGCAAGGCCACAGTCTCTCAAGTGGGTGACTTGCCCACCTGCTCTGGAGGGGGCATTGTGCCCTGTGCTTGATCCTGGTGAGGATGGAGTGAGTGGGTGTCATACCCACAGGTTCTGGAGGGGGCACTGTGCCCTGTGCTTGATCCTGGTGAGGATGGGGTGAGTGGGTGCCACACCCACTGGTTCTGGAGGAGGCAACGTGCCCTGTGCTTCTGATCCTGGTGAGGATGGGGTGAGTGGGTGCCATACACTGGTTCTGGAGGGGGCATCGTGCCCTGTGCTTCTGATCCTGGTGAGGATGGGGTGAGTGGGTGCCATACCCACTGGTCCTGGAGGGGGCATTGTGCCATGTGCTTCTTATCCTGGGGAGTGCAAGGTCACAGTCTCTCAGCTGGGTGTCATTACCACAGGATTTGCTGGGGCCAGGCCGCACAACAACCCATGGAGGAAGGACTACAGATTGTCTGCCGTCGGTGACGGCTGCTCAGTGGTGGTGCTGCTGATGGTGCAGCTGCTGGTGGGGGAGGCTCCAGCCCATCCCCAGCAGCCTCGGACGGCTACCCACTGCTGGTGGTGGCGATGCTGCTGCTGATGGTGGCAGTGCTGCTGTTAGTGGTGGGGGGCACTAGCAAATTCCCTGCAGTGTCGGACAGCTGCCCACTGCTGCTGGTGGTAGTGCTGCTGCTGCTGCTGCTGGAAGTGGTGGGGCGAGGCTCCAGAACATCCCCAGCAGCCTCTGATGGCGGCCCACTTCTGGTGGTGGCAGTGCTGGTGCTGCTGGTGGTGGTGCTGCTGATGCTACTGGTAATGGTCGGTGGAGGCTCCAGCCCATCCCCAGCAGCCTCGGATGGCTGCCCACTGCTGGTGGTGGCGGTGCTGCTGCTGCTGGTGGTGGCAGTGCTGCTGCTGCTGGTAGTGGTGGGGGGAGGCTCTAGTACATCCCCTGCAGCTTCGGACAGCTGCACAACCATGGTTGGTGGTGTGGGCTCCGACCGAGTCCCTGCACCAGGCCCCTTGTACTTCCTGCCTTCTGGTGCAAGCCCCTTGCCCTTCCTGGCAGTACTTGGGGCAGACTCCTTGCCTTTCCTGGCAGCACTTGGGGCAGCCTCCTTGCCCCTCCTGGCAGTACTTGTGGCAGGCTCCTTGCCCTTCCGGGCAGCACTTGGGGCAGGCTGGTTGCCTTCCTGGCAGCAGCTGGGGCAGGAACACTTTCTTTGAGGCTCGCTGGTGCCCTTGATCCTTTCCCACCATTAGTGGTTTTGGAGACTACTGGGCCCGTGGACTGGGTGGCTTTGGTGCTTGCCTGGTTTATTGGCACCCTGGTCAGATGAGAAGGACGGGAAGGGGTATGGAAGTGGTCAACAGTCATTGGGGTGGGAAGAGGGAGACAGTTTGGGAGTGGAGGAAGAGGGAGTAGTTGTAGGTGGTGTCTGTCTGCTGTGTTTGGGTGCAGGTGCATGGGCTGGATGCTGTTGTGAGGTGGATGGCTGTTGGGTGTCTGAGTGCTTGCGTTTGTGTACCTTGGGAGGGGGGAACAGACACAGAGGGAGAGGACACACGGGACGTGTGCATGGCTGTTGTGGAGGTGTCTGCCTGTGAAGTGTGTGTTCTGCTCGGTGTGGTGGTGATGCTGGTATTGGATTATGGTGTAGTGCATGTAGGTGTAAGTGTGGATGCAACTGGAGGGAGGTGGAGGAGGAGGAGGAGGCGGAGGAAGGAGACACAGTCGAGGCAGTGGATGTTGGTATGCCTGCATCTGGATGGTGTTTGTGTGAGTGCCCGTGGGATGATGTGTGGTGCTTGTTTTTGCCTGTGCCACTCTTGTGTGTTGTCCTGTGTGCATGCACGTCTATCTGTGTGCTTGGGATAGGTTGGGGTTGAGGAGATTGGGACTGGGAAGAGGAAGTTGGAGGGTGGAAATAGGGAAGCCAGAGCCTGGATTGATCTCTGCTGGGCCGCCAAGCCAGTGTGAATGCCCTCCAGAAATGCATGTGTCTATTGCACTTGGACTGCCAGCCCCTGGATGGCATTCACAATGGTTGACTGTCCTACAGAGATGGATCGCAGGAGGTCAATAGCCTCCTCACTCAGGGCACCTGGGCTCACTGGGGCAGGGCCTGAGGTGCCTGGGGCGAAGGAGATGCCCACCCTCCTGGGTGAGCGGGCACGGGCAACTCGATAAGGAGCCGCTGGGAGGGCGGTGCTGGTACGAGGGTGGCGGCTGTACCTGTAGCTGGGGTGGTCACAGAAGTGTCCGCCACCACCAGGGAGCTCCCATTGGAGGATATATCTGTGTCCGAACTGTCCCCTCCAGTCTCTGCCGTGGTGCTCCCCTCACCCTCCGTCCCACTGGTGCCCTCAGCGTTGGTGGACTCCTCCTCCTGGGTCCTGTGGGATCCAGCTCCCTCCATTGCCTGTGCGTCTGCTCCTCCACCAGATGCATATAAGGACATGGTGACAAAACAAAAAGGGGGGAAGAGACAAAGGATACACTTGGTCAATATCTGCACCAACACCACCGTTGGTGTACACAGCACCCTCACACACAGGGAACAGGCCTACTCACTATGCAATGCACTACCAGTAATAATGCTAGCCACCAGGGCAATGGTATGGACACATACAACCAACTGCAGAAAACCTGGAACCCACACAGCCCTGACCAGTAGTGGATGCATACAAGCTAGGTAGCAGGATTATCACTTCTGAACCCTGCCCAACATGGGACCTACTCTGCAATGTCAGGCCTGGCCTAAGGGCGACCACAGAAACACATCCCCCACCCGTGTACCCCCCTACCATGCGTAAGTTGTAATGATGGGCAGTGTACTCACCCCCTTGTGGCTGCTGTGAGTGGAGGAAGAGGGAGTAGTTGTAGGTGGTGTCTGTCTGCTGTGTTTGGGTGCAGGTGCATGGGCTGGATGCTGTTGTGAGGTGGATGGCTGTTGGGTGTCTGAGTGCTTGCGTTTGTGTACCTTGGGAGGGGGGAACAGACACAGAGGGAGAGGACACACGGGACGTGAGCATGGCTGTTGTGGAGGTGTCTGCCTGTGAAGTGTGTGTTCTGCTCGGTGCGGTGGTGATGCTGGTATTGGATTATGGTGTAGTGCATGTAGGTGTAAGTGTGGATGCAACTGGAGGGAGGTGGAGGAGGAGGAGGAGGCGGAGGAAGGAGACACAGTCGAGGCAGTGGATGTTGGTATGCCTGCATCTGGATGGTGTTTGTGTGAGTGCCCGTGGGATGATGTGTGGTGCTTGTTTTTGCCTGTGCCACTCTTGTGTGTTGTCCTGTGTGCATGCACGTCTATCTGTGTGCTTGGGATAGGTTGGGGTTGAGGAGATTGGGACTGGGAAGAGGAAGTTGGAGGGTGGAAATAGGGAAGCCAGAGCCTGGATTGATCTCTGCTGGGCCGCCAAGCCAGTGTGAATGCCCTCCAGAAATGCATGTGTCTATTGCACTTGGACTGCCAGCCCCTGGATGGCATTCACAATGGTTGACTGTCCTACAGAGATGGATCGCAGGAGGTCAATAGCCTCCTCACTCAGGGCACCTGGGCTCACTGGGGCAGGGCCTGAGGTGCCTGGGGCGAAGGAGATGCCCACCCTCCTGGGTGAGCGGGCACGGGCAACTCGATAAGGAGCCGCTGGGAGGGCGGTGCTGGTACGAGGGTGGCGGCTGTACCTGTAGCTGGGGTGGTCACAGAAGTGTCCGCCACCACCAGGGAGCTCCCATTGGAGGATATATCTGTGTCCGAACTGTCCCCTCCAGTCTCTGCCGTGGTGCTCCCCTCACCCTCCGTCCCACTGGTGCCCTCAGCGTTGGTGGACTCCTCCTCCTGGGTCCTGTGGGATCCAGCTCCCTCCATTGCCTGTGCGTCTGCTCCTCCACCAGATGCATATAAGGACATGGTGACAAAACAAAAAGGGGGGAAGAGACAAAGGATACACTTGGTCAATATCTGCACCAACACCACCGTTGGTGTACACAGCACCCTCACACACAGGGAACAGGCCTACTCACTATGCAATGCACTACCAGTAATAATGCTAGCCACCAGGGCAATGGTATGGACACATACAACCAACTGCAGAAAACCTGGAACCCACACAGCCCTGACCAGTAGTGGATGCATACAAGCTAGGTAGCAGGATTATCACTTCTGAACCCTGCCCAACATGGGACCTACTCTGCAATGTCAGGCCTGGCCTAAGGGCGACCACAGAAACACATCCCCCACCCGTGTACCCCCCTACCATGCGTAAGTTGTAATGATGGGCAGTGTACTCACCCCCTTGTGGCTGCTGTGATGCCCTCAAGTGCCCATCTTGCTCTGGATAGGCCACCGCCAGTGGCAGGCCATCAGTGGGGCCAGGGTTCAACGGGTACCCCTTCCTCGTTGGGAGGCCATCCCCAGCTGGGCCTCCTCTGTCTTCCATGCCCAGCATCTCAGGTCCTCCAACCATTTTCGACAGTGGGTGCTCTGCCTGCCATAGACCCCCAGGGTCCGCACGTCCTTGGCAATGGCACGCCATATACCCTTCTTTTTATGGGCGCTGACCTGCAGAGAAATACACACAGGGAAAGATCTTAGTCAGACAATCCGGCCTGTTACACTCATGGCCCACCATACCCCTTCACATCGCCATTTGCACACACAGGGCCCAGCATACAACCTGTCTGCCGCCCAGGGGCCATCCACAACCCCCGACATGAGGCCTTCACACACTGCACTCCATGCATTCATGCCACTTGCATCATACTCACAGTGTACTCACCTGTTGGACTGGAGACGCATAAAGCAGTCAGAACTGGGGTAGGACCCCATCCACCAGTCCCTCCAACTCCGCTGAGGTGAAGGCAGGGGCCCTTTCCCCAGTCACAGGAGCCATGGTAGGTTCCGGACACAGGTCACAGCAGCACATGCAGGGTCCTCTCCTGTTGAAGGTCAGGTAGGAAGGGAGTGATCAGATAGAAAATAGCAGTCACGTCCGTGGCGGTGCATACTGTCACCGCTGGCGTACATCATCATTGGCCCTTACCCCATAGGGGCCAATGTTGTCCAATGAGGAGTTGCACGACAGTTCCCGACTGCCTCCTGCAACGGCACACAACATCAGCGGAATTACCTCACTTCCACCTGTCCCTCCACACATTACAGGCCCCCCATTTCAAGGGGGGCAGGCCCTGGATTATAACTGTGTCACAGTACACAGTTGGACATACTGGACAAATGCCACATATACATAAAAAATGGGCATCATGCATTGTACTGTTGAGCCTATGATGTACAGTTTGTGACCGGCTCCTCACTCTTTTTCCCCATAGATTGCTACCACTGCGGACGAATAGGAGATGGAGACATACCCCCATGTACAGACCCCTGGTCGACTTGGCAACAATGGAGGACAGGCACATTATCCTCATCTATAGACTGGACAGTGCCACAATCATGGAGCTTTGTGCCCAACTGGAACCTGACCTGATATCTGCTATCCGTCACCCCACTGTGATCCCCCTCTTGTGCAAGTCCTATCTTTGCTACAGTTCTTGGCAACTGGTTCTTTCCAAGTGATTGTGGGCTTGGCAGTAGGAATGTCACAGCCAATGTTCTCAATAGTGCTGACCAGAGTGCCCTGATTAAACACATGTGCAGCTACATTATTTTCCCCCAGGTGGAGGATTTGGTCACAGTGAAGGCTGACTTCTATGCAATGGGACATATCCCCAACATCATTCGGGCAATTGATGGAACACATATTGCATTTGCCCCCCCACACCTCTAGCAAAATGAACAGGTGTTCAGAAATTGAAATAGTTTTCACTCCATGAATGTCCAATTGGTGTGCCTGGCGGACCAGTACGTCTTCCATGTCAATGCTAAGAATCCTGGGTCGGTGCATGATGCCTTTATCCTGAGGAATAGCAGCATTCCAAATGTGATGGGCCAACTACAGAGGCACCGGGTGTGGCTAATAGGTGAGCCATGCTTCCCACCCAATAGATGTTGGTGTATGGGTGTGGTGTGGGCCATATGGGATAGTGTGTGGCTAAATGTTGTCCCTCGATATTTGCAGGTGACTCTGGTTACCCCAACCTATCATGGCTATTGACTCCTGTAGGGAATCCCAGGGCAAGGGCAGAGGAACATTACAATGAGGCACATGGTGACCAAGAAGGATTATTGAACATACCTTTGGCCTCCTGAAGGCCAGGTTTCGGTGCCTCCATCTAACAGGTGGAGCCCTGTGCTACTTACCCAAGAAGGTCTGCCAGATAATTGTGGAATGCTGCATGTTGCACAACCTTGCTTTTAGATGCCTTTTGCCTTTTCTGCCAGAGGAGGAGGCTGGAGATGGCTGTGTGGCAGCATTGGACCCGGTGGACAGTGATGTTGATGAGGATGAGGATGAGGACAACAGAACTGCAGTGATTCGACAATACTTCCAATGACACACAGGTAAGACAGTGTTAATTCACATTTCATTTACTTTTTTGTTTCACTTTGTCATTGGCCGGCTGTTATTTCCCACTTATATGTCCACTCACTGTACCCTTTGGCAACTTTTTTTGCATATGTTGGTGCCCCACTTTTACTCGTGGTGTGGTCACTGCAGCCAGCTACAGGTCTATCCTATGTGAACATTACTGGACAGTTGAATTGCAATTTTGGAACCTGGTTAAACAAATACATATTTAAATCATTTGAAATACTCCATACCTGTATTTGTTCAAAAGGTATTTTTATTGAAGTGATAAGGAGGAGTGGGGCAAGTGCATTGGGATGGGGTAATGATGGAGAAAAGTCCAGGGTAGAGTTCCAGTCTACTTGTAGCACAGGTGCATTGTCCAAGGGGACATAGGAAGGGGAGCAATGGCAGTTCAAGGTGGACAGGGTGACTGAGTGGGACACAAGGGTGACAATCAGGAGAGTCTCATTTCCTGGCGGGGTATTGACAATAGTCTCTGGCTTCTGCCTGGATCGCAGGCAATGTTTGCGGGGTGGTTCATCTTCTGCAGGGGGAGGGATGCTGGTGGCCTGTTGGTCCTGTGGCAGGGCCTCCTGTCCACTAGTGGCAGCAGAGGTGGAAGGCAGTTCAGATGTCTGGCTAGTGGGAGGGGCCCGCTGTTGTAAGACTGCCTCCCTCATGATTTTGCCCATGTCTGCAGCACCCAATGTAGACCAGGGTGGTGTTAATGGCCTGCAAGTCATTCCTAATCCCCTGGTACTGTCCCTCCTGCAGCTGCCTGTTCTCCTGCACGTGTGCCAGGTTCTGGCCCAGAATATCCTGAGAATGTTGGTATGTTTCCAGGATCTCGGTGAGTGCCTCCTGGAGAGTCTGTTCTCTGAGCCTGTCCTCCCACTGGCACACAGCTGTCCTCCATTGTCCCTGTTGTCCTGTGCCTCTGTCCCCTGAACCGTGTGCTCACTACCACTGAACCCAGGTCCCTGATTGTCTTGGGGTCGAGGTGTGCCTGGGGTCCCAGTAGTGGTGGACACACTGCTGATTTACGTGTCCTGGGGTCAGAGGTATGGGTACGCTGGGTGGGTGCTGTGGTGGTGTTTCCTGAGGGGGGAGGCTCTGTGGTGGTGTGTGGCTGTGCCTGGGTAACCGACTGTCCGGAGGTCCCTGATCGGCCAGGTTGGTCATCCAGATCCAGGCGACCAGAGTCGCTGTCATCACTGTGGGCCTCTTCTCTGGGTGGACCGAATAGTGCTGGCACTTCTTCTCTGCTGACATTGGCTGGGATACCTGTGGGGATTTAAATGCAGTGTTATTCTTTCTGTGTGTGGCATATTGTGCATCAGTGGGTTGCCCTCTTTGGTTGTATTTGCCTTGGCAGCTTTCACTTGTGAGCGTTAGTATGTGGTGGGCTAGCTGATTCTCTCTAGTGTGCATGTTTTAGTGGTAGGTGTCCATGCAGGGCTGTGAGTGATGTCCATGCATTGGCTGTGCATGCAGGGCTTAGCATCTGGATGGTTGATATGTGATGGTGGGGTGTGTGGGAGGTGGTGGAGTGATGGGAGTGAGGGTGAGGGAGGTATGTGATGACATGCAGGTAGGGGGGGTGATAGTAATATAGAGTTGACTTACCAGGTTCAAGTCCTCCTGCTACTCCTGCCAGGCCCTCAGAATGCATAATTGCCAAGATTTGCTCCTCCCATGTTGTTAGTTGTGGGGGAGGGGGTGGGGGTCCTCCACCAGTCCTCTGTACAGCGAGTTGGTGTCCGCCGTAGGTCGTTCCACCTCTTCCTGATATCATCCCTTGTTCTTGGGTGCTGTCCCACAGCCTTGACCCTGTCCACGATTCTCCGCCATAGCTCCATCTTCCTAGCAATGGATATCTGCTGGACCTGTGCTCCAAGTAGCCGTGGCTCTACCCTGATGATTTCCTCCACCATGACCCTTAGCTCCTCTGAGAATCAGGGGTGACTTTGTGGTGCCATGGGTGTTGTTTGAGTACTGTGGGTGAGGGTGTGTAGGGTGATGTGTTTGGGTTTATGAAGT
The DNA here is from genome assembly GCF_031143425.1 of Pleurodeles waltl. NCBI lineage: Eukaryota > Metazoa > Chordata > Amphibia > Caudata > Salamandridae > Pleurodeles > Pleurodeles waltl. The sequence goes on along the minus strand of NC_090438.1, from coordinate 336,304,400 downwards.
AAGGTGCGTGGGTGGTGTATAGGTCATGGTGGTGTGTGGTTCTGGTCCTGTCTGTGGTCGTTGTATCTGTCTCATGCCAATGGTTTGTATTCGTAAAGGGTTGTGGGTAATGTGGGTGGGTGTTTTATAGTGGTGTGGATGTGGTGTCAGGTGTGTCTTGTTTGAATTGTTCATTGTGATGTTGTTTTTTATGTGTGTGTGTATTTTGAGCTCTGTGGTATGTAATGCAAATGGTTTACTGCCATTGAATGTCCGCTGTGATTATTCGCGGGTTATAATGTGGTGGGTGTAGTTCTGTTGGCCTAATGGTGCGGGTTTTGATACCGCCAGTTTATCACTGACATTTGGTGTGGCGGAATTGTATGTGTGGCTGAATAGTGACAGATTGTGTGTGTGAGTCATAATATGGTGAACGGTTATCTGCCGCAGTATGTTGGCAGCAGTCACCGTGGCGGTTAGTGGGATTTACAACCAGCGTCATAATGAGGGCCAAATTATTTTAAAATTCATTTCTCTGGGTCCCCTTATCCAATTTTAATCATTTTGGTGTCGTTTTAAAGAGAAAAATACAATCTATTTTTTTTATAAATTGGTGTTGGATTTTTATTGTTTTCTGTTTTACTTATTTACTGTTTTGTGATTTTTAAATGCTTTCCACATTTATCTCCTAATTTAAGCCTTGTCGTTCGTTGCCAAGCTACCAAAGGTAGAGCTGAGTTTAATTTATTGAGACCTAACTGGACCTAAGTGGAGGTTAGTGACTTGTTGCTAAGTGTAGGTACTTACCTGCCCTTACCAATAATCTGTTTTCCAACACCAATAAATGTGAAATTCTTCCACTTAATAATTGTTTTTAAACATGAATTTATATCTTCAAACCTTATTTGGAGACCTACAAAATAAATATATATAGGTCCTTGGTTCACCAATTCTGTGAAAGACATTGTTTCTATTAATTTCAATACTCTTTTTCCCACCCTTGAAAGTCTTACAGCAACATGGAATCCTTTGTTCCTTTCATGGTGGGGTAGGTTGTATTCTATTAAAATGATGTTAGTCCCTATAATACTTTTTTCTCTTTCAAAACCTCCTAATAATATTTCATCTTGCATCTTCAAAATAATGAATTCTATCTTAACTACTTATTTTTTGGGATTATAAAAAATCTTGAATGTCACTTATCAAACTTCTATGTTCTAAGGAAGATGGGGAGTTAACTTTCCTAATTTTTAATCTTGTCATGCCACCATTTTTTTCCTCAAACATTCATTTCATTTTTACCATGAAGATACCTTGAATAAAAGACCCTTGTGGATGGCCTTAGATTTTCTTTTATTCATCCTTTTAATTGTTCTGAACTTTTCTCCTTCACTCAACATCCTTCTGGCATGTCATTACCAGTTGATAGTCCCATTTCTAGCTTAGATCAGTTTCTTCTATCCTCAATCTGGCACAAAACAATTAATAAAATTAATAATAGATGTTTGTTTTGAAATTCCTGGTGAGAAAAAGGTTTATTATGGACTTATCAAATAATATAAAATCATTCAATACTCCCTTTCACTCAGGTACAAATATTTAATTTCGCTAACTCATAGCACACCAAATATCAAATTTTAAGTGCAGTTCTTTCTGAGACACATAATTCTCTCCTCTCTATAACTCCCCGAAGTCCTACATACTTACCTCTATTACAACTACTGACAACTTTTCCCTCTGCTTCCAAAATATATACACATCTTACCTCTTCACCTCAACCCAGACTGAAAACATCTCTGGAGTTACAATGGGAACATGATTTGCAAACCACCTTCTCTATTTCGATCTGGAATAAGATTTGGCTCAAAATTCATAAGACTTCACATGCTGATAACACTACTCAAACATTATTCTTCATATAAAGCAGACTACTGTATACACTGCATATTTTAAATGAAGGAAACTAATATATCTTCAATATGTTGAACGTGTCATATCTCTAACTGAAATTAAAACATATGTTATTTGAATATCCTCATACATATCAGTTTTGTCTTCAAATCTAGGCACAAATCAGTTGAATTGTTCATTCTAAAGCTCCTTTTTTTCTCAAATGTATTTTTAGGGAGCCTTTCTGAAATATGGAAAAATTGTGATCTTAATGTACAGAATATAGACTCAGGGGCTCATTAAGAGTTTGGCGGTCTGACAGCAAGACCATCGGGGTTGCGGCCACCAAAAACGCCACCATGTTAGCGGGCATATAGACCACAGTATTACGAGTTACACAGCTGAGCCCTCCAAAAGACAGCCAAAATCCCAACTCAACCAGGGTCCTGGAGGGTGGGAAAGTGGTAGTCTAATCACCAACATCACCAGGCTACCAATCAACCACCACACCGATTACAACTTGAATATCGCCATGTCGGTATTGCCATGTATTCCAATGGTGGTGAGAACTACAGCGGTCACTGCTCCCCACTGAAATACAATACACCAAATTTGATAGATTTGAAAACAACACCGCTGATACACAGATCACACAGTCAGCACACCCGCCAACCACACCATAAAACACATCCCTTCACATGCCATAATCCTTTGCCTCCACAACACAGAACACAACCGTAGAGCAAACAATAAGATAGGCACCAATCCACCTCACATAAGCCACACATCCCACACCCACACATCACCCCTCAAACACATATTTGCTCACTAACACACACTATACTACACACCACCCACTCGTCACACAGCACCTACTAAATCATCTTTACTGTTTTTTCCCATTCCCTCACCTTTTATACACCACCATGTCACCACAAAAACACCCTTGATTAACCAATGAGGAGTTAAGGGTCATGGTGGATGCCACAAATATTTGGAGCCCTAATCCAGCAGACTACTATTACCAGGAAAATTGAAATGTGACAAAGAATAGTCAACAGAGTGAATTCTGTAAGCAGCTACCCGCACACAAGGAGAACATCAGGAAGAGGTGGAATGATCTCAGGGGAAGGTCTGTTCCATGGATGCCAGGCACCAGCTGACAGTACACAAAACTGGCGATGGTCCCCCACAGTCCATACCCTACAAATCATGGAAGGAGAAGGTCTTGGCCATCCTGTATCCAGAGGACTTGACAGGAATACCTAGGGAGTTGAGTCGGGCAAGCCACAACTACAAAATTTGTCCCCCTAATGTATTGTTATGCATGCCCACTGCTCACCTTTACCCACCTACAATATCACCCCACTCAAAAGCCCAGTCTCCACCTGTCCATTGACTCCTGCCTGGACTCCAAAATTTCAGTGTGACCCTCCTGTGGGGATAACATACCAGTAAACCAGGTGGACCTCATGAGTTGGCGACATAACAACTACCAGTGGGCATCATGCTACTATCACCAATACCAGGACACAGTACCCTTTTGAAGAATTACCACCTCTTACAACTGCCTGACGGGCATACTGAGTGGGGAGGACAGACCAAGACAGCAATGCTAAGGCCATGTCACTCCACTCAGCCACAAATTTATTCTCACCTAGTATGACCCTTCTCCCTGCACTTAACTACTGTACTATACTCACCCGAGAGAATCCCATTTGTATACTTGGGGAAGGACAGATGAAATGATGTTGAAGAGACAGTCTTGCACAAAGGTCTCCAGGTTTATTGAAGTACATGTAGTTACACCCCAGCCTTCACAAGTGCATTCTCCTACAACTGATCTCCTCTCTCAACTGTCTAACTAGTATCCCTGGTTACATCACTCAGAAAGTTTTCCAAGAATTTAGGACGCCTAATAATCCTAGAACTCTTCCTTAAACCTGGAACATCTTCATCAACCTTCCTTTCTTTCTCATTTTTTCTGACTGAGATGGTTTTTCCCAAACTGTCTAACCCAGCATTGATTTTCACTACTCTTCCAATGTTCCACATCCTATGATCCTCTGTCCTTATGGCATTTCGTAAAACTTGTATTACTTTGAGAGGAGCAGAAAACTTTGAAAAACCTCTTGAAAGACCCAAACAAGGATTCTTCACTCTGACATAATCACCCACCTGAATCATTACTTTTTTTACAGCCTTCTATCTATCAAACCCGATTTTCCTTTCTGGATTTTTTTTTATGTTCCCTCACACTTTTATTTTTCTCATTACCACTAACTTCCAATTTCTCACCCACCTTGTCATTTACCCATGCTGGACACATAAATGTGTTGGGTTTTCTCCTCATAAACAATTTGAACGGTGTAAACCCAGTGGTTGTGTGAGGAGTCACTCAATAGTTTTTCATTTTGAAATGTATCTCCTCCTTACAACACTTATTATTAGCTCATTTGTATAGTTTCCTTCAAGACCCTATACCGTCTTTCTACCATGCCATTTGTTTCTGGATGATAAAGTGAGGTCCTTTTGCGCTTAATGCCCCTGTTGCATAGATACTGTTCCATGTAGTGTGAGACAAATTGCACACCATTATCAGTAAGGATAATAGAAGGAAAGCCTTCCCTTCCGAAAATTTGATGAAGAAAATGTATAACATCACATGTCTCTACAGAGGTAGTAATTCCTATTTCATGCCACCTTGAGTACATATCCATTAACACTATAAGATATTTGTCCATGTTGGAACCCCTTATTGGACCTAGAATGTCCATTGAAATTTCTTGCCATGGTTCTTTTGGTATTTCACTCACTTTCATTGGTTGAACCCTACACATTAGCGTTTTTTTTTTTTGTGTTGTAATTTTTTATTGTTGAGAATAGCAATAAAGATACATTGTAACACAGCATCAATAAGCAAATAAGTAAGCCATGATGACAAAGGCTATCAAACAATGATTCTTGCATAGTATGGTCCAAAGAGCCAAAGAGTATCGCCTGAGGCAGGACTACAGAGACAGATTGTGTGCATGATCAGCAGAGTAATCAAATGGTGATAAGGAAAGAGAGATAAAAGAATACCAGGAGAAAATAGCAGGGATGGGGCAACCAGCAATAGTAAATGGAATGACCAGCGCCAAGGGGAGGGGGGAAGTGAAATGGGGAGGTAGGCAGGGAATGCAGGCCTTGTAGAAGTCTGCTGACAAAAGAGGGGGTCAGCCAACATATTTGGGCAACATTCCGAGGTGGGGCGTCTCCTAGGATCCCTGAATCCCTGCGTGCCATCTCCTCCGTGGTTGAGGATCGATATAGACAAAGATTCATTACAACTGTCGCAAACAGGATCCGTCCTGCAGCAGAGGCTATCGGACAGGGTAGGTGCGGAGGCAGGGGAAGCAGCGCCGTGGCATTCAGACAATTCTTAAAGTGAGAGTTATGAAAATATGTATGGGGAAAAGGTAGGATGTCTCCAGATTGTGCAGGGTTAAGCGAGAAACTAATGGAAAAAAGAAAAGAGTGGAGGGTCAGGGGGGAAGAGGGAGGGAAGACAGAGGCGACAGAGAGAAACAGAAAAAGAGGGGGGAAGAACAGGGGGAGGGAGAGGGATTGGTGTTGAAAAAAGAAAGAAGGATAAGAAAATAAAATTAAGTATAGATATAGATGGGAGGAGGGAGAGGAGGGGGGAGGGAGGATAGTGAGACCAGACGGACGAGTGCAGTGGCCCCAGGGCAAGGGCAGCAAAGAGGAAGAGAGTGTAGAAAGTGAAAAGGGGGGGGCATGGGCGGGGGGGAAGGGGGAGGGAGAAAGAGAGAATCGGAGGTGCATAGGATTAACTGGGGGTCGGTAATTGCAACGATGGTGCGGTCGAGACATCAGTAAGGAAGGGGGCCCACACCTGAGCAAAGATGGCAGCCTGGTCCTGGACATTATAGATTACTCTCTCATGTGTAGCTATGCTAGTCATCGCCACAATCCATTCCTCTGGCGCGGGGGGAGTCGCAGATCTCCAGTGTCGTAGAATACATATTTTCGCAGTTGCCAGGGCTGTATGATGAAGCATTTTTTGCGGTTGCGATAAGGCCGGAAGGGAGGCCATATCGTGCAGCATGAGTAGTGAGGGGGATTGCAAGCGACATGGATTCCGTCAGGACATGTTCAACTGCTCTCCATAGAGGTTGTAGCGATGGACAGCCACTGAGTACATGGAGCAAGTCACAGCGGGGATTTGCGCAGCACCAGCATGACGCATGTGGAAGGAGGCCAGTCCGGTGTTGTTTCACCGGGTCTAGTACCAATTGTGGAGTATCTTGAAAGGGCAGAACTTTAAGCGAGCTTAGTGCATACCTCTGTCTAATGCTTCCACCATGTCTACCCAGTCCTCCTCATCAAAGGTCTGCAGGAAATGGGTTTGCCATTGCATATGCTGCTTATCTAAAAAATAGGTGACTTATAAGGATTTCGTACAGGCCAGCCATTACACCCTTGTGCTTCCCCCATGTCACCAGGTAAGCTATTATAGGTGAGGGCTGCAGCCCCGTCGGAGTTGCAAGTATTTAAATTCCTGTGCAGGATGGAGGCGGAATTCCTCCCGCAGATTGGTGAAAGGTTTGAGTCTGCCGTTCTCCAGCACCTGGTCTAGGCGGTTAGGACTGGTGTCCCTCCATTGCAGTTAAGAGCCGTTCCCCCTATGCGCATGCTATCATTGTGCCACAAGGGAGCCTGGGCATGGAGAAAGGGGTGGACCCCCAGAAGACGGTGGGCCCTCTGCCAAGCCACACCTGTCGCATTCAGAATCGGATTTGAGTCATTAGAGAGCGCTTAGGTTGTGCGCTAATGCCCGTTAAGGCCTCCCTTGTGGGAAAGCAATTCTCTCTCTACGGCAATCCATTGTAGTGACTCTGCGGGGTCGGACAGGGTGGCTGCCAGTGATGACAGGTGGAGGGCTAGGGCGTAATGTTCCACCGAGAGGAGTCCCATTCCGCCGTGTGATCTGCATATGCTATTAATTTGTCCGATGCTAGACGGGGGTGCATAGACCCCCACACAAAGGACCTAATTGCAGCATCCACCGATCTCAACGTGGAGAGGGGTATTTGGAGGGGCAGAAGGCCCAATACGTATGTGAAGCGCGGTACCGTGACCATCCGCACTGCCTACAGCCTGCCCCACATGGAGATGCCTAGTTGGGCCCATTTGTCAAAGTCAAGTCTCATGCATGCAATGAGGGGATCCAGGTTGTCTGCCGCCATTCGTTCTATGCCGTGGTTGATGAAGAGCCCCAAGTATTTAAGGTGCTTCAGGATCCAGCGAAATGGGAAGCCCAGGAGCGCTGATTTCGGCGTCCCCCATGACAGGGAGAAGGGGCTTACTCTTGTCCCAGTTTACCCGATAGCCAGAGAGGGGAGCAAAGCTGTCAATAATCTCAATAAGAGTAGGCAGTGAGCTCTCAAGGTCAGTTAGGGTGAGCAGGACATCGTCAGTGTACAGGTAAAGTTTAGAGGTGGTACCGCCCAGCAGAGGGAGGCCCGCTATCCTGGGGGATTCTCAGATGGCAGCCACCAGCGGCTCAAATGTCAGCAGGAACAGAAGTGGGGAAAGAGGGCACCCCTACCATGTTCCACTACAGATAGAAAAAGGATCCAAAAGAAAGCCACTGCAGTTGACCAGTGCCGTAGGATGATTGTATTGCAGACGGACGTTGGAAATAAATCGGTCACCCAATCCGAACTTCGCCAATGTTGCAAAGAGTTATGGCCATTCTATGCAGTCAAACGCCTTTTCAGCATCAAGAGGCAGTGCAAGTGCGGCCTCCTCGATGGCACGAGCCCCCCAAAAGGGCGTGACATAGGGTACAGAGATGGTCCCTTGAGCTGAGGCCTGGCACGAAACCGACCTGCGTCTGGTGTATGAGAGATGGTATGACCTTGCGCAGGCAATTCGTCAGGACACTGGCAAATATCTTAATATCGACATTCAGGAGGGATATGGGTCAGTAACTGCCGCAAAGCAGAGGGTCCTGGCCGGGTTTTGGTATAACAGCGATTATTGTGGTGTTGGAGATCACACCCAGAGAGTCTGTCTGACACTCTTTTTCTAGCACCCCATGTAGGACATCTAGCGTTTCTTCACCCGCCCACTTGTAGAATCCCGCAGGGAATTCTTCTTCTTCGGGCAATTTGTGATATGGGAGACCGGAGACAACCTGTAGGATTTCCTGTCAGATGATGTCCACCCCCAGCAATTCTCGTCCCTCATCAGAAAGCGAGGGCAAAGCAACTTTATTGAGAAAAGCTTCTATCTGGGTAAGAGAGGACTGCGATTTTGGGGCGTAAAGGCGGCAGTAAAAGGTCACAAATTCATCCACTATCTCTTACAGGTGTGTGAGAGTCTCCCCCGTACGGGCTTTGATGGCTGGTATAGCTAGGGTCGCCGCTCTCTGGCAAAGCTGTGCTGCCAACAAGCGGCCAGCCTTCTCCCCTTGTTCATAATGCCGACCTTGTAGGCTTTGCTGTGCATATTCAGCCTGAGAAGTAAAGAGTTCGTTCAAAGCCATACGGGCTCTCTCCAGCTCCCTACGAGTGGAGAGGGAGGGGTGGGCTGTGTACTGTCGCGTCAAGCGTTAAATGTCAATTTCTAAGGTTGCTTGCCGCCCTGTCCTTATTCGGTAGCACGGCTTCATGCATCATGTGGCCCAGTATTGTTGCCTTGGCCACTGCCCAGGTAACCCTCCTGGATGCCACTGAGCCGAGGTTGTCCTGGACGTAGGTGGATGCGTGTGCTTGCAGTTGAGCCTTCCCTTGAGGGGTTCGGTAGCGGTGAACAGCAAATCGCCAGGCTTGCAGCCTGGGGACACCAGGCCCAACTGGATGACTAAAAGAATTGGGGAGTGGTCCGACAAACCCCCACCCAATATGCAAGCATCCTGTGTGTGCGCCACAAGGCTATGTGAGATAAGAAAATATTCCATTCGGGATTGGGTACTTTGGACCGGGGATAAGAAGGTATATTCCATATCAGCCGGGTGTGTCAGTCTCCAGAAGTCCACCAGGCCGTTGTCCTGCATTACGTCAGACTGCAAGGCTCTGTCTCCGTTATTGGTGATGTCCAGAGGTCCAGTCCTATCCAGTATGGCATCTCTAGTCCGAATCCAGTCTCCACTAATTATGTAATGGGAACCCGCAATCTCTGTCAAGAGACGGTTGATACGGATTGGGCCGATTGGGGCATAAACGGAGCCCACACACAGCGAACAGCCTCCTAGTTTCAATTTGGCAAACATATATCGTCCCTCCGGGTCGGCCCATGATTTGGTGACTGTGAAAGGTAGGCTTTGCTGCAGTAGTATCGCAACAGCGCACTTTCGCAAAACGCTACTCTGTTCATCCTGCGGGGGAGGACTGCAGCTGGACAGCACTGTCTCCACCCAATCCCTTCACAGCTTGTCAGATTTGAGCCTGGGCAGGTATGTCTCTTGGAGGAGAGCCACATCCGCCCGCTTGGTGTTGAGGTACGAGAGTATTTTCTTCCGTTTAATGAAATGGGTGAGACCATTAACGTTCCAAGAGACAACCGGTAATGTGGTGGTTGAGGCAGGTGAGTGTCCAGCCATGAGGAAAGGCTAGAGGGGGCGGCAAGTGCGGATGATGTGAAGAAGTGGGATAAAGAGACAGGGGAGGGGGGTATGGAGTCCTATGTAATAAAAGACCGAAAGGATTATGAGTGGGGGAGGTAAGAGTGGTAGGAGATAGAGGTAGAAAGGGACTGAATATAAAGAGACACCAGGGGGAGGAGAGAAATAAGAGGGTAGGAAACAGAGGGCGAAAATATAAAAGGAGGGCAGGAGGGGAGTGAGAGGGGAGGAGAAAGAAAGAGGAGTGAGAGAGGAGTGATGAAAAAGGCGAAGCTAGGACAAGCAAAAAGCAGGGACAACAAAACTAATCCCGACTCGGGGAGAGAAGATAGCGGAGAGGAGAAGAAAAGGATAAGTAAGGGGGGAGGGGGAGAGATGGAAGAAAAGGGTGGAGCAAAACAAGAGCCCCAGAGATCCTAAACTATAATCTGCGGATCTATACCTGGACCCAGTGAGTCCCAGCGCAAGGCAAGGACGGTGGGACCACGGCCGGGGGAGAGGGCGCAGCTCGGGACTGCCACTGCACAGTGGCGCGAAGTTCCCAGGACCCTGGAGGCAGAGTTCTCCAGAATGATATCCCCCAACAGGGACCGGGATAAGGCAGCGCAGCACGATAGGAAAGTGAGCCTGCCGAGGGACGCCGCAGTGTGTGCAGCAGACCTCCCCAAGGAGGAATGGGGGGAGAGGAAGGCGCATCGAAGGCCGTTATTGTGTCAGTGTCGCTGCATGCATACCGGAAGGGGGGATGTGGGGAGAGAGGGGAGGGAAGCAGAGCGGAGGGCAGGCAGAGACAGGGGGGCAAAGGGAAACAAAGCTTGACCATATAGATGGCAGCACAAGAACCCCAAAAGGGAAATACAAAAGTAACAAACAATTGGTCAGTTATCATTATATTAGAAACTGTTAGGTTAACTGTGGGGCTGCCAGGGTCAAAAAGTATGCAATGTCCCACATGCCATCAGTCCCAACGGGGGCTGGATTGTCCTATGAGCCTATTTGGCACCCACATTATATATGTAGTAAAGCATTGCTATATAAGAATAACAAAACACTCAAAGTTATGCAGTAATATAGATCGGTACTCAGCCAGCCAGTGAATCGGTGAAAGATCTGCCGTACTCAGGCCGGGGAAAGCCATGGTCGCCAGGCTCTGGACTTCCTGCAGCCCAATAGGAAATAGCGAGTTCAAGTAGGTTCCGCAGGAAGCTTCAAGGGGGGACAAGACTTGTCTCTATCCGCCACCTGCGTGTGGAGCACCACCACGTGCAGCACCTGCCCTCTGTCATCGAGACTGTTTATGAGTCTCTCTAGGTCCTGTCCCCTGGGGTGGGAGACAGGAGGATGGCGGTCAGACCCTGACCCTTCTGGGGCAAGGTCTTGAGGTAAAGCATTCTGGTCAGCATCCGTTGGGTGGAAGTGTCCATGAGCGGCAGGCCATCCAGGAAAGAGTGCAGGTCCTCCGGGTCATAAAAGTCTTTAGACATACCACTTTTCGTAATCCACATTCTCGCCGGGTCGAACAGGCCATATTTCATCTGATGTAACCTGGGTCGGAGGGCCAGGAATGCCCTTCGATGCTCACTGGTTTCTTTAGAGAAGCCGTCATTCGGATCACTTGCCTGTCCATCTGACAGGGACCCTGTGTGCGCGCTCTCTGTATAAGTTGGCGGGCTTGTGCATGACAAAGAAGGCAGGCTATGATTGGTTGGGGACGGGTGGTCATGTTGGGTCTCCTAGGACCCAGCCTGTGTGCTCTTTGGAGCTCAAAGGGTGGATCGAAGGTGATGCCAGTGAGCTTGGGCAGCGTCTCCCGCAAGAATGTATGAATGTCCTCACCCTCAGTATTTTCGGGAAATCCTAGGAATTGGACGTTGTCCCTCCGGCTCCTGTCCTCTAAGTCTGTCATCTTGCTGCAAAGAAACAATTCTTGGTCTCTATCCTGAGAGGAAGCGACCTGGGCCTCTACTGTTGTCACCCGTTTTTCCAACCCCAGTACGCTGGTTTGAAAGCCTGCAATATCCAGATGGATGTATTTAGTTTCCCCAGTCAATGAGACCATTGCACCATCTATCCCCTCCAACCTGCGACCCACCACTGAAATTTCCTGGCGGATATGATCCATGGTGGATTCCTGGGCTGAGTCAACCATAGCATGGTGTGTGGCAGGTGGCAGTGCCGCCGTGGTAGGGTGTGGCACCTTCGTCTGAAGTAAGGCCTCAGAGAAGAGCAACTGTCTCACCGGTTTGCCCGAGTTCTTATTGGACGACCTGCTGTCTGGCATCTCTGTCCCTGCCGCAGAGCCTAGCAGCGGTAGTGCGAGAGACATGGGGTCCCAGCAGACCTCTCTTGGGGTTAGAGTCAGTCAAACTCCATGTGGCAGGATGGAGGGGGGAGAGGTGGGAGGGTCTCGGCCCTCACAGCAGAGTGTCCGATGGGTAAGGCAGTTCAAGCGAAGCGAGGAGGTGTGATGGCAAAGGTGAGAGCCTCAGGCTCGGTGTTCAGGAGTGAGGGCACCCGCCAGGCGAAAAACACTGTCTGGCCCACACTTCGTGGGCCGCTTCCCGACAGTAGTTGTTGTGATCCTTGCTCCCCTCCATGCCTGGCACTCTCAGTGGCGGACGGGGGGAGGCAGGGGGCACGGGCTAGGTGCGCTGTCCCAACAGTATGGTGTAGGGCCCCCAAGGACCCCTGCGAGCCTCTGAGATGACGGCTAGGCAACCGGGATCCTGTGTCACCACTTTATCAGTGTAGTAGGCCTGTCAGGCTTCATCCAAGTCAGCTGGGAGAGAGTATAGAGTTCGGGAAGCGGCCCAGTATGGGGAGTCACTCTGGTTGTGATAGCAGCTTCCGTCCTGCATCCTTTGGCACTGCATCTGGCTCTGTTGAAGGCTGCTCTGGCTAGGGCTCCCGATCGTGGCAGGCAGCAAGGGACGTGTGAGGGGACCGCCTGCAACAAGCGTGCAGACCTCACGCTATCAGGTCACCTACTGCCAAGAAGAGTCCAGTGTGCCCATTCGTCTTTTCTGCCCCTCACCCCCAGCGCCGCCTCCGTGGCCTCTGCTAGTCAACAGGTCCTCCAGCGGGAGGGGTTAGTACCAGCACAGGGAGGAGAACTCAGGACTCCCGATGGGAGGGGTGACTCATCGTCGGGCCCCCAGTGCAGCGTGGGTCCGCTTATGATGCCCGGCGCCAGCCCCTCTCCAACTGCTCTAAGGGCGGTGCCAGGCGTAATCCAGAAAGCCGGCTGCGAAGGGCCGCGGGTCCGGGACCCTACCACAAGCCGCGTGCAAGCAGCAGTAAAGGAAACTGACAAGGGTGGTGGTGGGGGGGCTGCAGGTGAACAAGCACTTAGGAGCTGCCGCTCCGTACCGGCCCCATCCGGCCGCACTCAGGAGCGCCAGGCTCACAAAGCACGGGAGCCCACGGCTCAGAGCACCGCCCCAGGCCGCACTCCTTGCAGCACCAGTTCACCCGGTATTGCAAGCCTGCGATGCCTCCGAGAACCACTGTCGCCACTGCGGCGTCCTCGAGCTGCCCTTACGACATTGAAGTGGGCCTGAGCCCCGCCGCCTCACGGAGTGCTCGCTTCAGGCAGCCATCTTATCCCATGGCCAGACTACACCCCCCACATTAGCGTGTTATCTGCATTGGAACACTCTGCACATTCCCTAACTTGCCGCTCAATTTGAATGTCCATCCCAGGCCACCAACACATAAGTCTCAACCTCTGTTTAGTCTTGGAAATTATAGGATGAGTCTCATGAGCAAGAAAAATTAACTCATCCCTCAATTTCAACGGTGGATCAAGTCTAGTTCCTCTCAGCACTAACCCACCCTGCGTGGATAATTCATCTCTAAAATCACATAGTAGTTAAGCATTTTTTTCACTGCCATGCCACCCATTATTAATCTTCCAAACCACCTGTTGTATTATTTCATCACTTTGTATTTCTGTCAACCATTCACCTTCTTTGATTATCCCTTCTCTTGCCACAGATACTTCGAAATCATCATCCTTAGATACCATTCCCCCTCCAACCATACTAACCTTGAACAACAATCAGCAATGCTGTTCTCTATTCCAGGTTTGTACTGAACTTCAAAATGAAATTCCTGCAAAGCTACGATCCACTTTCTAATTCTACCCAATACAATATCTAAGCCTTTGTTTCAAATATCTCTTTCAAAGGTTTGTGATCTGTTCTTATCAAAAATATACTGCCCCTGACAAACGACCTTAATTTTTTAACAGCCCAAAATACAGATAATGCTTCTTTCTCTTTGACAGAGTAGTTTAACTCTGCTCCTTTCAAACATCTCGCTATAAAGAGAAAAGTTTTCTCAACAACATTTAGGGGGTCATTGCGACCCTGGCGGCCGGCGGTAAGGTGGCGGTAACACCGCCAACAGGCTGGCGGTGTTTCGCCAGCAATTATGACCGTGGCGCAATTGCCACGGCCATACCGCCGGCCCCTCCAATATACTGCCAGGATTCCGCCTGGCGGACATAATCCCCAGGGCAGCGGTGCAAGCACCGCTGCCCTGGGGATTATGAGTCCCCGACCGCCAGCCTGTCCGTGGCGGTAAACATCGCCATTGAAAGGCTGGCGGTAAGGGGACTTGGGGTGCCCCTGGGGGCCCCTGCACTGCCCATGCACTTGGCATGGGCAGTGCAGGGGCCCCAGGCATGGCCCCGTCTCGCATTTCACTGCCCGAATTGCAGGCAGTGAAATGCGTGACGGGTGCATCTGCACCCGCTGCACATCAGCATTGCCGCCGGCTCTATTACAAGTCAGCTGCAATGTTGATGTGACACTTCCGCTGGGCCAGCGGATGGTAACACTGTTACCGTCCGCTGGCCCAGCGTAAATGTCATAATAGGGAGACAGGAATACCGCCGGAAATGGCGGTATTCTGTCTCCCGCGGCCTCTACGGTCTTGGAAAGAGACCGCCGATGTCGTAATGACCCCCTTAGTCTTTGTAACAATACAGCCCTCATTATCAGCGTATCCTGACTAGTTCAAAATTTTGCAAGCTAGAGGCATTCTTTAAGCTATGTTTCAAATTTACAAATTCTTCTTCACATTGTTTACTCCATTTGAAAGTAACACCTTTTTTATTAGAACTCTCATGAATTTAGTCTTTTCCGCAAAAGTTCCTATAAATTTGTTGTAAAACTCAGCCATGCCAAGAAACTTAATTACTTTATCTTTAGAAGAAGGACTTGCAAGATTGAGCATCGTGTCAGCTAAATCTCTTTTTGGTTCAATTACTTTGGAAGATATTCTGTGCCCAAGATAGTCAAATTCATCTAAGTTGAAATTGCACTTTTGTGCTTTCAAAGTTAGACCACAGTCTTTAGGTCTTTAGAAGAACTTTTTGTACTCTTTCATCATGTTCATTGTCATTTTCACCATAAACTAAAATATCATCCTGATATATTTTGATTCCTTGAACTCCCTCTAGTACTCTCTCCATGCACGTTGAAATACAGCTGCTGCTGAAATCAGACCAAAGGGCATGCAAATAAATTTAAAAGTAACAAAGGAGTTATGAACGCTGTCAATTCCTGTAAATCCTTATGTAGCCTGATTTGATGGTAGGCGGAAGTTAAATCAATGGAAGAGAAATACTTAGCACTCTTTAACATGCATAGCATTTCATTCATGTTAGGCAGAGGGTAATGGTCAATTACCACACACTTGTTTAGCTCTCTCAAATTAATACATAATCTTGGCTGACCATTAGCCTTCACAGCCATAACCACAGGGGCTAACCATTCAGTGGCTTCCACCTCTTCGATTATACCATTCTGTTTCAATTTATCTAATTCTGTTTTCATCTTTGCTTTAACCATTAAAGGTACTCCCCTCACTTTGCTCACTAAAGGTCGGGTACCTCCCTTAATCTTTATTTTATGCACGTAATCCTTCAGAAAACCACGTTTATTCTGAAATAGTTGTTGAAATTCTTGTTCATATAATGGTCTGGAAGTGTTCACAGAGTTAACACATTCTAAGTCTTTCAACTGGACTGAAGGATTTTCATTAGGGTCAAGATATACCTTCGAACCCCTCTGGTGGAGCCAACTAATAAGGGAATCACCTCTTATCGAGACATACATTTTCCCTGCTGTAAACCTATCTTTAAATTGTATAGAACCCAATAACTTAATAGGTTCTCCACCACAAGCCTTGGGACAACTGTCTGATTTAAATAGTTTAACAGTTTTTGAGATGTTTTTCGAACATATCTCTGGGAATAAGTGTAATTTTTACCCCTGAAACAAACATCATGGGAACGGATACACCCTCAATGTGTACACTTTCTACAGGACCAGTGATACCATCTTTAACTTGTAAAATAATTTTTCCAGAAGAAGAATCATCATCTTCCAAAGTGATCTCTTGGACTTTCTTCTTTTTAAAACTAGCACTTCTATAACATGTAGTAACATGTCCTTTTTTCCCCACAATTCTTACAACCTTCGCAACCCTTGTAATTAGCATAGTAACCAAGTTCACCACACCTAAAACACCTCCCTTGCTCCACTTTTTTACCTTTACTATCTTTATTAGATTCCTTCATCATTGTCTGAGACCTTACCTTCTCAGGTATATTTTTCTGATAACTAATAGACTGTACCTCACTTTCTTTGTCTCTAAAACATGTCTTTTTTATTTCTTCAAGACATGCTGAACTATGTTCACATGTTTTGGCTATAGTTATTACCTCATTGAGAGAGGGATTATTTTTATTCCAAAAGGAGCCTTTTGCCTTGTCAATATTGCAGCCCAACATGAATTGGTCTCTCAATCTTTCTTCCTTACTTCCCCCAAAACTACACGTAGAAGCTAATTTTCGTAAAACAGTGACATACTCTTCAACCGATTCACCTGATTTTTGAACCCTTTTTCCAAAGTGATATATTTCTAATACTGTGGTTATTTTTGGCAAGTAATGTAAGTCAAGTTTTTTATGCAAATTTCAAAGTCATTGAGGTCCCTATCATCTTCTACTGATAGTTCCGGAAGAGTCTCAAAAACCTCCTGCCCTTCAGAACCTAAACAATGCATTAAAAGTGACATTTCCAGTTCTACACTCAAAGAAGTACCACAAACTCTTGCATAGTGTGCAAAGACAGATTTCAATTTCTTCCATGGTATTGGTGACTCACCAGGCATGGTTAAAAGGGAAGGTGGACACGTTACATTTTGCATATTGAATTAGAATAGACTTTTTTTTTTAAATAGTAATGTACTTAAAGAAAATGTCAGACTGAAAGTTGTGCGCATCACCGAGGAGAAACGTACGAAAAAAAAACAAAGTAAATACACCACTCGTTATGTTGATTTTCTTTTTTTTTTGGTTTGTTTTGTGCTCAAACACAGAAGAATTAAATTTAAGTCCTGGTTCTCATTAGGACTAAACAATCCAGTAGTTCCATTCATTAAGGCACTCCGTTTGAAAGTTGTTACGTGTGCCTGTCACCGATCTACGTGGTAAAGCTTAAACCTGATGGACGCAGGTCCAAAGAGTTAAAATGGCTGCCATAACATGAAGTCATCGTGATTGAGAGCGAGTTGGGCTTGTTTCTTAAACGTGAGGTTTTCATGTTTATTTCTACAGTTTGTAGAGCACAGTTGTGTATGCGTGGAATATCAGAATGTAATGTTGCATGTGCTAAAGAGGCTGCACGCGTGCCAGCGAACTGTAGCGAGCGAGGGACCCCACATGCACTTAAAGGCTGCACCCTATGTACACATGGGTTCGAATACCATCCTCGTTGCCAATGAAATGATGTTGAAGACAGAGTCTTTCATAAAGGTCTCCAGGTTTACTGAAGTACATGTAGTTACACCCCAGCCTTCACGAGTGCGCCCTCCTACAACCAATCTCTTCTCTCAACTGTCTAACCAGTATCCCTGGTTAATTCACTATGATTCTTTATGATTCACATTCTATGCTCAGAATGCCACCACAGGCCAAGACAGCATATCTAATCCCAGAAGCCACTTGGAATCTAACTCCACTCAGCCACAAATGTTTACTCACCTACGACTCTTCTACCTTCATCAGATACTGTACTGTACTCACCTTAGAGGGTCCTATCTGTACACTGGGGGAGGACAGGCCAAGACAGCAAAGCTAAGACCAGAAGCCACTTGGAATCTCACTCCACTCAGCCACAAATGTTTACTCACCTACGACTCTTCTACCTTCATCAGCTACTGTACTCTACTCACCTGAGAGGGTCCTATCTGTACACTGGGGGAGGACAGGCCAAGACAGCAAAGCTAAGACTAGACACCACTGTTTACCCAAAGCAAAATCCCTGCCCAATGTGCATTTGTACTGACATACTGCCACATTCACTCACTATACAAATGTGTGCACCTGAGATGATGAGTCATGTATGCTGTATTCAGTAGATGGTGTAACAGTAATTGGAAGCCCAGGAGGGCCAGTACTTTAAATTCTAATCACCAGGCCAGTGTCCACCATAACATTGTGTTGCTGTGTGTCAGATCATTGATGAAGTTTACCTACCTGGGAGGGAACAACTAACAGATCATGTTATACTCTGGGACATGCCTACCCAGCTAGGTCCATCTTTAAGTCAAGATAAGCCAAGATAAAAATAGTGTGGACAATAAGGACAGCCCAACTTGTGCGCAACATCACTGACAGACAAACAAAGGTACCAGGATGCCTAATTTAAATGCATGTGGTAGCATACAAATATACAATGAACTGACCACTTGTTGACAAGTAACATGTTTAACTACATGGTCCTAGGTCTGCAAGCATGACAGACTACTAGGTCCCAAGATGACCTAAGCCACGCCCTGTGTAGCCACTGATTACACTGCCCTGCTGGAACAATAGGAGTCCATGACAGTCACCCAAGTACCAAGATACTCACATAACCTGTAGCAAGGTGATTCAAAATAGAATTTATCATCACCTCAAATGTCAGGTCCATTCAGTTGTTAGCAGTTGTGCCTCTCACCAAAAAGGAAGAAATGTAAGGGCAATGTGTATTTGTCATTAAACTAATGTCACTGTACACTGTTGGATGTATATCTCACAATACAACCGATAATATCCTGTCTATCACTTCAACAGGTCTATCTGTAATTGAGAAGATGCAGATCCCTCCAGACACTGCCACTCCCCCAGATAAAGCCCTCAGTGAAGATACAACTCCTAGATGTGTGGACATTGAGGACGGTGCTGGCTTATCTGGGGAACCTGGTCAGATGACATCTGTCAGCCTCACCCTGACCACATCGATTCCTGCCAGCCAAGTTGCATCAATATCTCAGGCAACCAGTTGCCCCCAAGCCTGTCTCATTAAGACACATTCCACCATTGTGTGCCCCCCAGTCCAGGTATATGAGTCTCATCTGGACACCCCGACAATGATGGACCTGGAACCAGTGGTTGGGGCCAAACTGTGCCAAGGGCGCAAGCACGTGGGGGTAGGGTGCGTGGGAGGGATGGTGTGGGCCAGCAGCATGAGACTGCTGGGGATGAGTCTGGCTCTATGATTACATCCACCATGACTGTTCCCTTCACTGTTTGCGTTTGCTTATTTCTCATTACTTTGCACCTTTACTTTAGAACTGCTGTAAATAAACACAATTAGCACTCTCTCTATGTCCAATAGTGTTATTTTGGCAATCTTATGGGATGTACAAAGTGAAAAACGTGTAATGTTAATGAGGCACATGTGAGAATGTCAATATAAGGAGGAGTAGATCACATGATGGGTCAGGCTGGGTATCACTGCCAACACAAAAACACATGTGGTCTGTCACTCAAAAATTATTTATTTGTACTGTATAGACTATAGGGTGCAAAGATGTCTGGACTGTAATAGCCAAGAAAGACCAAACATTGATTCACCTGTATAGATATACCAAAGTACTGGTCACCTGAAAAAAAAGGGCAATGTCAGACCCTGTACCATAGGATAGGCAAACAGATAGGTAGATATTGTCCCCAGCGTGAGCCTTATCCCATACCAAAACCATGTCTATCCAACTTTACATACCCCACAGACAGACAGAGGACTGTAGAATGGTCCCTAGTCAGAGGCTCATCCCATTACAATAGTTAGGCATCCACTGCAATGTCACACACCTATGTCAGTTGAAAGGCACAGCCAATTTAGCCTGTAATGTGGAAACACATCAATAGTTACATTCAGGGCATTTAGTAACTTTGTCAATACATTGTGAGAGGAGAGTGCACGGATTGGCCACAATGACATGTCACAAGGGCACATGGCCACACACAAGACCATTGGATACACATACTAGGATAAACAGGCCCTTTCTGATGCTCAGCTAATTCCTCACCCACTATCCAAGCTGCCTGACCATGGTACCCACACAACCCACATTTATATTAAACAGTACCTGGATCCATTTACTTGCCCATTCACATGTCAGACTAGACACTTGTACCTGCCAATGACACAACTCTGAAATGTCCACTTGAGGACGGCATGGGGATTAGAGCTGGAAGGAAAAAGTCACATACAAGGATTTTATGCAGGCAAAGTCATCCATGAAACACAGAATTCAGTTTCACTGACAGTACTATATGACTGCACAAACCAAAGGAGAGGCTCAAGAGATGGACATCTCCAAGTCTAATGTAGCCAGTAAACATTTGCTCTATGATACATTGCATAAAATTACATGTCTCACCGTAAGAGACATGTCCATCAAAACATATCATGACACGTTCAGAACCCCATGCAGTCAGATTAATACCAGAACATCAGTTATTTACACTCAAGTGAAGTACTGATTGATGAGATCTTCCGACATGTCTCCACCTTAATCCTCATTACTGTCATCCTCGCTTGGCATTTCAGGATACTCACCCCATGGCACTGCCAGCTGACCTTCATCAGGAATGTATGGGATGTTCCTCCTCAGGGCAAGTAAGTGGAGCGGTTATATGTTGAAACCACGAGTGCTTCAAGCACCCATGGCTCAACAACAAGTTCAGAACAACAAACTTGTTGGTATCACTAATGCCTTCACCGCAAATGCCTTTACAACGATTTTTCATTGTAAACGCATTCCTGGCAAAGGCATTAGTGATCAGTATGCATGGTTCCAGCATGCTTCCCCCCTAGCCCCCACCCCTAAAAATTACCACAACCCCCACAATCACCCCAACCCTACCCCCAAAATTACTACAACCCCAACTCCCCCAAAACCTAAAGCACCCCAACTCCCCAACCCAACCCACCCCTTAAACCTAAACCCTGACCCCCTCCCCCCTAAACCCTAATCACCCCAAGCCCCTACCCCACCCCCAAAAACAAAAAAATACCCTGAGTCCCCACCCGCCCCTAAAACCTAAAGCACCCCAACCCACCCCTAAAACCTAAACCCTGATCCCCCAACCGTAATAACCCGAGCCCCCACCTTACCCCATCCCCAAAAAAGCTGCCCCAGTGTCCGCTCAACTTACCTCCTCCTTCACAGCGTCGACTCCCTTCTGTGCCTTAACCACACATGTACGTGGTTCTACATGCGTGGTTAAGGCACGAAAACCAGGAAGTCTTGGAAAACGAAACCGTTGTTTCGCTTTCGTTTTCCACGACTTCATGGTTTAGTAGTCGTTGTTCCGGGTGTTCCCCATGTGGAGCATGCAACAGGCCACAGTGATCTTACAAACTTTGGGGGTGAGTAGAGGAGGACTCCACCTATTTTGTCAATGCTACAGAATCTCGCCTTCAAGAGTCCAAAGCCCTCTCCACGACACAGGGTGTTCCCCGTGTGCCACTTTGTAGCAGACTTCCCCTGGCGTAGCTGGGTTCCTTACTGGTGTCAACAACCAGGGATGATTTGGGTATGCAGAATCCCTGTAAGGCAAGGTGACGTGTGCAGCCATAAATAGGAAGGAAAGCGTCAGTAACAGCAGACATGATACATACACACATGACATATGTGACTTACCAACCAGCCAGTCCCTCTCTTGGTTCTGTTGTTCCACCAGCTGTGGAATAGCGCTGTTCCACATGATGAAGGCATCATGGACTGAACCCAGGTATTGAGGACAGACTTGAGAAATGTAGAGGTCCGCCAAACACATTAGTTGGACATTGATAGAATGGAAGTTTTTCCTGTTCCGATAGACCTGTTCAATGCCAAGTGGTGGAACCAAGGCTACATGGGTACCATCAATGGCTCCAACAATATGTAGGATGTGTGCCAATCCACATAATTATGCTTTCACATACGCAAAGTCCTCACGTTCTGGAAATCGGATGTAGCTGTCCAGCTATTTCAACACTGCTGAGAGGACATCACTCAATTCCAAACTGAACGAAGGCTGGGGCATCCCAGCAGATAGGGCTCCTGTATTTTGGAAGGAGCCTGTGGCTAGGAAATAATGGGCGGTATGCTATTTGGATGATGGATGGCTGGCATCACATCTGGCTCCAACTGATGACATAGAACCATGATTGCCTGCCTATCCAGGTGGTAGATTTGAATCACTAATCTGTCCTTCATGGTCTCAAGTCAGCAAGTGGACTGCAAACAGGAGGCTGTCTGGGCCATCTCCTCACAGGTTAACTATGTGGGGCAAAAAATAAGCAAGGCAGTCACTCAATATGCTCCACACATTTAACATGTAACATGTTTGATATGTTATATGTGCTACTGTAAACATGTTGTGTAAACCAGGGCTAAGCCATGCATATCCTAGGACGTTAATGCCCTCATAATTAACATATGTGTAGTGATCATCTACTAGAAAACTACCAGCATTGCCTGTGATTTAATGGACAACCTCCTAGGTCACTCGTATGGGGGAGGGTGGTGGCTGTACCACCAAGCATGTTGTCGCAGCTGCATGACTACATATCAATATGGTTGACAAAAGGATTGGCTTACATGTCCTGACTAGACCAGTACTCATAATCCCCCAGAACTTCATTTATCTGATTACTGACATATCAAATTATTTTGTTTAATTGCTTTATATGCATCTAAAATGACGGATGCCTGACCTACTCCACTGGACAACAGGAACCACCCACAACCGCTGGCAGAATGTCGTCATGGCGGTAGGCGGATACTACCGCAGTGAACACTGCCATAGGATAACATTGCTGCCTGTGGCAGTCTCTGCCAGCTGTGACAGTCGTCTACGTGGAGGATGTCACTGCTATTTTCTGCAGATTCCCTCACTTGACTACTGACACTGTTGCCAGCAAGACCTCCATGACCTGTGCTGCTGTTTACCGCCTCTGGGAGCAATAATGCCACGTCCAACAGGTGAAGGGGCCCCTGCCTTCTCACCAGAAGAGCTGAGGAAGCTGGTGGTGGAGGAGGTCCTAACCTTATATGGACAGTTCTACGGTGCACTAGAAGAGCAAGTATGTAAACCTTGTGCGCACTTTCTATCTACCTCTACCTATCTCCACTTTCGTTAGCCTGAGTTTCAGCCCAGTTACTCAGCTGTTGTATGCAAAGATCTATTTAGTGCTGTAAATGTGTATGGATGGTTGAGTGAATGGGCAGGTATCCATGCCAAGTGAAAGGTTTGAAATTGTGAGAAAATGTGATGAGTGTGAATAGAGTGTTCCCTGACCCAAGTTGTGTTGGATGCACATGGCTAGATGAGTTGATGTGAGAACACAAGGCTGATTGCAGAGGCCCCCTAACTTTTGATCCAATTTTTCACTTTTTGCTGGTGTTTTCTTGACTCTGATGCTGCCCTGGGTACTGCTAACCAGCCCCAGGGCCTGTGCTCATTATAAAGTAAGTATGCAAATTAGGCTAATTATAATTGGCTATGTTAACCTACCTATAAGTCCTTAGTATATGGTAGAGCATGTAGGTTTAGGGACCCCAGCATAGGTAGTGCACCCATAGGTGCACTGCTGAGGTGCCCAGGGTCATTTTAAAGGCAGGCCTGCCTTGCTGGCAGCTTTTAAATTAAAATTAAATGCACATTTGACTGTGAAATTAAAGGTACTTCCAAAGTTTTAAACTACCTTATTTTTACACATAAGTCACCCATAAGGTGTGCCATATGTACTCATAGGGTTGGGTGCCATGTGCGTATAAGCAAGGACCTTATAAACATTGTTTTATAAGCCCTGGTGAGGTAAAATAGCCAAATTTGAGTTTTCCTCACTGTAGTGAATGGCCTCCATAGGCTAAAATGGGGATACTTTATTTTAATCAACAAAGTCCCCTTAAGTGTCAGATACCTCAAAATTAGTATCAAATTAATCATTATAATAAATCCCACAACTTACAATTGTTGGATTTAATATAACTAGATCTGGTAAAGAGTTTTAAACGCTACCAAAAAAGTTGACAACTTCAGCTCTGTAGTGCCCTTCTCTGATTGGCTAGCTCCTGGCAGCCTGGCCAGGCTGGTTTGATGAGGTGTGAAGTGGCCTGGGCTGAACACAAAGGATGTGCCTGGGGGAGGAGAACTGCCTCAGCAGATGGGAAAGCAGAAAGGACTGCCAAACTGGTTTTCAAAGGCAGGGAAGGACATTTGAGGCAACCCAGCACCTCCCTCACATCCTGCAACCCCAGCCAATTAGGTGCCCCCTTGATTAGATTTGGAGAGCGCAGGAGAGGGTTGTGATTAGGATTTTTAGCCACACCAGTGAATGGGCTGAACCAGATGTAACCTCGAAAAATCATTTTCGGCCTTGATAGATTTTTCATGAATGTTGCCCCCTGTGACTGATTTTTGCCACACTTCCCAGGAAGTGGTAATCACAGGGGGAAGGACCCTGCCTCTGATTGGACAACCAGGATCCCCCTGCTTTTCACCCAGGAGCAAGGATAAATATGGCAGAGCTGCACCCCCACCTCAGATCACTACCAGATTGCTATAAGGAAGAACATCAGGAGAAGAAGGACTGCCCTTTTAGACCCCTGACATGCACCTGGACACTGCACTCTGAAGGACTGCACCAGCTGCACACTTGGGCTTCACCAGAAGAAGGACTTTGCCCAGAATCAAATGGTTCAAGGAGGGTCTCCCTGTTTGCTACAGGTGAACAATTGCTCACCAGAGTCCCCTGTCTCAGATCCTGAAGAACCTTGAACCTTGGAGTGAGCTGTGGACTCTAAAAGAACCTTAAAAGACCTTCTGGAAGAAGATCCAGAAGTTTGGAGAAGACTGGAGACCTTTTTGGAAAAAGCTCCATAAAGGGACCTACCCACCACTGCAACTCTAGCCAGCTTCCCTCAACCGTGACCCGGGCCTGACTTGCGGGTTCGTCCAGCTGAAGAAAATTTCCAAAAAGAGACTTAGGTGTTCATTGTGAACATCGCGGTAAACACCGCACCGCCAGTGGTGGCTGTAACTACCGCCAACAGGCTGGCGGTCCAGACCGCCAAATAATGAAGCCCATTAGAAACAAGTAGCGGTCCATCTACACACCGCCATTTTTGTAGTCCTGACGATGACGGAGGAGGCCACCCTCAGGCCGGTAAAATGGCCCTACCCACCAACCAAATAATCAAACACCACACCGCCATCAGTTCGGGGCGGGAACCACCGCCAGGCAAAGTGTGGCGGAAACTAACAATATAAAAGGAAACACTTGCCGGAGGTACACAGAACACGTTGACACAGACATGGAGCAATAGCTGAAAATAATGCCAGTGCTTCTCCTTGCCATCTTCCGCCAGGACCGTGACTAACGACGAAGACAACAACGGTAAGTACCGCAGCCTAGTACACATGGGAAGAAAGTGCACAGTTACACACACACCCCACCCACCCTGCAATGCATTCCCAACCCCTCCCACTATCCCAAGCCATACATACCATGACAAAATGTATTTACCAGACACAAGCCAAAAAATACCTTCACGAATGTACACATCTGTGCACACCACACCCCCATAGTGAAGCGCTGAACAACGTCACTATATCCTGCCAACAGCACTGATGGGCACTCAATTTTTATTACAAATAACAAAAGTAATGTCCAAATAAGGCCATTGGCCACTCCATTGTAAAGTCCCCGAAGGGCAAATATAGCCCAAACCTGACCCCCACGTGTGCAAAGGGAACTCCATTGGGAAGAGGCATCAGTTGGGCAGCCAGGTACCTCAGGGAACAGGTGAAGGGAGTGGCAGGGATGGGGACTCAGATCTGGAAGAGGGGGTCTTGGGCTTAGCTTTGGGAGGTGGAGGGGGTAAGGGCTTTAGTTGTGGTGAGTGCAGGTGTGGTGTCTGGGGGGCATGTCTGGATGTTAGATGTTGTGGTGACTGCATGAATGGGGGCAGCAGCAGTGACTGAGGGTGCAGTGCATGTGGGAGTGCACAGTGAGGTGACAGACAGGGTGGCGGGGTAGGTTGACACACTGAGGGAAGTGGATGTAGTTGTGTGTGCTTTGGTATGTTGGGTGTGTGTCTGCCTGTGGTCAGAAGTGTGGTGCTTGTATGTGTCTGTGTGCTTCTTGTGTGTTGATCTGTGTGCATGGCTGTCTGTGTGGGTGTTTGGGATAGGTGAAGGGAGTGGGGTGCTGGAAGGGGAAGAGGTGGTGGGAAGGGGGATGGAAAAACCAGGGACACTGGCCGCCGTGAAAGAGGAGGCCAGAGCCTGAAAAGATCTCTTTTTAGGCCAGACATGGCACTGTAAATGCCTTCCAGGTATGTATTGCATTTCTGCATCTGGGATGCTAGCCCCTGGATGGTATTAATGATAGTTATCTGCCCTGCAGAGATGGTTCACAGGAGGTCAATAACCTCCTCCATGAGGGCAGCTGCGCTGACGGGGGTGGGGGATGGGGTGCCTGGGGCGAAGAAGATGCCCACCCTCTTGGGTGACTGGGCACGGGCAACTTGGTGGGGAGCAACAGGAATGGGGGTGGCGGAGGATAACAAAGAATGTGTGGGTCCAATAGGGTCCACCACCACCAGGGAGCTGCCATCGGAGGAGGTATCAGAGTCACTACCTCCATCGGTAGTTGCCTCTGTGGTTCTCACCTCACCCTCCAACACACTGGTCCCCTTGGCATCGGTTGACTCTGCCTCCTTGGAATCGTGGGCAGCTGCATCCCCACTCACAGGTGCCTCAGCTCCCTTGCCAGATGATGGTAATGTACACAGGGACACAGGAGCACAGGGGTGGGGAAACAAAACAAGAAAGAAGTATGTCAAATCCTGAAAATCTGTACATCTTTGGTCACAGACACTCCCACCCAGGTCAGGCACGAACGCTCAGCAGACATAACATACGTTATGAATGTGCCCCTGACTAGTAGGCATGACCCCAGCATATACCACATAACCTTCATGAAACACAACTCTTATACACTGTGTGAAATACTCCCATGAGAGGCCATGCCAACCCAATGCAATTACAAGTTGATAAGGCCACATTGGATACCAGATGACAAAAAGGTGACACCTCATAGGCATACAGACCCTGCCAAAACTAGCTATGATACTATCCCAAGGCCATTGAGGGGGCAGGACTGCAGGGACACACCTGTCTAAGTGCCTGGCACCACAGTGCATGCATCCCACAGCACCCAAATACACCCATCAAAGTGGTATCACAACAGTGTTGGTACTCACCCCCTTGTGGCTGTGCTGCCTTCAAGAACCCATCCAAATCTGGATAGGCCACCACCAGAATGCGGGCCATTAGGGGTGTAGGGCCTGATGGGCACCCCTTCCTCGTTGGGAGGACTTCCCCAGCTGGGCCTCTCCGGTGTTCCTCGCCCAGCTCCTCAGGTCCTACCACCGCTTCCTGCAGTGGATGCTCTGCCTGCTGGTTGTAGACACCCAGGGTCCGCACTTCTTTGGCAATGGTTTGTCACAGGCATTTCTTTTGATGAGTGCTGACCTGCATGGGGCACACAGAGCAA
This sequence comes from Pleurodeles waltl, assembly GCF_031143425.1. Classification (NCBI taxonomy): domain Eukaryota; kingdom Metazoa; phylum Chordata; class Amphibia; order Caudata; family Salamandridae; genus Pleurodeles; species Pleurodeles waltl. Next base: position 336,277,004 of record NC_090438.1, on the reverse strand, counting down.
AGAAACAGACATCAGCGTGAGTGCCCCATACACAAATGCCATGCAGTTTCATACTGACTTGGCCCATGTACTCATGCATATGAACAAATTACTAGCAGAAAGTGCCAGAAAACCTACGGCTGGGCAATCACACATCGAACACACATGCACACAGGCATCTGCCACAATCACACACATCTAAGGATGACAGATGGCAACTCACCTGCTCCTCTGGTTGCCCATACAACTTCGCATACAGGGGTAGGACCCCGTCCACCAGCTTTTTCAGCTCCTCCGCGGTGAAGACCGGCGCCCGTTCCCCTGTGACACGCACCATCCCAGGGACCTGAGTCAGGACACAGCAGCACATGCAGTGTAGTACTACCCTTCATGTGATGGAGAAGTCAAGTGTCAAGAGTCTGTCAAAATGGTGGTAGATTCCGCGGCGGTGTGCATCGTCACCACCGACGGCTATCATGATTGGCCCAAGTTCCTCATTGACAACCATATAGTCAAATGATCAGGTGCACGGCGGTGAACACTGCCTTTGGCCATGAAGAACACCGACAGCGGAATTAAGTCACTTTCACACTACCATATCTGGTTGGCAGGAGGCTGCCATTTTGCTTTCACCACGTCTCAATAGCCTTGCCGGGCGCCTCATCCATGGCCCCATTCTCTCTCCCATTCGTCAATTAGTGACATGATTCCTTGATCCACACATGTAGTCACAGTTGGAAGTGTGTATACAATGTGATGCCATTATGACAGAGGAACCTCAGCATACATTAGCCTGAAGGTGTACCTCATTCTTTCTGTTTGTGTGTTACCTATGTGACACATTATGAAAAGTACAGTGACATCATGTGATGCAAGTGTATGTTGACACACAAATGTGTTCTTTCCTCCCCCATAGGTACAGACCCATGTGGCGAGGGAAGGCCCCATCTGTTTACAGACCCTTGGTAAATCTGACCATTATGGAGGATCGTCACATCATTATCACCTACCAACTTAATACAGCTACAATCCATGACCTCAGCGCACTAATGGATCCTGTTCTGAAGCCTGCCAATCAGAATCAGCACGCCATCCCTACAACTGTGCAAATGCTACCTGTGCTCCATTTTTTGGCCACGGGCTCATTCCAGGTGGCAGTGGGCATGGCTGCAGGGGTCTCACAGCCAGTATTCAGCTACATCCTGTCCAATTTCCTGGATGCATTCGTTCAACACTTGCAAAGTTATGTCAAGTTTCCCCAAAGGGCTGAACTCACCACCATCAAATCTGGATTCTATGCCTTTGCTAATATCCCCCATGTGATAGGTGCCATTGATGGAACCCACATAGCTATCATATCCACAAGAATGAATGAACAGGTGTATAGGAATCGCAAGAACCATCAATCCATGAATGTACAATTGGTGTGTAATGCTGATCAGTACATTTCACGTCAATGTCAGGTTCCCAGGATCATTCTATGGATTCATTTGTCCTGAGAAACAGCAGGTTTCCACACATGATGGGACAACTACAGGGGGACAGAGCTCGGATCAGTTACATAGCTAACAGCCTGGCTGTATACAAGTAAAAGCAGTTTGTTCCAGTCCTCTTTTGCCCACTGTTGCAGGTGATTCTGGCTACCCCAACTTGCAATGGCTAATGACACCTGTGAGGAATCCCAGGACAGATGCAGAGAGGAATTATAATGAGGCCCATGGTCATACTAGGAGTGTGATAGAGTCCACTACAGGACTCCTGAAGGTAAAATTGTGTTGCCTACATCTCTCTGCAGGATCCCTGTGCTATGTCCTTGACAAGGTGTGTAAGATAGTGGTGGCTAGCTGCATGCTGCTCAACTTGGCTGTGAGGAAAGCTTTCCCCCTTCGGGAACAGGAAGGTGCTGTCCAACCAGCCCTGCAACCTCAGGTGGGGGGTGAGAGTGATGGTGAGGAAGAAGAGGGGGAAGATCTCAACTCCAGGACCCAGCTAATCCGGCTGTACTTCCAGTGACTCTAAGGTACTGTTTAATGATGCTGATTTCTTCACTGCATAGTTTCAGTCTGACTCATGTAATAAGTACTGTGGTGTATTTTGTCAGTGACAAAGCTAAATCATGACTGAATTGGCATGCGCCAGGGAACACAATTTTTGGTGCAGTGTGACATACTTCAGACACTACAGTGTGTTGGATCCCCTCATGCAATAAAAGTGGGATTATGATAGTAACTGGCTAATGCATTCACATTCACAATTGCTCTCTCATGTTGATTAAGGACATATAATTTGAGTGCATAGGCATATTTATTCAATAGCAATATATACGTAAGTGTTGGGACAGTGAAATGGAGTGGGCACATGGAGAAAATCATACTCAGGTACATATGCTCAGCTGTTGGTTGCACTGGGGTATAGTCCATGTGGACATTGGAAGATGGTGTGATGGCAGTGGCATGTCAACAAGGTAGCTCAGATGCACACAAGGGAGACAATTCAGGGCAGAGTCACTTCCTGGTGCTGGGTCTTGGCTGGTGTTTCAGCGGCATAGCTGGGTCTGAGGGCTCGTTTCGTTTGCGAAGCTTGTCTGCAGGGGTAGGGGTCCTGGTGTTCTATGAGTCCTCTGGCAGTGCCACCAGTCCAGTGGATGATGCAGATATAGATGGCATGGCAGTGTCCTGGCTAGTGGTAGGGGCTTACAGGTGGGTGGAGGACTCAGTATGGCTGTGGTACTGGTGCTGCAGCACCCCTGCAAAGGAGGCGATGGTGGCATTGAGCTGTTTCCATTGCTCTATGGTCTCCTGGTTGTGTGCTATCTGCAGCCTCTGATTCTGCTCCAGGGAGGCCAGGATCTGGCCCATCCTTTATTGGATATGGTGGTATGCTCCTAGGACCTCAGAGAATCCCCTCCTGGGCTGCAGCATCTATCCTTTGGCCACCCCATGGGCCACCGATGCCCTCCCACTGGCCCTAGCACCCTGTGCCTGTGTCCCCTACACAGGTCTGGCAATCCCACTTGCTTTGGCCCTTTCATCATCTTGCCTGTTGGTGGGTGGAGACTCTGGCCCCAGTACAAATGGGCAGCCAATCCGTGGCTAGGAGACACTGGTGCGGGGTCTTTTAGCCAGAGCTGATGATGGTGGCTGAGTGGTAGGGGTTGGGCTTCTGGAGAGTGATAGTCCAGGATTGTGGGATGGGCCAGGGATTCCCTCTGTGTCCCGAAATCCCTCTGCACTCTCCTGAGTGGGTCCTCTGTCTTCAGGTGGAGGACTGGCACTCCTTGACGTCTTCGTCCGGGTGGCCTGGGTGGTGGTGCCTGTGTGCGGGAGAATAGACATGTTGGTGTCCTATACTTTTTTGGGCAATTGGTGCACTGGTCTGCACTATTTGATGCTTACATTCCCCTGTAGCGGCATGCAAGGTCCCTTCGTGTACGTTTGGTGCATTTTTTGTGGGGGGTGGAAGTGCATTTGGGTGCTGTAGGGCCACTTGAATGTGGGTGTTGTGGACTGGGTGGGGGATGGGGTCCTGGTGGTAGTGAGGGGATGGGGTGATACATACATTACAGGTGTGGTGACTGTTAAGATATTACAGTTGACTTACCCGAGTCCAGTCCTCCTGTGAGTCTGGTGAGGCCCTGCGGGTGCAGGACAGCCATGGAACTTCTGCTCCTAGTCGGTGTATTCAGGGGGAGGAGGGGGAGACCAGCACCAGTCTTCAGTGCGGCAATGTTGTGCATGGATGCCATTGACCGCACCTTCGCGTGCAGGTCGTTCCATCTCTTCCTGATGTCATCCCTTGTGTGTGGGTGGTTTCCCACAGCATTGACCTTGTTGACTATCCTCTGCCATAGCTCCATCTTCCTGGCCATGGGTGTCTGCTGCACCTGTGCCCCGAATAGTTGTGGCTCGACCCTGAGTATTTTGTCCAATTTTTTCAAAATGTATTAGTTTACCCAGGTTAAAAAACATTGCAACTCAGCTGTACAGTAATGTTTACATATGAAAGACCTGTAGTTGGCTGCACCGAACACACCAGGAGCAATAGTGGGGCACCAGCATCTGCAACAAGAGATGCCAAAGGGTACAGTGAGTAGGCATAGAAGTAAGAATACACAGCCTGCCAGTGACAATGTCACACATCAAACTGTCAATTATATGTGTATTAACACTGTCTTACCTGTGTCTCATTGGAAGTATTGTCGAATAATTGCACTTCTGTTGTCCTCATCCTCATCCTCTGCCTCCTCATCTTCACTGTCCACAGGATCCACTGCTGCCACACGGCCATCTCCAGCCTCCTTCTCCTGCAGAAAAGGCACTGTGAGACGCAAGTCAAGGTTGTGCAACATACAGCATGCCATGTTGATCTGGCGGACCTTCTTGGGTGAGTAGCACAGGGATCCACCTGTTAGATGGAGGCAATGAAACCTGGCCTCAAGAGGCCGAAGGTCCTCTCTATAATCCTTCTTGTCCGCCCTGGTGCCTCATTGTAACATTCCTCTGCCCTTGTCCTGGCATTCCTCACAAGGGTCAGTAGCCATGAGAGGTTGGGGTAACCAGAGTCACCTGCAAATATCGAGGTACAGCTGTTAGCCACACACTCACCCTTAGGGCGCACACGATACCAATACATCAACATTTACTCGGTGGGAACCAGGGCTCACCTATTAGCCACACTCTGTGCCTCTGGAGTTGGGCCATAACATTAGGGATGCTCCTATTCCTCAGGATAAAGGCATCATGCTCAGACCCAGGATACTTTGCATTGACGTGGGAGAGGTACTGGTCCGCCAAGCACACCGTTTGGACATTCATGAAGTGAAAACTCTTTCGATTTCTGAACACCTGTTAATTTCGCCAGGGGGACGACGGGACAAATGCAATATGTGTTCCATCTATTGCCCCAATGATGTTGGGGATATGTCCCATTGCATAGAAGTAAGCTTTCACTGTGGCCAAATCCTCCACCTGGGAAAAATGATGTAGCTGCACATGTATTTAATCAAGGCAGACAACACTCTGGTCAGCACTATTGAGAACATTGGCTGTGACATTCCTGCTGCCAAGCCCACTGTCACTTGGAAAGAGACACTTGCCAGGAAATAGAGCACTGATAGGACTTGCACAAGAGGGGGGATCCCGGTGGGGTGACGGATAGCAGATATTAGGTCAGGCTCCAATTGGGAACACAGTTCTGTGATTGTAGCCCTGTCAAGTCTATACAGGAGGATATTGTGCCTGTCCTCCATTGTTGCCAAGTCCACCAGGGATCTGTACACGGGGGTATGTCTTCATCTCCTATTCATCCGCAGCGGTTGCAATCTATGGGGCAAAAGAGTGAGCAGTTGGTTATTATCTCTACATTCCAACAACTACAGTTCAATGCATATTGTGATTGTAACATTATTTTGTTGGAGATTTCCAAATAGTGCATTTGTATACTGTGACGCAGTTAGCAACCATGAAATGGCATCCGCCTGTCCTGTATGGAGGGACAGGTTGAAATAAGGTAATTCTGCTGATGTTGTGCGCTGTTGCGGGAGGTGGTAAAGAACCACCTTGCAACTCCTCATTGGATATCATTGGGCCCTATGGGGTCCAGTGGCCAATGGTGAAGTACGCCAGTGGTGACGGTACGCACCGCCACGGATGTGACCATCATTTTCTATCTGTTCACTCACTTGCTACCTGACCTTCAACAGGAGAGGACCTACACTATAAGTGCTGCTGTGACCTGTGTCTGGAACCGACCATGGCTCGTGATACTGGGGAAAGGGCCCCTGGCTTCACCTCAGCGGAGTTGGAGCGACTGGTGGATGCGGTCCTACCCCAGTACTGACTGCTGCATGGGCTTCCTGACCAACAGGTGAGTACACCGTGAGTACAATACATGGGGAGTGAATACATGTGCTGTGTGTGAAGGCCTCGTGTGGGGGGGTTGGTGGATGGGCCCTGGGCAGATTAGAGCATTTATTCTGGACCTTGTCTGTGCTAATGGGAACAGGAAGGGGCATGGTGGGCCATGAGTGTAACAGGCAGGACGGTCCGACTAATACCTTTCCCTGTGTCTATTTCCTTGCAGGTCAGCGCCCATCAAAAGAAAGGTATATGGTGTGCCACCACCAAGGACGCGTGGACCTTGGGGATCTATTGCAGACGGAGCACCCACTGTCGGAAACGGTGGGAGGACCTGAGACGCTGGGCACGGAAGATGGCGGAGGCCCAGCTGGCGATGGCCTCCCAACGATGGAAGGGATGCCTGTCGAACCCTGACCCCCCTAATGGCCTGCATACTGGCGGTGGCCTATTTGGACCTAGTTGGGCTCTTGGGGGCATCACAGCAGCCACAAAGGGGTGAGTACAGTGGCCTAATTTACAACTTACGCCTGGTGGGGTGGTATCTGGGTAAGGGGTGTGGGCCCTGTGGGTACCCCTAGGCCAGGCCTGGCATTGCAGAGTAGGTCCCATGTTGTGCAGGATTCTGATGTGGAAGTCCTCCAACCAAGCTAGTAGGCATTCACTACTGGGCAGGGGTCTGTGGGTCTCAGGTATGCTGCAAATTGCGTTAGATGTCCCTATCCATGGGCTGGTGACTAGCATTGCGGCTGGTAGTGCATTGCCTAATGCATAGGGCTGTTCCCTGTGTGTGAGTGTTTTGTGTAAGCCAACTGTAGTTTTGTTGCTGCCATTGACCAAGTGTATCCTTTGTCTCCCCCTCCCTTTTTGTTTTGTCACCCTGTCTTTGTGTGGATTAGCATCATCTGGCAGAGGAGCAGAGGCACTGACGACGGAGGCAGCTGCATCCCACAGGACCCAGGAGGTCGAATGCACCGACGGTGAGGGCACCAGTGGGATGGAGGGCGAGGGGAGCACCACGGCGGAGATTGGAGGGGGCAGGTCTGACACGGATTCCTACTCCGATGGGAGCTCTGTGGAGGTGGTGGACACCTCTGTGCCCACCCCAGCTACAGGTACAGCTGCCACCCCATACCAGCACCGCCCTCCCATCAGCCCCTGAGTGAGTTTCCTGTGCCCGCTCACCCAGGAGGGTGGGCATCTCCTTCGCCCCAGGCACCTCGGGCCCTGCCCCAGTTAGCCCTGCTGCCATGAGTGAGGAGGCTATGGACCTCCTGCGATCCATCTCTGTTGGGCAGTCAACCATTGTGAATGCCATCCAGGGGATGGCAGCCCAAATGCAACAGTCCAATGCGTTTCTGGAGGGCATTCACACTGGCTTGGAGGCTCAACAGAGATCAATCCAGGCTCTGGCCTCGTCTCTGATGGCAGCCATTGTCCCTGTTTCCCCCCTCCCCCCTACAGCTTCCTCTACCCAATCCCATTCCCCTCAACCCCAACCTATCCCAAGCACACAGGCAGATGAGCAGGCACCCAGGCGAACACACAAGAGTGGACATGGCAAACACAAGTACCACACTTCATTCCACAGGCACTCACACAAACAACATCCAGAATCAGAAATATCAACATCCACTGCCTCCACTGTGTCCCCCTCCACCACCTCCCTCCCACTTACACCTGCATGCACCACATCCTCATCCATTACCACCATCACCAGCACACCTGTCAGTACACACACCTCATTGGCAGTCACCACCCCACATCCATGCACACGTCCCCTGTGTCCTCTCCCACTGTGTCTGTGCCCCCTCCTACCAAAGTACACAAACGCAAGCACTCAGACACCCAACAGCCATCCACCTCACAACAGCATCCAGCCCATGCACATGCACCCAAACACAGCAGACTGACACCTCCTACCACCACTCCCCTTCCTCCACTCCCAAACCATCTCCATCTTCCCGCCCCAATGTCCCTAAGAAGCTTTTCCTCACCAACATTGACCTCTTCCCTAGCCCTCCCCCATCCCTCACGTCAGGCCAGGGTGGTCAAAACCCAGGCGAGCACCTGTACTGCCATTTGATAAAGTTTGTTTTGACCAATGACTTTGTGTTTCACCACTGCGCATATTAGTTGCTCAATGTTCACCAGTAGCACATGGTATGTTTTGTTCAGTTTAGCCGCCTATGGGCTTTGACATTGCATTAGTCATTACATTCTGTATTCTGCCTATTGGCTTTGACATGGCATTAGCCATTACTTTCTGTATTCAGTTGAGCCGCCTATGGGCTTTGACATCGCATTAGCCATTACATTCTGTATTCTGCCTATTAGCTTTGACATGCTGTATCCAGTCTAGCCGCCTATTGGCTTTGACATTGCATGCCTATTGACTTTGACATGATGTATTCAGTTTAGCTGCCTATTGACTTTGACATGCTATTAGATATTCTGCCTATTGGCTTTGACATGATATCACATATTACATTTTGTATTCAGCTCCGCTGCCTATTGGCTTTGACATGATATCACATATTATATTTTGTATTCAGCTCCGCTGCCTATTGGCTTTGACATGATATTATACATTGCATTTTGTATTCAGCTCAGCTGCCTATGGGCTTTGACATGATATAAGACATTGCATTTTGTATTCAGCTTAGATGCTTATTGGCTTTGACATGACACTAGACATTGCATTTGATATTTAGGTTAGCTGCCTATTGCCTTTAACATGACATTGCATTTGATACTTAGGTTAGCTGCCTATTGCCTTTAACGTGGAGTTAGATCTTGCAGTTGAGAATCCAAGCTGTATTTTTCCAAGCTGTGTTTTTGCACAAGATGAACCAAGATGTTTTGTTCTCACAGTAGACTAGACATGATAAGAGAGAGTACATGGGTGTTGTTTTTTCTTCGCTTGAGCTTGGGAACAGGAGTAGTCTTGGAGACCTGGCCAGTCTCCAAAAGGCTTGCTCAGTTTCCCAGGTCTGAGAGGAGGGGGCACACCTTTGTAACGAATGTAACAGGCTGCAGAGAGTCAGATTCGAATCTGCCGGACCTCGTGCTGGAGCTTGGCGCCAGCTGCCAGCAATCCCGTGTGGGTAGATGAATCTCTCTTTCTCGCGGCTGACAGGGGTCATCAGCTTGCAGGCCTTAGAAAGATGAAGCTGTAGATAATTCCCACACGGTGAAGTATTTGTTTTGCTTTGCATTCAATATCTTATAAATATAACCTGCTGTGTATATTGCAAACTGATATATTTTGTTTGATTAACGCGGACTTGAAAGCTACTAATTCGTCATTCATAAAAATTGGGGTTGGGGAAGAATTAACAACAATAAAAGTCTTCTTTGACCTCACAAGTGCATTTCTGTTGTGTTATGTTAGTGCTTAGAAACTAAATAAGAGGAAAGCACTACAATTGGTACCTGGAGTCGTGGGGTCGGTCATTAAGAGGTGATTAAGAAGGGGTTTGACGAGTTAGTAGATTTCTAAGTGCACACTTTAAAAGTGTAATTGTTTTTTTGTTGTTTGGAGAGTTACAGAAATTGTTTTTTGTTGTTTGGAGAATCACAGTAGCACGGCAGACCATGTCATGTGTTGTTAAACTGCCTGATGGTGCTACGAAAAACTGTGAATTGTTTGTTGTTTGGAGAATCACAGTAGCACGGCAGACCATGTCATGTGTTGTTAAACTGCCTGATGGTGCTAAGAAAAACTGTGAATTGTTTTCTGTTTGGGGAATTACAGAAGAAAATGCATGTGTAGAAAACGTGTGTTTTGGAAGTAATGATGACAGAAAGGTCTGGATACCTTTATCTGCTTACAGAGAAATGCAGGAGAAATGTAGGCAGTTGGAACATGAAAATAGGAATTTACGTGAGCAAATTAGCCCGACTGAAAGTTATAAAAGGGCTGTTTTTGAAGAATCTTTCTTGTCCCATTCCAGTAATGAGGGGGTTAAGACAGCTCCGAGCTGCACTGAGTTTTCGTGTGAGCCAGGGTTTTTGGCAGACAAAATGCATTCCTTAACTGATAACACGGACGAGAGAGACCAGAATGTGATTTACGAGTTACCGTTGCAAACTGCCCAAGTAAAACGAAAGATTTTAGAGCAAGAGCCGACTTTCATTAGCTTGTTTGATTTTTGGAAAAAGAATAGCTCTCATTTGAGTGAAATCCTAACACTTTTGTATATGGTCACTGTGAAAAATTATATGCAGCTGCGCGCTTGTGATTTGGCAAATGAAATAATGCAGACTTTAGTTTTTTGCGCAGTGCAAGAAGGAAATACTTATGTACATTTAAATCAAGAACAAGGAAAGAAAATAGTGCCCCTAGCTAGAATCATACAATGGATCTGGTACTTGCAAGACAGGGCTAGAGTACCACAGGTAAAAGAATTATCAATGAAGTTGTGTGCACCATTTGAATTCGTGTCCACTGAAGATAAAAAGCATGTTTGTTTTACTAATGATTCATTGACTGAAATGTTGTTTTCTGGCACAGTAGAAGGAACAGCGTTGTATAATGTGTGTCAGATTTTAAAGCAAGAGCTACGTGAGATGTGTCATTTTTATGCTGATTTTTGGTTCTTTGATAATGTTTTAGCCACATGGCTTGTACCTAACTGGTTCAATTACCTTGCAGATGTTAATGAGAAAAATTCAGAGAGAGAAGTGTACACCCAGAATTCTGCCTTAGTGGGGATGGCTAAGTGGGTGCCCCAGAAATGTGAACAGCTGAGAGAAAAAGCCACTTACAGGTGGGCAGAGATGAGAGAGATGCACATTCCCCTAGATTTGATAAAAACTGTGCAGCACGCACAAAAGCAATCTGTCATGCAAGCAGTCACAGAGCAGTTGGGGAGAGGAAAGTTACCAGAACAGAAATGGCAAATTGATCAGGTTTTAGGGAGAGTGATTGCTGCAGATTACCAAGGAAAAATCGAAATTATGCTGATACCTAGAAAAGAATCTGATTCATTCATACAAATTGGAGACAGAATGGCCCAAATTGGCAAAAGTGCAGTGAATGGAGGTTTGTTAAAGAATGAGTCTGCCCCAGCCCTTCTGACAGTGCAAGAAAAGAGAAGCTGTGGCGCAGCAGATAAAAACCTCAGTACTGATGTGTGGGCTGAAGCCCCAAGTGATCCTCCAGAACCTGCAGTGAATATAACAAAGGGCCTCAAAAACGTCCTGCTGATTATAAAACAGGGAAAGAAAGAGGAAGGGTGCAGTTTAACTGAAAAATGTTGTTTGCAAGAAAAGTCATACTTGTTTCTTTTGCAGATCCTACCACGTTTCGCCACTGTCCCTGAGTGTGCTGTGTGGTCCCCCTTCCAGTGTGTGCGTGTGGGGTCGGGGAAGGGACCGAATCCCCAACCTGAACCTGGCTGAGTAAAGTGCCAGCACCATGGATCCATTTTGCGCAAACTGCGCCTTCAGTTCAAGTTCAACTTGTTTGATTGCATTCTTCCACCGGAACTAAGCTGTGTTTTTTTTTTTTTTCCCTTCTCGTATGGAACTCTGACTTTTGCTTATCTTCCAGCAAACCTTTCAGGTGGACCGTGCACCTTTACATGAGCAGAACTCATGCCACATCAAATTGCTAACACTGTTGAATTAGAGACTCATTCAGAGTATAAAAATTGCCCAGTCTTTTCTATGTAGATGTATCTGATGTGAAAAGTTATGAGATCAATGTGTTAATCCACTTCTATTGCTTTACAGGGATTGTTTTGATCATTCAAATCTGATGTTTTTTGTTTTTTTGTGTTTGTTTGAAACAAGAGATATGTGAAACAAAAATTCATTGGTCAAAGGGCGGAATGTACTGCCATTTGATAAAGTTTGTTTTGACCAATGACTTTGTGTTTCACCACTGCGCATATTAGTTGCTCAATGTTCACCAGTAGCACATGGTATGTTTTGTTCAGTTTAGCCGCCTATGGGCTTTGACATTGCATTAGTCATTACATTCTGTATTCTGCCTATTGGCTTTGACATGGCATTAGCCATTACTTTCTGTATTCAGTTGAGCCGCCTATGGGCTTTGACATCACATTAGCCATTACATTCTGTATTCTGCCTATTGGCTTTGACATGCTGTATCCAGTCTAGCCGCCTATTGGCTTTGACATTGCATGCCTATTGACTTTGACATGATGTATTCAGTTTAGCTGCCTATTGACTTTGACATGCTATTAGATATTCTGCCTATTGGCTTTGACATGATATCACATATTACATTTTGTATTCAGCTCCGCTGCCTATTGGCTTTGACATGATATCACATATTACATTTCGTATTCAGCTCCGCTGCCTATTGGCTTTGACATGATATTATACATTGCATTTTGTATTCAGTTCAGCTGCCTATGGGCTTTGACATGATATAAGACATTGCATTTTGTATTCAGCTTAGATGCTTATTGGCTTTGACATGACACTAGACATTGCATTTGATATTTAGGTTAGCTGCCTATTGCCTTTAACATGACATTGCATTTGATACTTAGGTTAGCTGCCTATTGCCTTTAACGTGGAGTTAGATCTTGCAGTTGAGAATCCAAGCTGTATTTTTCCAAGCTGTGTTTTTGCACAAGATGAACCAAGATGTTTTGTTCTCACAGTAGACTAGACATGATAAGAGAGAGTACATGGGTGTTGTTTTTTCTTCGCTTGAGCTTGGGAACAGGAGTAGTCTTGGAGACCTGGCCAGTCTCCAAAAGGCTTGCTCAGTTTCCCAGGTCTGAGAGGAGGGGGCACACCTTTGTAACGAATGTAACAGGCTGCAGAGAGTCAGATTCGAATCTGCCGGACCTCGTGCTGGAGCTTGGCGCCAGCTGCCAGCAATCCCGTGTGGGTAGATGAATCTCTCTTTCTCGCGGCTGACAGGGGTCATCAGCTTGCAGGCCTTAGAAAGATGAAGCTGTAGATAATTCCCACACGGTGAAGTATTTGTTTTGCTTTGCATTCAATATCTTATAAATATAACCTGCTGTGTATATTGCAAACTGATATATTTTGTTTGATTAACGCGGACTTGAAAGCTACTAATTCGTCATTCATAAAAATTGGGGTTGGGGAAGAATTAACAACAATAAAAGTCTTCTTTGACCTCACAAGTGCATTTCTGTTGTGTTATGTTAGTGCTTAGAAACTAAATAAGAGGAAAGCACTACAGCACCTCAGCCACCCAGTCCACGGGCACAGTAGTGTCCCCAGCTACTCCAGGTGGGAAAGGATACCGGCCACCAGCCAGCCAGATGGAAAGGGTGACTGCCCCTAGTGCATCAATGGAAAGGCAAGGAGTCAGCCCCAGCTGCAGGAAGGAAGGGCAAGGAGGCAGTCCCAGCTGCATCAAGGAAAGGCAAGGAGTCAGCCCCAGCTGCAGGAAGGAAGGGCAAGGAGCCTGCAAAAGCAGGCAGTAGAGACAAGGGGCCAGATCCTGGGACTCAGTCAGAGCCCCCACCACAAACCATGATGGTGCAGCCATCCGAGGTTGCAGGTGATGTGCTAGATCCTCCCCCCACCACTGCCAGCACCACCACCAGCACTGCCACCAGCACAGCCACCAGCAGCAGCAGCCCCAGTGGGCAGCCGTCCGAGGCTTCAGGGGATGGGCTGGAGCCTCTACCCACCACTGCCAGAACCGCCACCAGCACTGCCATGAGCAGCAGCAGCCCCAGTGGGCAGCGGTCCGAGGCTGCAGGGGATGGGCTGGAGCCTCCCCCCGCCACTGCCAGCACCGCCACCAGCACTGCCACCAGCAGCAGCAGCCCCAGTGGGCAGCTGTCCGAGGCTGCAGGGGATGGGCTGGAGCCTCCCCCCACCACTGCCAGCACCGCCACTAGAAGCAGCAGCCCCAGTGGGCAGCCGTCCGAGGCTGCAGGGGATGGGCTGGGGCCCTTCCCCCACCACTGCCAGCACCGCCACCAGCACTGCCACCAGCAGCAGCAGCCCCAGTGGGAAGCCGTCCGAGGCTGCAGGGGATGGGCTAGAGCCTCCCCCACCACTTCCAGCTCCACCATCAGCACCACCACTGCCACCACTGAGCAGCTGTTACCGCCGGAAGACAGTGTGTAGTCCTGCATCCATGGGCTGTTGTGCGGCCTGTCCCCTGCAAATCCTATGGGTCTGACACCCAGGTGAGAGACTGTCACCTTGCACTCCCCAAGATCTGCATCACAGGGCACGATACCCCCTCCAGTACCAGTGGAGAAGCCATCCACTCACCCCATCCACCCCAGGATGAAGCTCACTGGGCACAATGCCCCCTCCACAACTAGTGAAGAAGCCATCCACTCACCCCATCATCCCCAGGATGAAGCTCACTGGGCCCAATGCCCCCTCCAGAACCAGTGGAGAAGCCATCAATTTGAGAGACTGTGGCCTTGCACTCCCCAGGCCCAAGCACAGGGCAGGTTGCCCTATCCAGAACATGTGGGCAAGTCACTCACTTGAGAGACTGTGGCTTTGCACTCCATAGGACAGCGTAGTGGGCATGTTGCCCCTCCAGAGCATGTAGGCAAGTCACCCACTTGAGAGACTGTGGCCTTGCACTCCCCAGGACAAGTCAGTGGGCAAGTCACCCATTTGAGAGACTGTGGCCTTGCACTCCCTAGGATAGAGTGATTGGCGTGTTGCCCCCTCCAGGACCAGTGGTGTTGTTCCATCGTACAGCTGAGGTGCCCCCCATTCTCTGTCCTCCTAAGGTGCCTGGCTATTTTCGACCTGATGCCCCTGCAGTGTTCTCTCCATGTTGTTGCAGGAGTGAGGTGGGGTCTTGGATGTTGTGATGTGGCCCTGTGGCCCACGAACATTGAGGGCTGGGCAGTGTCCCTTGATTTGCGAATATGTATATACTTTTTTATTTGGATGCACGTATTACTACTATATTTATCTTATTACACTCTTTTTACTCTATTGTAGTTGTCCTTGGATCATTCCTGAGGGGTACAGGTGAATATGTAATGTTACTGCATCTGCTTGTGTATATGGTGTTCGGGGTTGGGGTGTTGCGTGTTGCGTGTTGCGTGGGTGTGTCACTCTCTTTTTCCTCCCCCCTCCCCTGTGTGCTAGGCAGCAGTGCTCACCGTGGTCATCTTTGCCGGCGTTGGTGTCCGTAGTGGAGCAGAAGGTAGAAGAGCATATGGAACACAAGCAACTCGGGCTTCATGGTGGCGTGGTCCTTCCTTGAGTCTCCAGAGGTGAGTCGTTTCCCTTCTGTGCAGTGTTTCCGCTAGGCTTTTGATGTCATTGGTACCACCCTGGAAAAGGTGGCAGATTGGTGTGTCTTTATACAGTAGGCAGAACATTGTCTCCCACCTGGCTGTAGGCAGTTAGCTCCGTGGTGCCTGTTGATTCCGCCCTGGCGGTCAATGTGTTAAAGTGGCTGTCTGTCTGAGCGGTTTCTGCCGTGGTCATAATTTCAGAGTTATTACTGCCAGCCTGTTGGCGGTATTACCGCTACTATATCACTGACCACCAGGGTTGTAATGAGGGCCTTATTTCGTGCTGTACTACTCTCACTCCTTAAGATGAAAGAGCAAGATGCTTCATAAAGATTTCCAATGTTCCATTTGTTGTTTACATGGATAGAGTATGCAAGTTTAGCTGTACTGCTGAGTTGTGCAAAACCAAGGCTGTAGCTTCATGGGGGTGTTTGGGATGGTACACCCCCCTAATAAAGTGTATTTTCCGATAAATAGTTGGGTACAGGTGCTTTCAGTCGGGTATTGTGAGATGTCAGTCAGATTTCAGTAGGAACTTCTACACACACACACACTGTGTTGAAAGTCTTCAAAAAGTTTGGTTATTTTACAAAATATTGCGCTTTCTTTGTTAATAATACTATCAATTTGCATTTCTCTACCTTTACACTGCCTCTTAGGCCCCTCTCCTACATCCTGATTGCTGTATAATGTATTTAAACATTACATGCCAATCTGCCGCCCCCCCATCTTAATGTTCATGCTACGACCCTGAGAGAGCCCCAAATTCTGCCTATGCATAGTGCGGACGATGCTTCTAGCCAATGTGATCACCTATCACAAATAGCTTTTTAGAAAATGGTACTTGCAGTGGTACATTATTGTTCAGTGTTGTAACCTAGTAAGTGAGTAGGTGCTCTAAGCTACACACCCTCTCAATCTCCCTGAGACAGCTGCCCAAGAAGTCTCAACGCTGCTCAATATCACATTGTGAATAGTTTTGTGCAATGAGAAATTAAGCTGTCAAAAGAAAAGAGGAAGAAATTTGAAAGTGATCTCATGCTTTATACTTACCTGCTGGCAACCTAGTTCGTCCTTGTCCGACAGCAGCATCATTGAAAGGCAGGGTACAGAATTAAGTCGAAACTATGAGGGGAGCCCAGACAAAAGCAGTGTCTAATTGACAGGGTCAACAGTGTGCCAGCAAAAGGGTGGTTAGCTAATGCAAGGGCTATAACTTTGAAAATCTGAGTCTAATCCGAAGCACTGTACTGAGATGCACTAAACACCTAAAATCATATTTTGCAAAATCCAAGGCCCAGTCCACCATCACCTAAGCAGTGACAGTCAGCCTGTCCATCATCCCAATTCAGGCAGTGGAAAATAGGATAGCATTGTTAGGAATCTCTTTTTGAAATGGCAAAGGCCCTCTGTGTAATACTGGTTGGTCTTCATAGGATTAGGCTTGCAAGTGTCGAAGAGGATAAAAATATCTAATGCACAAGTACATTTTCATATACACTGGAATGTCCTCACATGCATTCAAATGGGGTGCAGTGAGCCCAGAAGCACCTGTCTTGCATCAGAAGGATAGGCTTCTGTGAAATACAGCATTCTGAGGTGGAAGAAAGATTAGGGGGCATAGTTATGGAAAACGATGCACAACTATGGTAGCAATGCAGTTGTGCGTAATTTTTATTAACCCAAGCTAGCGTCATTCCCTAGCGCCATATTTATGAAATGACATAGGATGGCGTTAAGGAATGGATAGCGTAAAAAAAGGTGCTAACAGCTGTGCAATTCCATAAGGAAAAATTGTGTTAATGCAGCAAAAATGGTGGCAAACTGTTTTGCGGCACGTAAACATGTTGCAAAATGGTTATCAACATTTTAACACTGCATTACCATAAAAAAATTGCAAAAGCAGGAAAGATTGCAATTGCAAAAGAAGATTGAATCAACAGGCCAGGATAAACCCTAGGGAGGGTACAGAAAAATCACAGGAGAAGGAGAAGAGAAAGCACAAGTGTTGCTTTAGTGAGGAGGAGCATGACATCCTGGTCAGAAAGATGACGGAACACAAACACCTCCAAATTGCCAGTTGGTAGGAGAGACGCAATATGGCAGCAAGCAGTGGAGAAAATAAACAGTGTTGCTGCGGTGAAGACAACTGTTACTGAGGTCAAGAAGCACAGGCACGATTGCAAGCTCAGGACTAAAGAGAAACTTGCGAGGAACCATGAGGCAGCATTGCAGACTGGAGGTGGAAGTCCTGCACCACAGGAGGACCCGGATGAGCTGGAGGAGATGGTTGCAGCAGTCTTCCCGGAGGAGATGGCCACTGGAATAACAGGACAGGACAGCGCAGACTACCAGGAACCACCACAAATGCAGGGTAAGTTGCTGGGGGGATATATGGGACTCTACTAATGCCAGAAGGGAGAGGCAAATAGGACAGACTCAATGTATGCTAAAGGGTTGCATTCTGACACACAAGCCCTGAATCAAGTCGCACAATCCTTACACATAACACATATGTACTGACACTTTGGTTGTTCTATGCACACCAACATATACACAACGTCAACATAGGCCACTCACTATGGCTAAACTCTACCATGTAAATTTGCACCACATTGCCTGGTAGGCACATGCAAATTATGTGGCTGTGGTTGTGCTATTACAACACCCATTGCATATAGTCAAAGCCCCTGTAACAACACAACGCAGACATCGGAGAGTACATCGGAAGTCAATACCACCCCAGGTGGGGTGTCAGGGTGGTGTATCAGGCCAAAATGCTTCCCCACCTCAATGTCGCATTGCCTTTACTCATGTGCGCTGCATCTTGCAGCACACATTGAAATGCCATCTCCTACAAAATTGTTTGCACATGTGCAGGAAGGGACACCTATCTATGCATGAACAAATCATCACTTCAAGGCAGACATGCCGTCATCATGCTACAACAGTGCCTGTGTTGGTGCAAGGAGCCCTAATCTGTGCAGAAGCAGGGGGAACTGCATGGCTGTCCTGTATACTAGTAAATATTGCACATCACTGCGTATTGAAACTGCTGCAGTGTACTGCAACACATCTTACAGCTGCCCTGAGCCATGCGAAATGAGAACATATCTGCTTTAAAGCTTGCAACCTGTGGA
This sequence comes from Pleurodeles waltl, assembly GCF_031143425.1. Taxonomy (NCBI): domain Eukaryota; kingdom Metazoa; phylum Chordata; class Amphibia; order Caudata; family Salamandridae; genus Pleurodeles; species Pleurodeles waltl. The sequence continues at coordinate 336,258,785 of NC_090438.1, read as the reverse complement.
ACACAACCCATACAGTCTGAAACCACAACAATGCATGCACAACCCTATGCGTCACATGGGAATGGCCACAAAATAAAATACAGACAGCACATTGTGCATGTATGTGAACATCATGTGTGAAGCTGAACAAGTGGCTGCACTCTCACTATTTGACAAGTTAGAGGGCTGGATCAAGCAGAAAATGATGGTGTGTGCTGCTGTGCAAAATTATGCAGCATCACGCACTGTTGTATTAAAAATGGCAGGGATGCACCATATTAATTGTAATACACCGCTCCCTTATATACCTCCCTGCACAAGTGGTAATCAGATGTTGTGCACCAGTGCAGCCAGCCTTCCACCATAGTGCAAGGATGGCTGCATTGAGAGGGAGAATGTTAATGTGCAGAAAGGGACACCATCCTGCACAACAACAACCTGAAAGTGTGATTTGCATTTACTGTGTGTGCTGCATAATGCAGCATACATAGTAAAAGCAAGAAATGCAGTTCAAATGTAAGCATTAATCTTATATCTTGACACACTTAACCCACCTCTGGGCTGGTGCCAGATATTGGCCCATGGTCCAAAATACAAATAGTTAAAAATCTGAGGCAGCGTCAAAACGCAATGGGTGTTGCCATGGTACACCCACTGCAGGACCCATTGCACTCACCTTCGGCACAAAATGTTGTGTGTGAAGGGGCCATAAATACAAGGTGGCATCAAAACACATATAGTGGCTTCATGCTACCTGGCACATACGGGCAGGACATTGTACTACCTGAGCCTCACCAAAAGTTACTCTCAGGTGGCACTGGGCTAACCTACATATGGCCAAAAATACCCAGAGGCAAATTCATGAGCTCCAAATGCCTCCGAAGCATCACTTTTTGTGATGGCGCAATGCCCTGTGCCGTATTTACAAGTGTTATGCCACTTTTTGTGCATTAGTACCACCCTATAAATATGACCCCTTCATACCCATCACTTTGTGTGGCAGGCGTGCAATGGGTGCCACAGAAAAACCCATTGCATTTTGACGCTACCTCAGATTTCCAAGTATCGGTGAACCTGTGGCAGAAAAAAAATCTAAGGCCATCCCAGGGGTGGTGTTAGCAAGACCCACCGAGGAGGTATACGTGTATTCCCCCTTGTTTATTCATTTCTATGTGTGCTGCATTTTGCAGCACACACAGAGGAGCCAAATTGCCATGAGTGATTGTGTATGTGTGGGAAGGGACACCATTTCACACATAAACAATCAAACCTTTCAACACAGATATCCTTGCATGATGGTACAACGATGCCTGCGTTGGGTCTAGGCAGCTCTATGTAGTACCAGCTAAGGGGACAAAACAGGGGTGCGTCATATGCAAATGAATATGGCACATCCCTGCATTGTGCAATTGACAACAATATCAGTGATTCTCTGGCCAGGCTGTTTCCTTGGCTCCTCCTCCCCAAATGCATTTGTAAGGAGCATGACATTTAGACACAAAATGTCTTCATCCACTATATCCTGCACCTGTCCATTTGTAGTCTAGTCTGTGCAAGGAAATGTTTCATGATATTTAAGGAGGTATGGGGGCATTAATCCCCCCCATGTTCTGAGTTGTAATCCATATTTTTGCTCCATCCATTTGCTCTCGTTCTTTCTTTGAAACAAGGAGTTGTGGACAGAACAAGCATTATAGAACATAGAAACATACCACTTGTCTGGACGGCAGAGCCATTTGCTGACCTCTTAACCTCGGAAAAATCTTCTTGTTGTTGTAAGATTTGACGCTGTTAGGGTTTCTACTTTTGCTGCAGTCAAAATCTAGAGCTCAACCACTTCCTACCTGAAAGCGCATGTCCCTTTCAAGAAACCTTGTTTATTAGAGAAGTGGATGCATGTATGACTACAAACACACACACATGCCTACATGATTACTAGTATTTCTACTTAACACTTCTTACCACAGTTGTTCAGTATTGCACCAATGTTAATGGGACATATGAATATTCAACTCCATTTTGCTTATATATTTTTATCCTTGAATTATGAAAGGCTGTGCGTGCAGCAACAAAAATTCCAACCTGTCACCTACTGAGTGCCCTCAGTTGAGCACAATGTGATCACTCGCCAGTGTGGAATCTTACCAGCTAATTCTGCGGGACAAGTGCCTACTATATCTGTTTGTATCTACTTGGAAACTTACGATTTGTGTACATCCAGCACCTTCTCATATACTACTTCTAAATATTGAGCAGGTAGATAACCTACTTACCAAAGCTATGTGTGCTTAATATGCTGTTTACAAGTTTAAATAATCATAAATCATCTTGGGAGTTTATTGTGCCTGCTTCAATGCATTGCATGTAAACTGTCATACACAGTTCTTAATGAAAAATAAGATGGTGATTGAAAAGTGGGACTAAAAGACAAAATAGGAGTTTAACTAGATTTGGAAACATAGGAAGGTGCATTGTGGTGCTAGTATTTTATCAAAGGCAGGCTGATGGACAAGTAGCACTTTGTGGATAGGAGAGCTGGGATATGCCAATGTTTGTGTTTGATAGGAGAGAAACATAGTGAATTTCACTGCACTGTTCCTTAATTTTATGATACACAATGCCTGCAGCAAACATACATGCCTACAGATCCTGGTCCCTCAGAGACCATCAAAACAATATTCCTTAAAAAATTCAGAGTTGCCAATTTACCCGTGTAGGGCATTTTTTGCTCCCTACTTCACAAGCGAATGACTATTTTTATTTGTGTGCCTGAATATAATTTCCACCCAACACCAGCATGCAACATCTGATGAGGAATGTGGAAAACAATAGGGAATATAATGTCGAAATGATTTAAATTTCATCAATGAAGAGTATTCATCTATCATGGTAACTAAAGAGTTTCCCGATGACAGGTCTGCTTATCTCTAAAATTTCAAAAGCACAAAACTGCAGTATCATTGCCATTCAACAAACTCTTTCATAAAACTGTACTGTCTACCAGAAAAACCTTCATTAGAAGTAGATCTCTTCGATGTCTTGGTGATGTTGCATTGGATTCCTGGCCACCTGAACCGATGGGATCTAGCCAGGTAACAGCAGGGAGGAAGCCACTTTATGAGAATTGAAAATGAAAGTTTGCAAGGGGGTAAAAACAATTCAATCCAGCATATATTGGATTTTTTTTCAGGTTTGTGAATGCCTAGGGGCAACCATGACTCTCCCACGCACACATAATATAGATTGATAGGATGGCATAGAGATTATTGTTGAGTGCTGAACAGAAGACCTTAGTGTGAGAAGCATGTGGTGAATGTGACTAACTCCCAATAATAATGATCCTGTAGAGTTATGTACGACCTGGAGCCAGAGGAACCAACAGGCATCTGGAAAGGAGCATAACACCTGCCACAGTAGCCATCAACATACAGATTAGAAGAGAAAAGTGTTGCACACACCCTCTCCTTTTTAAAGCATCAACAGATCAACAGACCGCCAGACTTGTGGCGGGGGTCCTGACTGCTGCCAGTTTGGCGGTCTGACCACCAAATTAAGAATTTGGAGGTCAGACCGCCAAATGACCACCATCTTGGTCGGAATCATGGCAGCAGTCCAGGTTGGAATCATCCAGGGCGGCCCCTAACTCAGCACCACCAATGCTGTTTACAACGTGGTTCTCAGTCAACCTTTTAGGTTGGCGGAGAACAGGTGCCTGAAGGCCACAGGGGGAGCCCTACACTGCCCATGGCCTGGGTGGTGCAGGGGCCCCCATGCCCAGCTCCGCGGCAATGTTCACTGTCTGTTGTGCAGACAGTAAGCACTGCGAGGGTGCTAGTACCACCGACTCTATTATGAGACGGCAACAATGCTGCTGCCACTTTCCCGCTGGGCCGACCAAAAGAAACCTCAGTTTCCACCAGTCTGCCCAGTGAGAAAGTCGTAATGGGCGTAGCCAGTAAGGGGGCAACCTCCCCTTCAGATGTTCAGTGGATGGATCATCCCATCTTCTGAACTCGCAATCAGGCCCATAGTCATATTGGAGAAAGTGTTGGACTTCTGGCTGCTCTATTTACTATTCCAATTCCAAACATAACCACATTCAGAAAAGCAATGGCCATGAGGGGGAGTTACATTTACTGTTCCCACTCCAAACCTAGCCTCACTGGAGAAAGTATTGGGTTTTGGAGAGGTGTGGTAAGATTTAGTATTCCTTCTCCAAATGTGGGAATAAATGCAGAATGTGTAGGACTCTGGGCAACTTACATGTACTATTTCCACTTCAAACATAGCATGTTGGAGAAATTGCAGATCTTTGAGGGGCCCAGGTGTAAGATATACCATTGCCACTCCCACATAAAATAAATACTGAATGAAAAATATAAAAACTTAGCATTAAAAAAATCCAAACATTAATATGTAAACATTTGTATAAAAATTTACCAAAAATGTCTATGCAAATAAATATATTTTTATTGCTTCAAACCTTAAATCTTCATTAAAAAATAAATCACATGGTTTTCAATACAAATTTTTCAAATAAAATGTAATGATATTCAAAAATTGTAAAATAAGTTTGTATATTTACTAAACAAAAAGTAAACACTTTTATCTTCAAAGCAACCAACTTAAACACATTAAAAGCTATTTTGGTCATTTGCATTAAGTATTTCCACACTCCAAATTTACCCCTATTGTAGCTACTTTTAGACTTTGGGGGAATAGACTTAATATACCCACCGCAACCTTAACAACATTGGGGAAAGCATGTGGCTTTGTGGGGAGGTAGATTAGATTTACTCTTCCCAAATTAAATGTAGATAAATTGGCCAAAGTGTTGGACTTTGAGGGTTTAGTGATACTATTTCCTTTGACACTGAATTTAACCAAATTAGGGAAAGTGCTTGACTTTGCAGTGGTTACATTTACCATTCCCATTCTGTCGCGTAGGCTCTCATTATTCTAATGAGACTATTGGATTTGGGCAGCAGAATCACTTGCACTGTGGTGGACTGAGTCTGAACACACTACAGGTGACATCTGTCGGCCTAATCCGGGTTTTGTTACGGCTAACTAGCAGTGCCTCATCTCCACCCAAGAGCTTGGATGATTGGAAAACCGAGCGAATTACACAATTGACTGCTCTGGGAAATCGTGGTCACTCAGATCTTATTCGTTTCTCAGCTACATTACTCTCACATATGCAAGTACAATCAGAGGCAGAATATATTTCAATAAGGTTGTACTGAAGTAATTGCATCTTAGATAACAAAGCATGTACTGCAATAACTAGGATGATAAAGCATGACAGGATACAAATTGTGAACAGGAGAGTGAAGCATAAAAATCACCCTACCATGTTGTCACTAGAATCAATAAAATAGCTTCTACCTAGGCTATGTTAGAGCACAGCATGCTAAGCTCTAATTCAGCCCTTTAGGTTCCCCTGGGAAGACATCATCCCACATACCTGAGCAAGAGGCCTGTAGTCTACATAAGCAGCTGTAGAGAAGCACTCAGCAATCAGCATACAGTCATGGTTATCAGGCTGGAATCTCCCTCTAACGTACATGGGTCTAAGTAGGATTTTTATAATTAAACAGCTGGTGTTCCAATAAAGGATTCCCACGGAAGAGTGTGTATGTTTCTGTGAACATTAGAGACGGAGCGTACCACGTTTTCCGGCAACCTATCTGACTGCAGCCTTGAGAAAAGCATAGAGTGAAAAAAAGGTCTTGTTTAAGAATGCAGTGCTGGCCTAGGAAAAGAACAGCTAGATAGAGAAAATATAAGAAGACCACAAATGTGGCTATAGTTAAAATAAGAAAACGAAGCTGAATAAAATATGTCTAGGTTAAAGCGCACAGCGGCAGGCCTAGTTTGCTAAAATAACATGTATGAAGCTATAACTAAAATGGCCACACAACAATTCCAAACATAAACACATTGGAAAAGGTTTTAAACTTTGAGGGATTAAATATACTATTCCCAATCCTAACAGAGCCACAGCTAAGAAAGTATTGGCCTTTAGATTTACTATTCCCATTAAAACGTAACCAAATTGTGGAAAGTGCTGAACATTTGGAAGAGCAGTCAAGTTCTATTCCCATTCCAAACTTAATAACATTGGGTAAGTGCTGAGCTTTGACAGAGTTGCACTTACAAGTCCCTCTGTGAACACAGCCACATTGGAGGAGGTTTTAAGTTTTGGGGAGGTGGGTTAGATCTGTTATTCTGCAACAACACTAGACAAGTGTAGGACTCTGGGTGAGTTACAGTTACTATTCTCACTTCGAATGTAGCCACATTCAAGAAAGTGTTAGACTTAGGTATTTGGAGGTGGAGTAAATTTACTATTCCCACTCCAAAGTCAACCACAATGTGGATTTTGTAAGACTTTTACATTGACTAACTCTCAAACATCTGAGCAGCTTATAGTTAACAAACACATTACACAAAAAACTTACATTATAAAAATGTAACAAATGACATTTAAAAATGTAAATTGAATGATGTACACAAATATAAATAAAATAAGAGCAACAATTAAAAAATATCATAATTTTGGAATCTAAATGTAAAATATTAAAACGTACTAAAATATTTAAAAATCAACTTCAAATTACATTTTTTTGGGGAAAAATATAAAATTGTTACTTTCAAAGTTCAAAATATCTATAAAACATAGAACTTAAATTTACAAGTATAAATTGTATAACAAAATCCCAGATATATAGAAAATATTTTGATAAAGATATATACTTACAAATTAAATTTGCATCAAATTTAAAATGGAAAACCATTTAAATTAAAAAATTACAAATGGAATTTCCAAATCCGTTACAACACTTCCAACAATTCCCCTACTAGCCCCAAAACCTGCTTCTAAACTATTAACAAATAAAACAAAAAATAATACACTCCTTTACTTAAATAATAATAAGCATAGCAAATCATCATTATATACAAAGACATTTAAAAACTCCATTTTAAAAATAATGAAAAAAAACATGTTTTTACCTTTGATAAATTGTCCTTACGATATAAACAACATAATTATATTTCTGTGATGATATTAAGTACTGATATTTTTGACACACTATTCATTTCATTTAGTATGTCACCCTTCCACTTTGAACCAATCATAAATTGCTCCTTGTTTCCTTTGCATTTTATGTACTGCTATAAAGCCCTTTTAGAGTGATAGGAACATCTGCTACTCTAAATTTCAGATTTGGAATTTCACAAGGGCGGAGGCTTTGCGATGCTACCCCCTAGAGGGACATCACTGATCTGGACCACATCTCTCTTTAAGTGCCTTTACATTCTCTTTCTACCTTGTATGGCTCATTCATCCAAACACATAATACCTTTTATTCTTTGTGCCACAGTATTTAAAAGATGGTGGATGGAATGCTTGAATTAATCTCAGCCATTGGTAAATTACCCAGGGTCCTATCCCAGACCATTGTTGCCAAGCTTTGTCTAGTAAAGGACAGGTACACAGATATACCAAAGTATCATTCTTGGAATGTGCCAATGTTTTAGATCATAAACATGGTGCTATTGTCTGAGGATGGTGGGCCCCTTCATGGCATTTTGGCTGTAACATTTACTTAAATCCTATATTTTACCAGTTATCGAGGCATGTAGTTACATGCTCATTCAAAATGAGGGCAATATAGTTGTCAGAGTTGTCAAGCAATTATGGATGTGAGGGACAGTGTACAAGTACCTTGCCCGAACATTTACAATGTCCTGCAAAGTTGTGTGATCCTCAAATATGAGACTCTTTGAAGTTCTTCATGATCTTAGGATCTGAGGCACCCTGTACAATTAAATCACAAATCTAGGGTTTGCTGCAGAAACTTCACCACTTGAAGAACTGTGTCTTTAGAGACTAATACATCACCTACTGATGAAACCTGAGGCTAGTACATGACACTTATTTCAAGCTCAATCCACAATCCAATCCAGGTTAGGCCCAATGAATTTTACCTTCTCAAAGTTTGTGCCAAGAGTCAGGTTTGCATTGGAGGGAGCCGCAAGAAGCAGAAAAAGCATTGCAGGAGGCTGCTGGCATATCATGAAGAGAAGGACAGTCAGCAGGGGTGGGCATTGCTGGAGATTTGGTGTTGGTGGTCCCCGTGTGTGCTCAATGTTGCAGTGTGAAGAGTTCAGTTGAGGGACTTTTGTGCTGAATCATGCTGCGAGTGACAACGTCTAGGTGTGAATGGGTGGAAAAGTGTGGCACAATGATTAGAGTGGCAGACCATGATGCAGAGATCTGGCCCAGGACCAGGGTTCAATTCCCGCCTTGGCGGGTCTTGGGCTCAATTACCTTGGACCAGATAATTCTCGCCTCAGTGCCAAATCTAATTAATAGGTCCCACTCTGTAACTCTTGGCAATAGCTTGCTTAATCTTCACAAGGGCCCTGACAGTGCTTGGATGCCTGGCTTCACCCTGGGGGTTGCCCAGGAGTGGGCGCCTCACAGGTAAAAGCCAGGAGGGGTTCCACAGCGGTATGCGCACAGCACCTTGAGACCCTAACGGGTGAGTAGTGCGCTATACAAGTGCGAAGTTTAATGGGCCCATTAGTGGTTGTGAAGAGCCCAAAACCTTAATTCTGGCTCTCTGAGGCACACTAAGGGTGCAAGACCATATGGGCATTACCTGGGAGTCAGAAATTCACTCTGCTGGGTTCAGGTGCTATGGCAGGATGTTGGACAGACCTTTAGGCCCAAGTGCATGGGCAGTGCAGGGGGCCCCCATGTGGCCCCTGCACCTGTTCTCCGCCAGACTTTTCATGGCAGTGTAACCACCATGAAAAGGCTGGTGGAGAACAAGGTCATAATCCGCAGGGCTGCTCTCCTTGCAGCGCTGACCTGGCAGATCACGATCTCCACCATCGCCAGGCCACTTGGATCATTGATCCTGGCAGAGCTGGAGGTTCCCTGGTGGTCTGACTGCCAGGGTTGTTATGTGGCAGTCAGACCGTCACATATGAGCGACACCGCGCACGTGTGACCACCACACTTTTAATGAGGCCCAAAGACATAGGGCCTCATCTACAAGAATATAGCGCCGTCGTAGCATCATTTTTTTCGACATAGCACTAAATTAAAGCCATATTTACAAAGTGGCTCTAAAACTGACTAGCTCCACTTTTCATGGGTGTGCGTCAGTTTTCCAGAGTGTTGGATCTGACTGTGTCAGATATCAAGAATGATATGCAAAGTAAGTGGTCCTTCTTTAAAAATGACTCTTAGGCGCTAGTGCCATATTTACCAGTGTTCCGAAAAATGAAGCGTGCCTAGGAAAAATCACACCAACTCTGACTAGCCTTAAAATATTAACGCCTTGTCAGACTAGGTGTTAAAATGACACATAGGCACTTGTATATAAGGAGAGCACACTTAAAGCACTCTTTAAACCTGGAGTACAGAATGGACCTACTCTTGCTATAACTTGAGGCACCAAGGGGACAACCACAACCCCACCATCACCACCACAGTCATCACTACCATACCACAGAGCCACCACAGTAGGAAAGAGTGCATCTACCGCCAGCAGTCATCCCTAATTGCTCTCAAGGAGGAGGAGGTTATCACCTTCTACCAGCTGCGAAAGGGAGTCCATCATACAACTGCTCCACCTCATTAAGCCCCAACTGCAGGCAACGATTGAGAGGGACACCACCATCCCGCCGCTGACCAAGCTCCTGGCTGTGCTCCATCTGCTTGCATCTGGATCCTTTCAGACCACTATAGCATGAGTGGCTGGACTATCATAGACAACCCTGTCTGCATTCCTACCCCCTGTCTTGGATGCAATCATCCACCTCACACCCGCCATATCCTCTTCTCCAACATTCAGCAAGTGTAGCAGGATATTAAACCGGCTTTTATTCCATTGCTGGGCTTCCCCATGTGCTCAGAGCCATGAACTGCACGCATCTGCAACTTGTGGCTCCTGCTGCAGTAGAAGATGTATACTGCAAAAGGAAACACACCCACTCGATTAATGTGCAGGCCATCATGGACCATCTTGGGCTGTTGATCATTGTGTTGGCCAAATACCTGGGCAGCGTCCATGACGCTTATATCTTCTGCCAGTCCATCATCAACCAGAGATTCCAAGATGGACAGTATGGAAATGGCCTGCTTGTAGGTGAGCAAACAGCACATAACTTACACACACTAAAAATAGATATGGGGACACAATACACAGACAACTGTGTGCCTGCACAGTTAGGGACTGCACAATGAGACCTGTCACACATACATGCACCATGCTTCTGTACACATATCAAATGCATGTCATCCTGACATACAGGTGCACATATCTCAATCTACTATTGAACATGTTGCATGATGTAAAGGCACACAGCAATGCATGGCATACTGAAATCTGCTCTACATCTCTGTGTACAAGGGGGTTGTAACATAAATACTGGGGGTGGACACATGCAACCACATGGAGCATCAGCTGAATCATGGCCCATACATCACATGCTAGGGGCCTCAGTTACCAGGTCCTTGCACCACTCTGTGCCATCAGAGCAACACAATATGGATGCTCCATTGGCACAGTGTGCCACTTCACATTTACAAGGCCATGCAAAGCTACCTTGCATGGCTTTTCATGGCCTGATAAATATGGACAACTTACACACATGACACTGTATGAATGGGTGTTTCAGGGGTGTTGCTCGGGATATACATACACAACACCCAAGGAAGTTGAAGGTATCTGATGTATCTACAGATTTACAAGGCTACAAATGTAGCACAGATTTACGCCATCTTGGGGGGATGTAAGAGTAATACAATGGGAGAAATAGCATTATGACTCCCTGTATCTTCCCCTTCACATGTGTGCTGCTGCACACATAGGCCCTCATTACAACCCTGGTGGTCAGTGATAAAGCGGTGGTAATACCGCGAACAGGTCGGCAGTAAGAAAAATTAAATTATGACCACAGTGGAAACCGCCAACACAGACAGCCACTTTAACACACTGACCGGCACAGTGGTAGCAACAGACACCGCAGCAGTAACCGCCAACAGCCAAGCGGAAGACAATGTACTGCCCACAGCATTACAAAAGGCCTATCTGCCACCTTTTCAGGGCAGTACCAACGCCATCAAAAGCATGGCGGAAACAGTACGTTGAAGGGAAACGACTCACCTCTCGACACTCAAGGAAGAACCACAACACCATGGAGCCCAAGCTGCACATTTTTCCAATGCTGGTGTACCTCCTTATATACCAGGAACACAAACGCCAGCAAAGATGACCACGGTAAATCCTGCACCTAGCACACAAGGGCTGGCGGGAGGAAAAAGAGAGTGACACACAACATGCACAACCCCCATCCCCACCCCCACCCTCACCCCAACACCTTACACACAAACAGATTCAACAACATTGCATAAACACCCCATAATCCTCAGGAATAACGCAAGGACAAGAGGAATGGATTAAAATGAGTGTAATAGTACAATTTTAGATAAATACGTCCTTAAATCAATAAACAGTATGTACAATATATACAAAAGGAGGGACAATGCCCATTCCAAAATGTCCGTGGCCATGGGGCCATAACACATAGGACAAGACCACATTTGACTCCTGCCTCGATTAGGAGAGAACAATGCAGGGACATCAAGTCGAAAACACACAGGCACCTCAGGGGGACAGGGGATGGGGGGCATCTCAGCCTGAAGATGGTACAATGCCACTGGCCTGGGGGGAGCTCCAGGCCCACTATTTGGTCCTGGGGAGTGCAAAGCCACAGTCTCTCAAGTGGGTAGTTTGCCCACTGCTTAGACCTGTGGAGTGCAAATCCACAGTCTCTCACATGGGTGTTGTTTGCCCACTGCTTGCTTCTGGGGACTGCAAAGCCACAGTCTCTCAAGTGGATGGCTTTGCCACTGGTTCCGGAGGGGGCTTTGTGCCCAGTGTGTTTCATCCTGGCAAGGAGGGGGTGAGTGGATGCCTTCTTCTACTGGTTCTGGAGGGGGCTTTGTGCCCAGTGTGCTTCATCCTGGATGGTGCAAGGTCACAGTCTCTCACCTGGGTGTCACTCCGACAGGTGTTGTAGGGGCCAGGACGCACTGCAGCCCATGTAGTCACTACTACACACTGCTGCCCGGCGGTGACGGCTGCTCAGTGTATGGCAGTTGCGCTGCAGGTAGCGGTGCTGTCAGTGGTGGAGGGAGGCTCCAGCTCTTCCCCTGCAGCCTTGGACGGCTGCCCACTGGGGCTGCTGCTGCTGTCAGTAGTGCTGCTGGCGGAGGGGCAGGTGGCGATGCTGGCCGCGGTGCAGGTGGTGGTGCTGTCAGTGGTGGGGGCAGGCTCCAGCCCTTCCACTGCAGCCTCGGACGGCTGTCCACTAGGTATGCTGCTGCTGGCAGTGGTGCTTCTGGCAGTGGGGCAGGTGGCGGTGCTGGCAGCGGTGGGGGGAGGCTCCAGCCCTTCCCCTGCAGCCTCGGATGGCTGAAGTGCCATGGCTGGTGTTAAGTGCCTTTTCCTGCCCTTGGCAGATGGTGGTGCCTCCTTGCTTCTGCCAGCTGGTGTTCTTTTCTTGCCCTTACTGGTTTGTGGTGCCTCCATCTCCTTGCTGGCTGGTGGTGCCTCCTTCCCCTTGTTCGCTGGTGTCCCCTTCTTGCCCTTGCTAGGTGGCGGCCCCTTATTGGCCTTGGCAGGTGGTGCTGGCACACTGGCTGTGCTGACGGGTGCTTCCTGGAAGCCTCTCACACATGCAGTAGCTGCAGAAACCAGCAGTGGCCGTGGACTGGATGGCTTAGGTGCTGGGCTGCGTTCTGACCACCCTGGGCCGAAGTGAAGGATGAGGGGAGGGTTAGGGAATAGGTCAATGGTAGTGAGGAAAAGCTTTTTAGGGACACTGGGGCTGCAAGAGGGTGAAGGTTTGAGAGTGGAGGAAGAGGGAGTGGTTGTAGGAGGTGTCAGTCTGCTGTGTTTGGGTGCAGGTGCATGGGCTGGATGCTGTTGTGAGGTGGATGGCTGTCGGGTGTCTGAGTGCTTGCGTTTGTGTACTTTGGGAGGAGTGGGCACAGACACAGTGGGAGAGGACACAGGGGACGTGTGCATGGATGTGGGGGTGGTGACTGCCATTGAGGGGCGTGTAGTGATAGGTGTGCTGGTGATGGAGTGGATGAGGATGTAGTGCATGCATGTGTGAGTGGAGACACTATTGGGAGAGAGGTGGACAACGAGGAGGAGCGGGACACAGTGGAGGCAGTGGATGTTAGTGTGTCTGTATCTGGATGGTGCTTGTGTGAATGCTTGAGGGATGAAGTGTGGTACTTGTGTTTGCCTGAGACACTTCTGTGTGTTGGTTTGGGTGCATGCAGGTCTGAAGGTGTGCTTGGGATAAACTGGGGTTGAGGGGATTGGGACCGGGTAGAGGAAGTTGGAGGGGGGAGGCTGGAGACAGGGACAATGGCAGCCATCAGTGGGATGGCCAGAGCCTGGAATGCTCTCTGTTGGGCCGCCACACCAGAGTGAATGCCCTACAGGTATGCATTTGTTTGTTGCAAATGCCCTGCTAGACCCTGGATGGCATTCAGTATGGTTGACTGCCTAACAGAGAGGGATCTCAAGAGGTCAATAGACTCCTCAGTCAGGGCAGCAGGGCTTACTGGGCAGGGCCTGAGGTGCCCACCTTCACTGAGGGGCTGCTGGGAGGGCAGTGCTGGTACAGGGGTGGCAGCTGTACCTGTAGTTGGGGTGGGCACAGAGGTGTCTGCCACCGCCAGGGAGTTGCTATCAGAGGAGGTGTCGCTGTCGGTACTGTCCCCTCCTGTCTCCTAAAACCCACAGGACCCTGCCCAGTAGTAGATGCCCACTAACATTATTGTGGTTGGAGTACATCTGAGCTTGCCATTAAGGGACCTACCCTGCCATGTTCGCCCTGGCCTAGGGGCACCCACAGCCCACATCCCCACCCAGCTAACACCTTAACGCATGCGCAGTGGGTGCTCGGCCTGTTAAAGACCCCCAGAGCCCGCACCTCGTTTGCGATGGCACGCCAAATACCATTTTTTCTGATGAGCACTGACCTGGAAGAAAAATACAGCAGAAAAGAGATTAGTCATACCATCCAGACTGTCATACTCACGGCCTACCATATCCCTCCCACCCCCTTACGCACAGACATTGACCAGCATACATGCAGCAGGGACACCTCAGCCCCCCCACACGAGGCTTACACACAAAGCACTCCATACATTCATGCCCCACACATCATACTCACAGTGTACTCACCTGTTGGTCTGGAGGACCATAAGGTAAACGGTACTGGGGTAGGACCCTATCCAGCAGTCTCTCCAACTCCTCCGAAGTGAAGACAGGGGCCCTTTCCCCAGACACTCGAGCCATGGTCACTTCCAGACACAGGTCGCAGCAGCACTTGCAGTGTAGGTCTTCTCCTGTTGAAGGTCAGGTAGCAAGTGAGTATAAAGATAGAAAATGGCGGTCACATCCACGGCGGTGCGAACCATTACTGCCGGCGTACATCACCATTGGCTCCTGGAAACTATAGGTCCCAATGATAACCAATGTGGTGTTGCACGGCGGTCATCGATTACCGACCGCAACGGCGCACAAAGCCAGCAGAATTACCTCATTTCCACTTGTCCCTCTTCACAGGTCAGGCAGCCACCATTTCAGGGGGGGACAGGCCATGGCACCTAACTGCGTCACAGCACACATAGGCACATCAACTGACTTACAAGTTCACATACTGTTTCTGTAAAACAAAAATTGCATATTAATCTGAGAATATGTTTGAATATGACCTTCTGCTCACCGTTTTTCAACCTAGAGTTCAACCACTGAGGATGAATAGGAGATGGAGACATCTCCCCGTGTAGAGACCCTTGGTGGACCTGGCGACAATGGAGGACAGGCACATTATCCTAACCTACAGACTTGATAGGGCCACAATCCAAGAGCTGTGTGCCCAATTGGAGCCAGACCTGATTTCAGCTATCCGCCACCCCACAGGTATCCCCCCTCTAGTGCATGTCCTGTCAGTGCTCCATTTCTTGGCAAGTTGTTCCTTCCAAGCGACAGTGGCCATGGCATCAGGGATGTCACAGCCTATGTTCTCAAACGTGATGACCAGAGTGTTGTCGGCCCTGACGAAACACATGCACAGCTACATCGTATTCCCCCAGGTGGAGGATTTGGCCACAGTGAAGGCTGACTTCTATGCATTGGGACATATCCCCAACATCATTGGATCCATTGATGGTACACCTATTGCCTTTGCCGCCCCCAGAGAAATGGGCAGGTGTTTAGAAATCAAAAGAGCTTTCACTCTATGAATGTGCTAATGGTGTGTTTGGACCAGTACATCTCCCATGTCAATGCAAAGTATCCTGGGTATCCTGGGTCTTTGCATCCTGGGTCTGTGCATGATACCTTTATCTTGAGGAATAGCAGCATCTCATAGGTGATGTCTCAACTCCAGAGGAACCGGGTGTGGCTAATAGGTGAGCCCATGGTCCCCGCCCAGTTGATGTAGGTATATGGATGTGGGGTTGGCCCGAAGAGTGAGTGTGTGCCTAACTGGTATCCCTCGATATTTAGAGGTGACTCTGGTTACCCCAACCGCTCATGGCTACTGACTCCAGTGAGGAATGCCAGGACAAGGACAGAGGAATGTTACAATGAGGCACATGGGAAAACAAGGAGGATCATTGAGTGGACCTTTGGCCTCCTGAAGGCCAGATTCAGGTGCCTCCATCTGACAGGTGGATCCCTGTACTACTCACCCAAGAAGGTGTGCCAGATCATCGTTGCATGTTGCATGTTGGACAACCTGGCCTTGAGACGCCAGGTGCCTTTTCTGCAGGAGGATGAGCCTTGGGATGGTCGTGTGGAAGCGGTGGAGCCTGTGGACAGTGATGAAGAGGAGGCAGAGGAAGAGGATGTGGACAACAAGACTACAATAATCCAACAGTACTTCCAGTGACACACAGGTAAGACACTGTAACTTCACCTTCCATTGCAGTTTTGTGTTGGACATTGTACATGGCAGCCTGATTTCCCTATTTCTATGGCCACTTACTGTTCCCTTTGCATCTCTATTTTCAGATATCTGTGCCCCACTCTGGCTCCTGGTGTGTTTACTGCTGCCCACTACAGGTCATACCTATGTAAATATAACTGTCCATTTGAATTACAATGTTTACATCGTGTTAAACGAATACATACTTCAATCAATTGACAGACTGCAATTGTCCAAGGGGGCATAGGAAGTGGAGCAATGTCAGTTAGAGATGGACAGGGTGGCAGAGTGGGACACAAAGGTGACAATCAGGTGAGTCCTATTTCCTGGCGGGGGTCTTTGCAATGTTCTCTGGCTTCTGCCTGGATCGCAGGGACCTTTTACGTGGTGGTTCTCCCTCTGCAGGGGGTGGGATGCTGGTGGCCTGTTGTTCCAGTGGCGGGGCCTCTTGTCCACTAGCGTCGGCGGAGGTGGAGGGTTGTTCTTCAGTGTGGCTAGTGTCAAGGGCACGTTGGTGTGCCATTGCCTCCCTCATGGTGTTGGCCATGTCTGTCAGCACCCCTGCAATAGGGACGAGGGTGGTGTGGATGTCCCTCAGTTCCTCCCGGATCCCCAGGAACTGTCCCTCCTGCAGCCACTGGGTCTCCTGCAGCTTGGCCAGTATCTGGCCCATGGTCTCCTGGGAATGGAGGTATGCTCCCAGGATCTTGTTGAGTGCCTTGTGGAAAGTCGGTTCCCTGGGCCTGTCCTCCCCCTGTCGCACAGCAGTCCTCCCAGCTCCCCTGTTGTCCTGTGCCTCTGTCCCCTGAACTGTGTGCCCACTGCCACTGACCCCAGGTCCCTGATCGTCCTGTGTTTGTGGGGTTGCCTCGGGTCCCTGTAGTGGTGGACACACTGTTGATTGACGTGTCCTGGGGACAGAGGGATGGGCCCGCTGGGTTGGTGCTGTGCTGGTGTTTCCTTAGGGGGGAGGCTCTGTGGTGGTTTGGGAATGTGGCTGGGTCACAGACTATCCAGAGGTCCCTGATGGACCAGGTTGGTCATCCTGATCCAGGCGTTCAGAGCTGCTGTCATCACTGTGGGTCTCTTCTGGGGGTGGACTGGATGTTGCTGGCACCTCCTCTCTGGTGACGTTGTGTGGGGGTCCTGTGGATATGTAAATGCAGTGTTACTGTTACTGAGTGTGACATCTTGATCATGGGTGTGTTTCCCTCTATGTTTGTTATTACCAAGGCAGCTTTGGTTTGTGTGAGTTGTAATTTGGTTGGCTAAGTGATTGCCACTTCTGTGCATGCTGTGGTGATGGGTGTCCATGCATGGCTGTGAGTGGTGTCCATGCATTGTTGTTGCATGCAGTGCTGGGTACTGGGATGGGTGGGTTGTGATGGTGGGGTGTATGTGAGGTGGTCGAGTGATGGGGTGAGGGTGGGGGGATTATGTGATGGCATGCAGGTAGGGGGGTGAAGTAGTAAAGATTTGACTTACCAGAGTCAAGTCCTCCTGCTACTCCTGCCAGGCCCTCGGGTTGCATGATTGCCAAGACTTGCTCCTCCCATGTTGTTAGTTGTGGGGGGAGAGGTGGGGGTCCACCGCCAGTCCTCTGTACTGCTATCTGGTGTCTTGCAACCACAGAACGTACCTTCCCCCGTAGGTCGTTCCACCTCTTCCTGATGTCATCCCTTGTTCATGGGTGCTGTCCCACAGTGTTGACCCTGTCCAAGACTCTCCGCCATAGCTCCATCTTCCTAGCAATGGATGTCTGCTGCATCTGTGATCTGAATAGCTGTGGCTCTACCCGGATGATTTCCTCCACCATGACCCTTAGCTCCTCCTCAGAGAATCTGGGGTGTCGTTGTGGTGCCATGGGTGTAGTGTGAGTGGTGTGTGTGAGGGTGTGTGGGGTGATGTGTTAGGGTGTGTGCTGTGAGGTGGATGGATGGTGTATGGGTGATGGTGTTTTGTGGCTCAGATTCAGTGGGTGCTTCTAGCTTGTGTCTCTCTCAGTTGTCAAATTCTTTGGGTTGTAAAGGGTTGTGGGTAGTGTGGGTGTGTGTTTTATAGTAGTGTGGGTGTGTGGGTGTGGTGGGTGTATGTGTGTCAGGTGTGTGTAGTTTGAATTCTCCAATATGGTGTTGTTTTGTATGTGTGTGTGTGCGTATTTTAAGCGCGACCCTCTGTACCGCCAATGCTTTACTGCGGTTGAATGATTTGTGGGTCATGGTACTGTGGGCGTATTTCTGTTGGCGTAACGGTGTGGGTTTTGTTACCGCCAGTTTATCACTGACGTTTGGGCTGGCACACTTGTATGTGTGTCTGTATAGTGGCGGATTTCTATGTGTGGGTCATAATACCTGTAGTGGTATACCGCCGCAGTCGCGGTATGTTGGCGGCAGTCAGCATGGCAGTAAGCAGCACTTACCGCCAATGTCATAATGAGGGCCACAATAAGATGGAAACACCTGTTATGATGTTTTTCAATGCAGCCTTTCTGGCACAATGGCGCATGGCTGCCTGCATGGGCTGTAGGCTGCAATTTGTATGTCAGTGCAGGGGGAGAGATAGAAACATGCCAAATCTTGTAGACATGGCACTTTCCTGCCCTTACCTTTTGGTGCATGGCAGCACAGCAAGGCACTTTCTGTGCTGCCCTGTGCCATGAGCCTCGTAAATGAATACCTAGGTGCTAGCTGACAAACCATGGTCCATTGGCAGTCGACAAGTAACTTTGCAAATGTACAATGCTATGCCACAGAACTCACATCTCACTCACATGTGTGAAGTGTAATGCTACACACAAACTTCGTGCTCCCGAGTATGCGAATTCCATCCTGAAAGCTAAGTGGATCACCTACAACCCCTGATGCAAGTGTGAATGTGTACTCACTAGGAAACTTTGCAGGAGGCTCCAAGTTATGTGTTCTAGTTCCCCTTCTAAGAAATGTAGTACAGTGCAGAAAGTTGTGTTGCTGGACTGCAGAAGACCACACACAAATCTGCAGGATACATGTGTTGTAGGTACAAATTGGGCACAACTCTATCACACAACTGTGTCATTCAACCATGAACAATGTAGGGCAATCCAAGGAATGACCAAATGTAATTTAGGGCAACATCTGGGGAAGAACATGGAGCAATACATGTGTCTGTGTTAGCCATGTCAGGCATGTCACCAACAACCTAGCCTGGACTTACAAAAATGATACACAGCCCCATTATACACATGTAGTGACAACACAAAACATTGAGTGGACTAGAGTGATATGAACCAGTTGCCAGCCAAACCTTCTACACAAGTAGGTCAGTCAGGAAATTGTATGATGTATCTTCCCATGCATTGCATTTGATATCACATACAGTAAGTGAACAGGTCCCTGGAAATGGCACTATACTGGCATGATTGGCAGATCATGTGTTCATAATTGGGAGAAGTGCATGACAATACCAATATAAATGACTGTAGTGCTTTCCTCTTATTTAGTTTCTAAGCACTAACATAACACAACAGAAATGCACTTCTGAGGTCAAAGAAGACTTTTATTGTTGTTAATTCTTCCCCAACCACAATATTTATGAATGACGAATTAGTAGCTTTCAAGTCCGCGTTAATCAAACAAAATATATCAGTTTGCAATATACACAGCAGGTTATATTTATAAGATATTGAATGCAAAGCAAAACAAATACTTCACCGTGTGGGAACTATCTACAGCTTCATCTTTCTAAGGTCTGCAAGCTGATGACCCCTGTCAGCCGCGAGAAAGAGAGATTCATCTACCCACATCTGCAGCCTGTTACATTTGTTACAAAGGTGTGCCCCCTCCTCTCAGACCTGGGAAACTGAGCAAGCCTTTTGGAGACTGGCCAGGTCTCCAAGACTACTCCTGTTCCCAAGCTCAAGCAGAGAGAACAACACCCATGTACTCTCTCTTATCATGTCTAGTCTACTGTGAGAACAAAACATCTTGGTTCTCTGGTGCAAAAACACAGCTTGGAAAAATACAGCTTGGATTCTCAACTGCAATGTCTAACTCCACGTTAAAGGCAATGGGCAGCTAACCTAAATATCAAATGCAATGTCTAGTGTCATGTCAAAGCCAATAAGCATCTAAGTTGAATACAAAATGCAATGTATAATATCATGTCAAAGCCCATAGGCAGCTGAGCTGAATATAAAATGCAATGTATAATATCATGTCAAAGCCAATAGGCAGCTGAGCTGAATACAAAATGCAATGTATAATATCATGTCAAAGCCAATAGGCAGCTGAGCTGCATATAAAATGTAATATATGATATCATGTCAAAGCCAATAGGCAGCGGAGCTGAATACAAAATGTAATATATGATATCATGTCAAAGCCAATAGGCAGAATATCTAATAGCATGTCAAAGTCAATAGGCAGCTAAACTGAATACATCATGTCAAAGTCAATAGGCATGCAATGTCAAAGCCAATAGGCGGCTAGACTGGATACAGCATGTCAAAGCCAATAGGTAGAATACAGAATGTAATGGCTAATGCAATGTCAAAGCCCATAGGCGGCTCAACTGAATACAGAAAGTAATGGCTAATGCCATGTCAAAGCCCATAGGCGGCTCAACTGAACAAAACATACCATGTGCTACTGGTGAACATTGAGCAACTAATATGCGCAGTGGTGAAACACAAAGTCATTGGTCAAAACAAAATTTAACAAATGGCACTACAATGACACACAAGTCCGGGATGTATGCAAAGGCAGTGACCCAAAGCAATGACACTTTTCTATCCTTCAACTTTATTTCTGACCAAGGTTACAACTTCCAGCTGTGGGTGATAACACTTTTTGCAAACCCAGAAACAGATACTGAGAGGGCCTACAACCAGTCTCATGTTTAGACCAGGAATATTGTGGCGAGGACCTTTGGCTTGCTAAAAGCAAGCTTTCACTGCCTTGATGTATCAGGTGTGTGACGGTTGTATAACCCACCCATAGTCTGCAAGATGATCCTGGCATAGTCCATATTGCACAATATCTGCATAAAAAACAATGTCCCCTGGAATAAGGAGCAGAAGGCTCACAGGGAAGAGGATGAGAATCAGATCTTAAAACATCCAGACATACAGAACACTGCTGCCAGTGCACAGTGACGCGACTGCATTGTGCAGCATTTCTTATCCTGAAAAATATTCGGAATAAATGAGTAAGGCATGACTGCAAACATGTTAATGGACAAAGCTATACAATCTATATCTTGGGATGTGTGTCACAGCCACATTTCCTAAATAAACAACATCCATGAAACCATGAGTAGGCCCCAAGAGTCATCAATATAGTGTGAACATTGCCACCATCCTCTAAGTACCAGACACAATACATTGAGAAGTAAAAAGTATGGTTTGCTAAGTTTGCATTGCCTGCCAAACAAACATCTTCATCTAAAAACCCTCATATCTGCCATTGAACTGTTGTTCCAAAAGGAAAACAGATAGATATGATCACTCCGTGATGCATCAGGTCAGCATTGTTTGCCAAGCTCTGTGTATGGAACAGCAACATTTAATCAGTGTGAGATATGTGTTGAGACAACAGAAGAAAGATTCATGATACTGCTGAGAAATCACATCTTTTGCACTCACATGTATGACAAATAGTAATTGTATCACAAAGTACCTCTGTATGTGCAGCATGTCTCATGCTGTTGGAAATATGTGTTTGAGTACATTAGGAAACAGAATGATTTGTACCATGTTTGTGGGACCACTAGCTGCAAAGGCCATTCCCCCAAACCACCCCTACCCACTATGCATCTGACAAAGGATGTGGTCTGTAGTTGTGGGTCACTATTACTCAGAAGCACACCTGGGTAGAAGTACAGCTGAGTCAAAATCATGGCCTAAACAGGAACAGCTTCATTGTGGAGGGGACACCCAGAGTGCACAAGTACCACTCCTGGAGGCAGAATAGGTTTTGGGAATGATTAACCTACTCCCCACCAATAGTAACTATACCAATACTCTTGTGCTGCACATTGCAGAACACATGTGCAGGCCATAGTCTCCCATGGCAAAATGAAAATGATAAGCAGGAAGAGCCAGGCGATGAGTATGTGGAAGATGGGGAGCAAGCACAAAATGTAACACCAATGGTATCAACATTGCTGAAGTCACAAAAAATATTCATGTGTGTGGTATATGCGTAAGAGACTCACACAATGTTAGAAGAGCATGAGAACAAGAAAGAGTGCACTTCTATAAGATAACACATTGCATCACAACCAGTGTTTAGACAAATTAACTGCCCGGTCACAGTGTGAGAAAGTCATCCAATTTGCGTATACTTCAAAATTTGAGTCATAGTAAAGGTGTTGAATGATCCTGGCTATACTCTGTATCTGCTAACCAGGCCTAGGAGCACTACTCAGAATAAAAGGCTTATGCTTCATTGGTACAAGTACAATTCCCAACAACAGATCCTTCGAAGTCCCTATTGGATAATAGAGCAGGTTGAATCAAAATACCTCTAAGTCCCTAATAGATAATAGGGCAAGGTTGAATCCAAATACCTCCAAGTCCCAAGTAGATAATAGGGCAGGGTTGCATCAAACTGCTTATATTTCCCTACTATAAAATAGGGCAAGACTGACATAAACAACCTGTACATCCCTAGTAGATAATGGGGCAGGGGAGTTTAGATGTACAGTATGATTCCTGCACTTGACTGTGCACTGCTGTGTTGCCTGCCATCCCTGTCTGATGGTAGTCCTGCTAAACAGACTGATGTCTAAAAGTGAAGTTTGTGCCAAACTACATGGTGAGGAATTGTACATACAAAGTGTAGGTTCAAAGAGCATTGACACACATTTCACCCTTTTTGTCCACCTAGGTGTCCAAGGGTTTGTGTGGCATGTAACTTTGAGCAGGAACAAATACAAAGTTGCATCATAGAGCCTGGTGTTTGGAAAACTCCATCTCTAAACATTTAAATTATGTAGAAATTAACCTACTTAGGGTAACATATCAATTAGGGATGTAAGCAAGTACATTGCTCTGAAGAAGCGCTGTAAGTCATGAAAGAACTCAAAAGATTGTTGAAGTGATATCCCAAAACACTTCACTGTTGTAGGCAGAACAATTCACACACAAAGAACACATACCACTCACTTGCATGTCTTATAAAACACATCAATAACAAATGCCTGTCCAGCGCTTCCCAGCACTTGCCTGCACGGGGAAGTGTAAGTTACCCATGTTGCATGACAACCTGATTTCTGCCACTTGGGGCACACCATGGATTGTCACATGCATGCACTGGCATAGGGGTGGGGAGCTGACCACATCCCAGGCGAAGTCACCAGCATTCCTGGGTGTTCACTTAGCAATGGTATCATATGCAAGAACATGTGTTGCACATAGGGCAGCTATCCTAAGCTGTGTGGTTGAACAAACAGGGGAAATGTGCCATCTGTGTAGTGTGATCCCACTAATGCATTTATCCTCACATATTTATACACACAGAACACACATTGTATACAGAGGAAGACAGGAAGGTGGTAAACACAACTGTTCACATGTACAATTGCAATCCATATGCCTCCTTCCATGCATCCCACATAACAACATACAGTAAGACACACATTTCACTTCTTGTATCAAAAGTCGACTGTTACTGCATCATACTGTAGTGTTTTTTAAAGAGGTGTGTCTTCATCTTTTTCCTTAATTTGAGCAGGAGCTTGGGTGGATCTGATGGATACAGGAATATTATTTCAGATCCAGCGGGTAGGTGGAAAATGTTTCCTTGTTTTTTCCTTTTGCACTTCTTCATATCCATGCCCTGGCTGAGTGTGTGCTGAGAATCATTAGAGCTGATGAGGTTGACAGCAAGATAGGTGTTCCAGTTATAATTTATTTGTGGTTAATGCAACTAGTTTGAAGATGATGTTGACTGGCAATGGCAGCCAGTTAAGTTCTATTAGGCTGAGTGATGTGGTCATCTTTCTCTTAGAACCTTGATTTATTGTGCTGCTACATGTAGGATGCCCTTACATCAGGGAGTGTGGAGTCTGGAAGGATTGGGAGCAGGGCATTGACATCATCAATTAATCAATCAATCAAACATTTATGGAGCACAGCAAATCACCCATGAGTGACTCGAGGCAGTGGAGATGTATACTGCTGCGTGGAAGAATGATTTTTCAAACATCCAGGTCTTTAGTTCTCTTCTGAATCACTGGAGTGACGGTATGGTCCTGAGGTGTAGGGGGAAATTGTTCCAAGCTTTGCTACCAGGTGCGAGAAAGAACATCCTCTGCTGTTGGCTTGATGGCTCTGTGGGGTGTCTGCAAGGGAGAGGGAAGGTAGTTGTAGGTGTCTGGTTGGTTGGTGGAAAGTTTGGCGTTTGTTGATGTATGCTGGTTCTTTGTTGTGCTGAGCCTTTTAAGTGTAGTTCAGTGTGGGAAAACAGGGCTGATTGCAGAGGCCCCATGACTTTTTGCCCCCGTTTTTCACTTTTTGCTGGTATTGTCCTGACTCTGATGGTGCCCTGGGTACTGCTAATCAGTTAAAAATCCTGTAAATTGACCTAGAGTAAAAGTATTTTTGAATTTTCAAGTTTGGAATATTTTTCTTTTTTGATTTTTCTAAATTGTCCTGATCAATTGGTGGCAAACTTTTTTTTTAAGCAACACTACACGTAAGGGAGACAATGGAGCTTGATCTGACTAGCCTACCCACACTTACTGCAGCTGAGCTTAGGGTGTTGTGTAGAAAGAGGGTATTACCTGCTACTAGCCACCTTAGGAAGGATGTGATGGTTAAGTCCCTTGAAGCCTGGGTAGGGCAGAAAGAGACAGAGGAAGCTTCAGAAGTAGGAAGGGAGAGGGAAGATGTCCTCTCCAACCTCCAGGAGAAGGAGGATGATTGCCTCACTGTGATCTCAGCAGCTAGGGCCGCATCCAGAGCTAGTAGGAGGGGAGCGTCTTTGGCGTCAAACCAAGAAGAAGTAGAACTGGGCCTCAGGGAAAGGGAATTGAGGCCCAGGAAGCCCTCACAGCTTTGGCAGCAGAGAAGGTGGCCTTAGAGAAGAAAAAGTGGGCAAGAATTGAACAGAGAGATGGTGGCAGCAACAGAGAAGTTGAGGTGTCCATGGATGGGGGTATTGTCCCAGACTACTCAAGGGGGTGGTTCCTGCTTATGTAGGGGGGACGAAATAGACAAGTGGTTGGAGGCCTTTGAGAGGGCACTCCAAATGAGAAGGGTTAGTCCTCAATACTTGAGTTCACTTCTATGGGAGTTGGTCCCCAACTCAGGGAGGGATAGGCTTCTAACCTTAAGTGGGAAGGAGGCAGATTCGTACCTTAGTAAGAAGAGGTGCTTAACCCAGAAGTTTGGTCTGATCCCAGAGTAGTACAGGAGGAAGTTCAGGGACACCCAAAAGGTCCATACCCAGTCTTGGGTTGATTTTGTAGGCACCTCACTTAAGGCACTAGAGGGCTGAATACATGGTAACAAAGTAAATACTTATGAGGGGTTATACAATTTGATCATGAGAGAAGACATCTTGACCAATTGTATGCAAGAAAGATTACACTATCATCTAGTGGACTCTAAGCTGACCAACCCCAGAGAGTTGTCGGAGGAAGCTGATGAGTGGTTAAGAAGCAGGGTGGTTGTCAAGTCCAGGGGGAGAGACTCCAAGAAGGGGGGGGGTCAGGTCCCCAAAAGCCTAAGGAGGGAGCTGGTAAGCACTCCACAGAGACTCCCTCAATACCCCAGAACCCTAAGAAGGAGGGGAGTAAATCCTACTCCCACTCTGACAAGCAGAGGCAGGGAGACCCAGGGTTAAAAAAGCTCTTTGGATAAGAAGGCCTGCCTTGACTGTCAGCAGACAGGTCACTTCAGGGGAGATGCAGTCTGTCCAAGGAAAGTGGTTAGCACTGGGCTGTCCAGTGTAGCCATGGAAGAGTACTTGTCAGATGATAAAGTCCTCATAACATTGGGCTGGAAGACAGGACCAGATGGTAAGTTGGTCATCCCTGAGGGTGGGAGTAGGCACTTTCACCCTATTCAGGTGAATGGGATCCCTACCAATGGCCTGAGAGACACTTGTGCCAGTCACACTATAGTGAGTTACTGGTTGGTGACCCCAGACATGTATGCCACAGGGGAGAATAGGAAAGTCAGGATAGCCACAGGGGAGGTCACCTCCAAACATGTAGCCATAGTGCCCCTAGAGGGGGAGGGTATCCTTGACTGGTTTAGGGTGGTAGTCAGTGCTGACCTCCCCCTAGATTGTATCCTGGGCAATGCCCTCCCAGAGGTGAGTCTGGACCCAGATGGAGCGGTCGCCCAGGGCGCCTCCCCCAACCCAAAGTCCTGGGGAGCCAGTCCCTATAGTTAGGAGACAGGGGTCCCCAAGAAAAGGAAAGCGGAAAAGGAAGGGTCGGCCACTCTTAAAGAGAGTTCCAGGGAGCCATAGGCCTTCTGCCCCAGTGGGGGGAGCACTGAGATGGAACTGGTGAAGCCTCACCTGACCCCAAGGAAGTCCTAAGTAGTCAAGCAGCTGTCCACCTGAAGGGTGTTGCCCCTGCACTGACAGAAGGGAGAGTGGAAGGAGAGTGCCTGCCACAGGAGGTGGTAGCCCCCCACTCTAGATAGCAACAGGGGTGCCAGGACCCCAGAGTTGCCCCTAAAGTAGCTCAGTCATTTGTCAGTGGACAGCTTAGGGTGTGGTTCTTGGTGCTGACAGCTTTCAGTAGCCTCTGCTGGGTGCTAGCCTCCATGGCAGCACTGCACTTGGCCTGGAAGGCAGACCCCAGGGCCAAAAGCAAAGTAGACCTCCTGACCCTATTGGTCATGGTGGGGTTGCTCAAGTGTGGGGTGACCTCTTTGGGTAAGCCAGGTGTTGCCCTAGCAAAGTTAGGGATAGGGGAGGTGGGCACCTCACTACCCAAGTTTGCAGAGAGAGAGGCGGAAGACCCCTCTATAGGGAAGTTTCAGTTTAAGATGGGTTCTTTCACTGTTGGGATAGGTTCACTACCCAGAGGGAGTGACCATGACAGGAGCTTGTAAGGCAGAGCAGGCCGTACAAAGGGTCATCCAGTTCTCCTCACTGTCTTCCTCGCCTAGCAAGCCAGGAAGACTCTCCCAGGGTTGGGATGAGCCTCTTGGGCGTGTGGGCTGGGTGCGGCTTGTGTGGGAAAACATGGCTGATTGCAGAGCCCCCCCTGACTTTTTGCTCCCATTTTTCACTTTTTTCTGGTGGTTTCCTGACTCTGGTGGTGTCCTGGGTACTGCTAACCGGTCCCAGAGCCTGTGCTCTGTATAAAATGAGTGTGCAAATTAGGCTAATTATAATTGGCTAAGTCAACCTACCTATAAGTCCCTAGTATATGGTAGGGCATGTACGTTTAGGGACCCCAGCATAGGTGGTGCCACCATAGGTGCACTGCTGAGGTGTCCAGTGTCATTTTAAAGGCGGGCCTGTCTTGCTGGCTGCTTTTAAATTAAAGTTACATGCAAATTAGACTTTGGAATTAAAAGTAGTTCCAAAGTCTTAAACCACCTTATTTTTACATTTAAGTCACCCCTAAGGTGTGCCCTTTGTGCCCCTAGGCCTGGGTGCCAAGTAACTATAAGCAGGGACCTTAGACAAATAGTTTCATAAGCCCTGGTAAGGTAAAACAGCCAAATGTGTGTTCCCTCATTGTAGTGAATAGCCTCCATAGGCTAGAATGGGGAGACTTTATTTTAATTGTAAAAGTCCCCTTAAGTAAAAGATACCTCACGTTTGGTATAAAATTAATTATTATATTAAATCCCACAATTTCCAGTTGTGGGATTTAATATAACTTGTTCAGGTAAACAGTTTTGAACTTTACCTGAAAGGTTGTCAACTTCAGCCCTTTGCTGCTGCTTTGCTCTGATTGGCCAGCCTCTGGCAGCCTGGCCAGGCTGACTTGATGAGGTATGAAGTGGCCTGGCTCAACACAAAGAGATGTGCCTGGGGGACGAGATTTCCCCTCAGCAGATCGAGAGGCAGGAAGGGGGGGGGGGGGGGGCTGCCAAACTGGTCTTCAAAGGCAGCGAAGGACATTTAGAGCAACCCAGCACATCCCTCACATCCTGCAAACCCAATTAGGTCACCCCTGATGAGATTAGGAGAGGGCAGGAAATGGGTGTGTTTAAGGTTTTTAGCCACACCAGTGGGGGGGCTCAGCCAGATGTAACCTCCAAAAATCACTTTCAGCCATGATGGAGTTATGAGGAATGTTGCTCCCTGGGATTGATTTTTGCTACACTTCCCAGGAAGTGGTCATCACAGGGGGAAGGACCCTGAACCTGATTGGAGAACCAGGATGCCCCTGTTTTTCACCCAGGAGCAAGAATAAAACTAGCAGACTGCACCCACTCTTCAGATCCTCACCAGGAATAACTACGGGAGAAGGATTGCTCTGCTGGACCCCTGACCTGCACCTGGACACTGTAATCTGGAGGACTGCACCAGCTGCACACTTGGGCTCCACCACAAGAAGGACTTTGCCTGGCTTCAACTCCCTGTTTGCTACAGGTCATAAATTGCTAGCCAGAGTCCCCTGAACCAACTCCTGAAGAAACTGACCAGCGGACCACTGTCCAGTGATCAAAAAGGAGTTTGCGCCAGATGCATTCTGGGAGTTGTAGTCCGCAATGTCAAGGAGCATCTCAGAGCTTCTGGAACCTTTGGGTGAGCTGTGGACCTCAAAAGATCCTTAATGGAACATCTGGAAGAAGATCCAGAAATTTGGAGAAGGTTGGAGAATTTTTGGAAAAAAACTCCATAAAGGGACCCACCCGTCGTGGCAACTCTGGCTGGCTTGCCTCAACAGCAAACCGGCCTGACTTGCAGGTTCGCCCCAGTGAAGAAAATCTCAGAAAAAGTGACTAAGTCCGAACATAGGAAATTGACCGGGACCTCCCAAGCAGTGCATACCGAGAGGGCCAAAGGGATGTCAGATCAAGTTTCAGGTTTGCCCCAGTCGAAGGATTTTCATCTCGAAGAAACTACTACGTTCGAAGGTAAAAATCTCCACCGAGGGCTACCGCGACACGTGCCCGAGGAAGAGTTCCACGAGGCCAGATTGGACTGGCAACTTGGTCCAGCTGAAGAAAATCTCCAGAAAAATTACCAAGTCCGAAGGTAAACTTTTGACCGAGGCCTCCTGTGAGCTGTAGCCGAGCAGGGCTCCATCGCGGTCGGCCTCAAACTTTGACTTTGCCCCGGTCGATTTGTGACCAGGTGACCAGATTGGTGCTATTAATTTCTAAGGGCTAAAAAGCATGAAGGCCCTCATTACGACCCTGGTGGTTGTCAGTAATTTGGGGAAAGGTACTGCCAACAGGCAGGCCGTACAGTTTCCCAAATTATGACATTGGTGGTTTGATCAAGCCAAACCACCAATATACCACTCCATCCGCCAGGGCGGTAACAGCCGCCGGGCTGGAGACTCCAGTCTTCAGCCAGGCAGCTATCACTGTCCCACCCATGGGATAATGACCCGGGCCCACCGCCATGGTTTTCGTGGCAATCTTAATGCTGCAAAAACCATGGCGGTAGGCACTATCAGTGCCAGGTAATTACTTCCCTGGCACTGATAGGTGTCTCCCCTGGCCCCCTCTCACTCCCCAGAGCCCTCTTCCACCTTCCTCCTCCCTCTCCTGCCCCCCACACATTTCCACACCCACATGCGCATACACATACCTACATCCACCCAAGCAAGCCCACATCCACCCACGCATGCACACATACATACCCACACACCGCAACACACACCAACATACTTTGCCGCACACATGCATTCACAACACACAACATACACGTACACTCACATGCAGGCATTCATGCACTCATTCAACACGACTCACGCCCGCATGCAGGCAGTCATAAACAGACACCCCCCCACACACAACACCCCCATACACGCACACAACACCCCACCCTGTCTCTCCTGTCGGAGGACCCGACTCACCTGCTTGCAGGGGGTCCTCCGGCTAGAGATGGGTCGCAGCGCTGCTGTCAGCAGCAGCGTCCGCCAGCAAAACACCACCAGGCCATATCATTGCTCATGATACGTTCGGCGGTGTTTTGCTGGCGTGGCACTGCTGCTGACAGCAGCAACACCTTACTGCCGTCCGCCTCCATGACCGTTGGCGGTATTCGGCCAGCCTTCTGGCGGAATTCCATTGAGGGTCATAATGCGGGTGGGTGGCTGGTAGCCACAGCGACGGTATTTTGGTGGCCGTCACCGTGGCGGTCGGCGGCAGTTACTGCCAATGTTGTAATGAGGGCCTAATTCTTTAAAAAATCACATCTCCGGTTCCCCTTATCCGATGTTATTTCTTTTGGTGTCATTTCAAAGATAAAAGTATAATCTATGTTTATAAACTGGCATTGGATTTTTATTGTGTTTTACTTATTTACTGTTTTGTGATTTTTAAATGCTTTATGTTTTTGTCTCCTAAGTTATGCTTTGTCACTCGTTGCCAAGCTAAAAAGGGTTGAGCTAGGTTTAATTTACTGAGACTTAAATGTACCTAAGTGGAGGTTAGTGGCCCATTGCTAGGTGTAGGTACTTACCTCCCCTTACCAATAACCCATTTTCCAACATTTTTCAGCATCTGGAACTACCATATCTTCTGAATCGAGATCCAGTGTAGGTTTCTGGGAAGGTTGAGTATGGTTCAATCCGCTGGTGATGGGGATTTGCATGACCATCCTTCTGGTGTCTTCTGGCAGCCAATAGAAGATCTTGTGGAGCATGCGAAGTGCGTGGAAGCAGGTAGATAAGATTGCTTTGACTTGTAACTTCATAGATAGCTTGCTATCCAGGATGATACCAAGGTTGTGAGCGTGGGGCAGTGGTGTGCCAAGCTCTGTGAGCCACCATGCATCAGTCCATGGTGAGGTGTTGTTCCCAAAGTAGAGGACTTCCATTTTTTCGGTGTTGAATTTGAGGCAGTTGTCCTTCTACCATTTTGCACAGATGCACAAGAGCAATGACTTGAACAACAGTTTTGAAGTATTTTTCAGAGAGGAATCATTTCACCTTATTTAATAGAGAGTATTGTGCCACTTAGTTTTCTGGACAGTTTTCCTTGCAGGTACCCAGACTGTCCAAGGTAAATACAAATGACTTAGGAAATATGTGAAAGTTGGGGTTTAAATCAATCTAAGTTCATGTCACTGAGTCATGTTTGGACAATTTATTTCTTATTATTCTTGGCAAACAGCAGGAATTTGATTTCGCGGGAGTTCATCTTTACATAGTTGCTGGGCATCCAGGTTTTGATGCTTCAAAATCAGTGTTTGATGCCTTGGATGTCTGGAGCAGAGAAAGCCTTTGAATGCTGTTTTTTATCATCAGTATGTGACTTTTCTGTTGTTATCTGTTAGCAGAGCCGCAATGGGCTGCATGTAGATGTTGAAGATGATAGAGAGAAAAATAAATCTCTGTTGAACTCTGCAGTTAATTGCTGTCTTCTGGCACCTAGAGGTGCAGATGCAAACAAAGGGATGTCAGTTGGATAGGTGGGCAAATCAGCAAAGGATATTTTCCTTGAATTCCAATTGGGTGTGGATGAGGAAGAGATGGTTGACAGTGTTAAGGTCCAGTAATAACAGAATGCAGGGGACATCTTTGTCTGTGATCAGTAGGACATCATCTGTAATTTATAAGGTAGATGTCTCTGTGCTGCAGCATAATCTGAAGCTGGACTGATAGTCATGCAGGAGAAGATTGATGTTGATGTGATCATGAAGTTATTCACAAACGTTTTTTTCACAGATTTTACTAATGTAGGGTAGATAAGTGATGGGCCAGTCCTCGGCTAAATCATCAGGGTCCATTGTAGGTTTTTTCACTAATATTAGGAAATTGGGTTTCTGGTTGGCAGAGTTATGCACACAGTCCAAGCAGGAACCACAATCTTAGTCAGAATAAGTTAGATACACTGTGCTCACCCTCTAGTAGCTTGGAACAGAGCAGTCAGGCTTAACCTAAGAGGCAATGTGTAAAGTATTTGTTCAACACTTCAAACAGTAAAAGAGTGGGAACACCACACAAAATACAACACAGCCGCTTAGAAAAGTAGAACATAATTATATGAACAAATCAAGACCAAAACAACAACATTCTAGGAAGCAGAAGTTGAGATATGAAATTTGAAAGATAAAATGCAATATAATGCTTAGAAGCAGAAAGCGCCAACCGGAGATATCTCTGTGCTCTATAGTGTGTTAAATCCAAACGTTCATGCTGACTACAATGGATCATGGGTCGGATACATTCCCAGGTAAGACCCTCTGAAGTTTAAACTTCTCAAGAATTTAACCAAGAGTCCAATTCAGATGGAAGAAGTTCACTGGGAGCAAGGAGAAAACCACTGGCAGTGGTTCATGGATGCAAAGAGTTGTCCAGGTGTCATAGATGGATGGCCTGAAGACTTGCATTTGCAAGTGGTGATACTGGCTGTGCGAAGCATAGAGCTTCTGATGGCTTTGGCTGATCCTTCAGGTAGGCAGCAGTGTTCCAGTGCAAGCAGTCCCGTTCACAGTTGCAAAGAGTCCAAGCAGCCAAAAACCTTTTTCCAAGGGCCCAGGACTAGAGAGGAACCTATTAGGGGCCAGGAGCTGGTTGCAGACGGGTCTAGGAGCTGTAGCAGGTGAGGTGTAGATCTTTTGGGTCCCTGAGAATTCAGAAATTAGGACACAAGCCAGCAAGTCCTTGGAGTCACTTTGGTTCTTGGATGTAGATATGCAGGTCTCGCCCTTCACACACCCAGGCAAGAGGGAAGCAGGCTGCAGGTCAGCACAACAAAGCTGGACTCTAGCCAGAGTCCAGCAGAGTGACAGTCCTTCTATCAGCACCGCAGCCTTTTTTCCTAGCAGAGTATCCACAGGTTCAGAAGTGTACTGAGCTGGTGGTGTCAGATGTCCAGTGTTTGTACCTAGATGTGTCTTTGAAGTGGGGGAAACTTCAAAGAAAGTTATTTGAAGTGCACAGAGGTGCCCCCTTCCTGTCCTGCCCCAGACTCAGTGCAGGGGGTATGCTGCCCTTTGTGTGGGGCAGGACACTGCCTATTCAGGTGTAAGTGTCAGCTCCTCCCTCCCATTCTGCCCAGGATCACCCATTAGGTTGTGTTGGTCCATCTGTAAATGTGGCTGTCTAGTGGGAATGCACAAGCCCAGTTGCCACCCCACCCCAGTTGTGTATTGGAGACAACCAGTAGGCAGCGAATGGCTAAAATAAGAAAACACCAAGGCCTATATTTATACTTTTTTAGCACCGCATTTGAGTCACTTTTTGACGCAAAAGCGGCACAAACTTACAAAATACAATTGTATTTTGTAAGTTTGTACCACTTTTGCGTCAAAAAGTGAAGCAAATGTGGCGCAAAAAAAGTATAAATATGTAGGTGTGATTTGAAATTGTGAGTCTAGAGAAACTAAAGTTGACAAACTTATCTCTTCCAGATTGTGAAATACACGTATAAGATGTATTAATGTAATTGCAATGTTAACCTATGGGAGAGATAGGCCTTGCGGTAGTGAAAACCGAATCTGGGAGTTTTTCAGTACCAGGCATGTGAAACATAAAAGTACATGTCTTGCCTTTTCCCTACATTGCACCCTGCCCCATGGGCCATAAAGGGGCTTCCTTACATGTGACTTGTATATATTAAAAGGGAATGTTTAGGCCTTTCAAGATGGTTATCTTCCCAGGTGAATGTGGCAGTGTAAACTGCATAGACAGGCTCTGCAGTGGCAGGCTTGAACCATGGTTGTTTGATGGCTACTTGAGTGGGTAGCACAATTAGTGCCGCAGGACCACCAGTAGCATTTCATTTACAGGTCCTGGGCACCTGCAGTGCATTTTACTAGGGATGTATAAATACATTAAATATGCAAATTGCACTGGTTAACAGTAGTAAAGTGCACAGATTTCTAAAACCAGCAAAAACTAGGTCAGAAAATGGAGGGACACTGTAGAAAAGTTAGGAGGAAGGCCACCCTCAGGTTGTCAGGTCTAACAAGTAACACCACAGCTAAAGAAAAATTCCAACCTAATTTAGAAAATTAGAAAACATTGTAATAAATAAAATGCTTCCAGAATGCAAAAACTTCAATAGGTAGAACTGGAGACATACAGTTTTAAAGTTTTTATTAAAAATAGTGCCTAAAAGCACAAGCGCAATTGCAGTCATCTGGTCCCCCTAAACCAGGGGAAAGTCACAATTTCAGGCCGACTGCAATGGAGCATGGGTCCCATACAGGGACCATGTTAGTCCTTTAGAAAATATTCCATATACATCCAGTGCAAAGAGTTCATTCACTTTGGAGGAGGCCACAAGGAGGAGACAGTGCATCATGGACGGTGAGCAAAACCAGGTCATGCATCATAGATAGTCATCCCTGTAGCCTGGGTAACAGTATGGTATCACAGGCAGTTGGTGCTGCAGCTTCTCATTGGCGGTCATAGTGGTGGTCGTTGCTATGGCACAAAGTGTACCTCTTGCATTGTCGGTTGTCATTGGCAACCTCTGTAGGCGTGAAGAACAGGTGTCACCGGAGATTCACGTTAGCAGTCATCACGGGCACAGATTCTTGGTGCAAATGGGCCCATTCATGGTTATGAGGAGTTCAAACCTCTGGATTTTCACCTTTTCTTCAGGAAGAGTACACCCTCATGCCAGCCTAGGGCACGGGTCCTGGGGAGGCTCCTCTTAGGGATCAGGACACACTCAGGTAGAGGCCAGCAGGGCTCAGGCAGATCCCTTTGCCCGGCCATTCAAGAGTGTTCTGATGAGTGTCTCTGGAGGTCTCATATATATATACACCCAGTACCAGCCTTTGTTTTGGGAGGTCTCCTTGTCCTATTCCCTCATCTGGGTCTGAAAATGTATCCTCCTTCCTCTGGCAAGGTTGCAAACAGTCTAGGGGGAGACAAAAGGTAGGGCAGTCCAGGTGTCAGCTTCCTTTGTGTGTGTGCAGGAAGCAAAGACCTTTAAACTGTAAGTGGGGTTGAGTGCATCCCCTTCCCAGGTATCTTGTCCACACCTAAGGCCCCTTAGTGTCACTGTCTGGGAGGGATACACAAACCCCAATAGCAGAGTCAATCACAGACATGTGACTCAGTGCACACTCACAAGGCACAAAGGTTTATGACTAGAAAATTCCAACTTTCTAAAAGTGACATTTTCAGAATGGTGAAGTCTACTTTGTCATGAAAATTGATTACATTAAAATCCATTTGAGTGTAATAGTATAACTCCATCAACTCCCAACTGACATTTACCATGTATTACATGTAATAGGGTAACTCAATGTTAGTCAATGGTAGAAATAGGCCTTACAACAGTGAATAACAACTTTAGGAGTTTTTCACTGCAAGGACAAGTAAAACGTAAGAACACATGTTCTATTTTTTAAATACAATGCACCCTGCCCGGGGAGCCTTTAAGGCCTCCCTTAGGGGTGTCTTTTAAGCCTTGAAAAGTAACGTTTACGTCTGGCAAAAACTTAATTTTGCCAGCTCAAAATGGCAGTTTTAAACTGCACTACAGGCTGCTGTGATAGGCCTGAGTTTTAAAAGAATACTTTAATGAGTGATGCAGGCCACTAGTAGCATTTAATTTACTAGCCCAGGGGACAACGAGTACCTTTTACTAGGGACCTACAAGTGAATTAAATGTGACAATTAGGAGCAGCCCAAAGAGAGAGCAAGCACTTTAACACTTGTTAGCAGTCCTAAAGCCAACAAAAACTAATTTGTAAAAACAGGAGGAGTGAAGGCAACACGTTTAGGGGATACCACTGCAAATATTTTCACCACTTGCTTTCATTTATGTTGTATTGCAATCTAAATAAAATTAAATCATCCATTTCGTTTGGAGAAAATTAGAAGAGAGAAAAGAGAAGCCAAAAGTAATGTGTTTAAAACAACAGGGTGGTAGAGAGAGTGTAAACGGGAAGGAGGGAAGGAAAGGGGACCGCAAATAAACTAATTGCATTTGTTTGCAATAATCAGTTGCTAACTTTAACTCTGATTGGTAATGGCTAAATTGAACAATTAACTTGCCACCATAGTTATGGCCTATTGCACCACAAACATTTGTCGGAAATGTTCTAGATGATTTGGAGAGTATGAGAACCAACATTATATTCACCACTCAAACGTTTAATTGCAAAGTGCTGAACACACAATATTAGAACAATTTGTAGTCTGGAAATTATCCCTTCATAAAAAGTTCAAACTAGTAATGAGAGATGCTTGGTCTTACAGGAAATTAAATGTAAGTTGAAATTCCAGCCCCACAACTAATAACCCAATTTTGTACACACAGTAAATATTTCAGCACAAAAAGAACATAACAATCAAGTAAAGTGTCCTAGAATGTTTTGCTTATTACAGAATTATATGAAATGTCATTAAGTTCTAGATCTGGGAGGCGCATCTTATAAGGCCCACGCGGGTGTGCAGAATTATGAAGTGGCAGTATGATTTGTCAGTGATTCGGCCATTATCATGTCTATTGCTTTTATCTTTCGTTCTTGTTTTCCTAATTTTGTGGACGTTGTGACTAGCCTAGTAGAAAGTGGAGGTTCCCATTATTTTTTTCAAATCTTTGTCAAACCATTTTGTACCAGCCATTTCTCTCACTTTTTTGCTAGCCGTTTTCATGGCACAATATATTTGCAATAAATGTAAGTTGACTTTTTTAAAAATCGTATCGTAAAAAGTGATTCATGTGTGCGATCCTTAACTAATGGAGAAGGTGCTTCCTGAAGAAAAACTTAATGTTATTGAGTAGTAAATCAATTGTTAAGAATCATTTCAAAATTCTATAAGAATTAAGGGCCAGAGTGACACAAACCTAAAGTTGGATTTCTGAACTCACACAAAGTCACTTTGCATGGCTTTGAATGGCTTAAAAAATCTGGAGTAATGCAAAGCAGTGCAAATCACTGTGTTGCATTACGCTGTGCAAGGGAGGCATTTATTGCCTTGGCGTTCCCAAGCAACTCTCATGGTTTTGATGCATTTCCAGATTTACCAAATCTGGTGAACCTGGGAATGTGCCAGAAAAATATGCTTCCCCAAGACAGGCGTAATGAGTAGAAATATCTTTATTTTTCCTGTTTTTTTTCTCATACTGCAGCACACATAGAAAGAGAAAATAGTCTGTCTGACCCTTCCTCTACAAAATTAACCCTTTTTACAATATAGACACCTCTGCACCATGGTGTAATGGTGTCTGCATTGTCTATAGGCTGCCAAAACGGCACCAGCACGATGGAAAAGGACAGGAATGCACCATATTGGATAACTATAGTCCATTCCTGCAGTTTCCCTGTGATGTAGGCCAGAGCACCAAGGTGACTTTCTGCGATTCCCTGCACCACAAAAGTCATAAATATGACTCTATTTGTCCTGGTCATGTAATGCCCATCGATCTGGTTGCACGATCATAAGTTTTAGGTATAAAAGTATTTGGAGCTCATGCAAGGTTTGTTAGAGTACATTAAATACCTGGAGCTACAATGAAAACCCTTAGGGCATCCCACAAGTTCGAATTGATGCAGCACTTTAACATCAATGCACACTTGAATAGCAGCATGTACAAACTAAGGGGCCAATTACAAGTTGGTGGTAACGTCAATACCGTGGAAACAGCATAGTTCTCAGTGACTGCCAAATTGACTGTCCGCCCGCCCAATTATGACTTAAGTGGGTGCACATAGGCCAGACCGCTTCAGCACCACCATCACAGCCAGAAAGACTGCGACAGCCGGGGTCGAGGCCTATACGTATGTCTGAAGGCAGACCACAGCCGATCCAATCACGATGCACTTTGCCGCCGACATGACTGTGGCAGCCAAACCACCACACCTGAACTAGCGGAAGCGGAGGGATTAAAAGCAGCAACTCACTTTCATTAATCTATACACGTACCCTGACATCACAGAGTGGACAGTAAATGTCCTGATGCTGCTACTGCCTGCTGGATGACCTCCAAAACCCACAACGTGGGTTGTAACCGATGGTAAGTCCTCATCTCACCCATTTATATATGCTTTCCAGTTCACAGATGGACAGTCAGGTTCAATATAAGGTCCAGGGTGGTCCTGAGACAAAATAATGTTTTGTCCCCATCCAGAAATGCCAATAATGCTTGCACCTATGCTACCTCTCTGATGCCCTCTTTGGTCAGCTCACTGACACTGCACCGGGACACTCCCCCAATATGTGCCTCAATAAGCAGCAAGGATAGTGATGTGTGTCCACAATACACCAACACAACAGAAGGTCCACACTAACAATCAGAGAATATTCACTATGACACCCTCAAACCTCTCAAAGGGCTATGTCCAGCATTGAGAGACAACAAACCTAAGTAGGGATGTAGCATTCAATCAAATACACCTTCTATGTTATTGTACTGCACCAGACGGTCACACATCAGGCACATCAAACGATCACATTTGGAAAATGCTATCCCAAACAATACACCCAAGAACTAGTGCAAGGCAAACATGGAAATACCTCTGCAGTACAGGCTCATTACAATCAGGGGGCCCCCTAAAAGTCTGGGTCCCTGGGTCACAGTCAACTTTGCCATGCCCCTAAATGTCTCTGTGCACAGGTGCCCAGGCTTTTTACAGGCAGGGGAATAGGGTATTGATATGCGGAAGGGGTGGTGGAGGGATACTAGGTGGGGGAGGCTGCACAGAAGGAGGAGGCCAAAGCCTGAAAGGATCTCTGTAGACCAGACATAGCGCTGTAAATGCCTTCTAGGTAGATCACCAACTACTAGAGATGGCTGCCTTGCCCCTGGATGGCATTCAGAATGACAGTCTTACCCACAGAGATGGACCTCGGGAGGTCAACAGCCTCTTCACTCTGTGCAGCAGGTGGGACAGGGGCAGGGGCTATGGTGTCTGGAGCAATGGAGACAGGCCCTTTCTAAGGAAAGCAGGCCCAGCCAACTGAGTGGGGAGCTACAGTAAGGGTGTGGATGGAACTGGTGATGGCAGACAGGGATGAATGTGGTACAGATCCTATGGGGTCTGCCACCACTCAGGAGTGTCCACTGGAAAACGACTCAGAATATGATGAACTTGAGCTGCCATCCTCCATGGCACTCCCCACACCCTTGCGGCCACTGGGTCCCTCGCTAACCTGTGACTCATAGCCAGAACCACTGTGGCCAGAAGCTTTTCCTACAGCACTGAAACTGTCTCCTTTGCTTGTTCTGGATGTTCCTGAAATGACACACTAAGAAAGGTTAACTGAATCTGTGTAAACACACCAGCCCATCAGATTCAAGCACAAAATATTACAGGAGGGCACAGACTACTGCATCTATATGGCTCACTACATGTCATCTAACATTAGCAGAAGCATATGCATGCATGCTGGATGAGTAGAAAGAAGTTGGTCACAGTTATGTCACAACATCCCCCAACATAGACCAGATTTGTGCTTATGAACCCTCCCTCATCATCCATGTAGTCAGACAGTTGCTCACCTTGTATACTTTGGTTCCTGTAGCATACACTGCTGAACCAATTGTACAATATATGATGCCTTGCAACATGACATACCTACAGTGTCTACACAAGCCCCAGATTCCCCATAATGCCAATTTCCCTGGAACAAAATCATGATGTAATGATGGGCAAGTCATTCAGCAAGGTAGATGCAATACGTGCTGCATCAAGGATCATGTCACATGCAAATGCACAGCTCACACTGATTACATTTTTCTGGTGATACTTCTCCACAGGACCTGTCTCAAGATAGTACAATGAAAGCTGTACTGAGGTTGCTCCACTACCTATCATATGTAGCATAGAAAAAGTGAGCTGGAGAGAAATATGGCCTAGACATTGGGAGATACCTACTACAAATTCACACATAATAATAGTCCATATAGTACCAGGAACATCGCTAATCAGTCAAGGAACTGGTGACAACACCATTCTTAGCTTCCATTTCTAGAAACCCATACACTTTTGATGTTTGCTGCATGTCAGTGAATAACAATAACATGAAGAGGTGGACACACTTCAGTTTTGATCGGATGGCTTAACACAGCACCATTGGGGATGTGAAACACCAATGGCCCTGTAAAAGGAAGTGCAGGCACTCACATTTGGAACTAACATTGTCACACATCACCCCCTGATGCATGCCACCAGTCAATGAATATAACTTCAAGCAGTATTGCAGAAGAAACATCTCCAGGGAAAGTTACACTGGGCAACATGTAGCCGCTACTGCTGATGCTCCCAGTGATGTTTGCATACTGTTGTCACTGGACACTGTATACTTACCAATGGGAAGCACAGGCCAGTTACCGCAGGTAAAGTGCACTGTATGCTATGGTACATGTAATATGGGTCCCAGGATATGAAACACAGTATTGAGGGAGCATCCCTCCTGACACAATGAAGACAAGTGGACTGTCTGGTACAACCTTCTCCCAGAGCATCAAACAACATGAGGTAATCATGGCCTTACTCAACCATGTGTCTGCTTAAAACAGACCATTGACAGTTGACTGGACTCTGTTGGCCTCTTGGTTATACAAAGGTTAGGCAAAGAGCATTATCATGCACCTACTACCAGACCCAAACAACCCAGAATTTTCTGGTGCATTTGGCATGCATGCCCACAATGTTTTTTGTGGAAATGGCTACCAGAAAAAGAAAATGGTTTGTTAGGTATCATGGACAACGCTGGACAGTACTTACCCCGTGAACCTGCTGTTGGGCCCTCAACTGCCCATCCAGCTCTGGATAGGACACCACCAGAATGCAGGTCATTGGGGGTGTTAGCTTCCGGCATGCTCATCGTCCCTGTTTGGGTGACTTCCCAAGTTGGACCTCAGTGATCTTCCAGATCCATCACTCAGGTCTTCCCATCACTTTGGACAGTGGATGCTACACCAAATATAGACCTGCAAGGTCCACACTTTCCGGGCAATGGCTTTCAATTTTGTCCACTTCTGATGGGCATTGGCCTGTTTAGACACAAGAGATGATACATATGTATGTCAATGAAATTATTTGGCAATTGTTATTAGTTGTACCTCAATTTGTTTACAACTAGCACAAGCCAAAATTAACAATGAGCACATAACAAGTTTGCTTGCCACAGGTTGAGCACTGGCAAGACATGTAGATACACTTGTGGTGCCATCTGCTGCCCAACCGTATCCCTGGTCATGTCCTATACTGACTAAGACAACACACTACCATCATGTTGCACAGCGCCACATACACAAACTGTGCTGCTGGCCACAAAGACAATGACACACCATCCTGAGTTTAACAACAGCACAATCTTTGTGTTTTATTGTACAGACACCTTTACAGCAAGGTCCATTGACTTAATGCATACAGTCCATACAGTTTAGAAGCATAGTACAGACTACATGGTAAGACTTGGACGCTCATAACATCCCTCCCGTCATAACCAACGACAGCTTCCTCAATGCTGATGTGTGGAAATGTGGACAAGTTAATGTAATGTCATACTACGTCTTTTAGAGTGCCTGTAGTATGTATCTACATTCCATAGTTGTCTTTGGAGTGGATGTATGTTAACAAATACATACTCCAAACCTCTTGTAAAACGAAACATACCTGCACTTAAATTGTGTAACATCTGCACTAGGCCTGTTATGGTAAATCATTACATCTGGTAATTAGAATTCACATCTGTAGGCGTAAGGGGCCTGTCAACATGAAATGTGACACAATGGAATGAAGCATCAGCTCAAAGGGGTTACAGCCCCTGTCTGTCCCATGGTAATGATTGGGCACAACTCAATCTCATGGCTTGCTAACTGCTGGCACAGCATACTAGTCCAAAGTGAACCTTATATTTCATGCATTTCAAAATGATGTTTTGCAATTTTAGGTAATTCCATAGGTGTGCTCTGGGCTGTGTGGCACTCTAAAGGTGTCTGTGAGCTATTGCTAGTTCAGAGACAACATATGTTTGGTGACATGAAGTACACTGAGTGATAGGTGGTAACTTGCACCTACCTAACCTCATTATCAAGAGCTTATTCCAGGATCCATTCACAGCTCATGCAGTAAGGCCCAGGAATGTCTTTGAAGAGTTAGCATGCTCTGAATGCCACATTACTCCCAGCTTCCAGGAAAGATATAAATGCATATATGGGTACATACCCCACCAGTTGAATATAGGGCTTTCCACACTTTACAAATCCCAATGGTGATGCTCACTACACAATGTATAGTGCTGCCCACGCCAGACATCATTAGCCTATGTAAGGGCCACGTTGCTGTAGCCCAGTAATCAGAATGAACATTTGGCAACAGAGGTACAATGTTACCTGTGGGAAGGAACATTGGGGATTAAAACAGAGTGGCATATGCCAGTGAGAGAGTTACCTGTTCCTCTGCTAAGCCATAGAGCACGCAATACATGTATAGGACCTTTGTTGCTAGCATCCATAGCTCCTCTGCTGAGAAGGCACGGGCCTCTTACCCGGTGGGTGGACATGTTTGCTCTTATAGGTCACAAACATCAGCTAAAATGGAGGAGGTCTTGATAGCAGCAGTGTCAGGAGGCAAGTGATCAATTTTCAAAACTGCGGTGTACATGTATGCAACTTACGCTGTCGTCGGTGTTAGCAGATACAGCCATTGGCCAGCGTACACCATAATCAACAATGCTAGTCTATGGCTGTGTTTGTCATGCACTCATCCGCCTACTGCGAGGTTGACTTCCACCATCGGCGTCTAACAGACAATGTCCAATATGCGAGGTCAGGTAGTTGACATTTTAGAAGCTGATAATGCTGTCATGGAGACATTTACCTGTGTCACCACGACTACGAATCAGAAGTTACATCTGTAATCCTGTAAATTACTTTTAACAAGGATTTTAATTTAACCTCTCATGTGTTTTGTGTGTTAGTGTGCTTGTTGAATAGATTAGAGTGGTGCACTATACACATTCACTGACAGTATCCTCCCCATTCCCAATTATATGAAACATGATTTTTGAAAATAAACATCAGTGTTGTATATTTCGGCCATCAATGGGCAAATAACATGTCAGGGCAACAATGAGGATTGTTAATGGATATAACACAATATACAATGCAGATGAAAATGTATTTTTGAAAATCTGAAAGTGTTATGATTTTTCACTTAATATTCACATATGCTACTATGGACATTCTAACCAACCATTATGCACTGTTTTTAATTCACACAAAGGTACCCTTTTAGAGGGAGAGGACAACAGCCTCCTGTGTACCACTTCACACATTGGTAGAAAGGGACATCATCCACAAGTTTTGATTGAATAGGCTAACCATATTGACCTTTTCCTCAGTTGGAACCTGATAGCCTGCCTCAAAACACCAAACCCACACATGTAACGCCAATAGTGTAAGTGATGGCAGCATTGCATTTCCTGGCAACAGGCTCCTTTCCATACACCATGGTAATCTGGAGTGGTATGTCACAATCAATGTTCAGTTGTGTGCTAAGAGATGTGCTTTCAGCAATGATGAGACACCTGGACAGCTAAATCCAGTTCTCCAGGGGTGAGGATTTAGTTAAACTGCAAGCTGGAGTGCATTGAGTTTAAAGGATACCACATGCTGTGGGAGCCACTGATGCCACCCATATTGCCTTAGTACCACCACATAAAAGGGAATAAGTTTACTGCAACAGGAAGAACTTTCATTCTGTTAACGTCCAAGTTGTATGCTTGGCTTATTTGTACATTTACCTATCTGTACCCGCTTCCCTGGATCTGTCCATGATTCTTTTGTCATGAGGAACAGCACCGTACCCTGTTGATGTCACAACTCAAACTGGAGAGGGCCTGGCTTGTTAGTAAGTATGATGTGAGCTACCTTCATGTGGCTGATGTAAGGTAGTATAAACAGGAACTGTGTAACTAATTGTTGCACCTCTGACTGTCTTCCATCTAGAAGACTCCTACAGTGCCAGGGAAAGTCCACTTCACTAAGGCCCATGGAAGGACAAGGCAGCCAGTAGAGTGGGCCTTTGGACTCCTGAAGGCCAGATTCCACTGTCTGGACAAATCTGGAGGAACCTTTCTCTACTCACCTGGGAAGGTCTGTCAGATCACCATGGCCTGCTGTATGCTCCACAACCTAGCCCTGCAATGGAACATCCCTTATATCACAGAGGACGGAGAACCTGAAGCGCCACCATCTGAGGACCATGGAATGCCAAATAATAATGATAGTGAGGAGGAGGAGGAAGGAGCTGACTTATGTCAAAACCTCATCAGCAACTTCTTCTCATGAGCGTAATTATTTTGTCAACATGTCATAATCTGGACTGTGTCAAGTGAGGATGGTAGGAAAATGTTGAGGGGAAATGTCATGGAGGGCAAGCTCATGTTGATCCTGGTTTAAGGTGTTTATTGAGCAAGGAATGACAGATGGTAAATAGTTTTATGTTGCTTTTTTGCTCATTTAAATTGGAACGGAATGTGTTCTCATGGAATTGTCTGTCTTAAATGTCTTACCTCTATGGGTTGCTGGCTAATTTTCCTTTCTATTCTGTTTCATGTACCTTCACTATTCACTATGGCATCATCATTCGGACTTTTCAGAGTTATGATAATAGTGGGTATTTAGGACTGCTTTGGTGTACAGTGTGGACAATGGTAGTTCTGTGGTGTGACAGAGGTAAACGTTGGATATACGAATCCTGGAGCAGGACAGCTTGAACAGTGATATTTTGGAGGCAAGGTGAAAACCACTGGACTTGTTCCTCGTCATGTGGTGATCATAATGCAATATGTTTATCAAGGTGAGCTACAGCAAGATGTGTTGGAGTACAATTTTCCCTCAAGATTAGCTAAATATTGATTGTGTGATGTGTTTGTAGCTGTTGATGTGT
This sequence comes from Pleurodeles waltl, assembly GCF_031143425.1. Taxonomy (NCBI): domain Eukaryota; kingdom Metazoa; phylum Chordata; class Amphibia; order Caudata; family Salamandridae; genus Pleurodeles; species Pleurodeles waltl. The sequence goes on along the minus strand of NC_090438.1, from coordinate 336,213,816 downwards.
TTCATCAGTGCAGGGTAAGGTGCTTGTAGCACAACACAATGTTGATTGGAATGGTCCAGTGATCAGACAATGTGTTAAAGCCATGTCTATGTCTATTGGGGTCATTGATGAGGAATTCCCTTTGTGGACTAGGTGATATGGCTCCTGCTGGAGACAGAAACTAATTAAAATGTGTCTATTCACAATGAAATTGTGAGATGTGTCCCCTCCTTCCATATTGAAGATGTCTGCACAATAAAACATGGCCACAGGTGCAGCACATTGGTGTCTTGTCTGATTTGCTGTGTATCAGACATGGGGCCTGACTTTTGTTGCTGCTATGTATTTAAGCTGGTGTATGGGTACACATATGTATGTATGTTTGGGTGAGACATGGTTGTGCTCTTGAACTAAACCATGGATATATCCAACATCTCCATACTTCCACAAGTACATACTTATACCTTTGTTATGTTCATGCTGCAGTGCATGCACACAATGCTACATGTGTGAAAGACAACCATAGGAAATTATGCTAATACTATTTTATTTTATTTTAATTTAGTGAACATGAGATCTGAAACATTGGGTATAACAAAAATGAAAAGAGTAGACATCCGTCATGGTGTATGAAGCCATAGTTGTAGTTACCAACATCTTTAGAGTCCAAAGTCCAAAATACTACTGCTGTCAGAAAGGTGTATGTTTCCAGAAATAGTCCACAGGGTGACTATGTAACAACCACTGGAGGAAGTACAAGGTTTCTTGGTGGTGGAGGTATTATCATCTTCACCTCCTGGTAATTTCCTGGGACATCCTTGCTTGCCAGTGCAGGAAGGATCCACAGCTGCAGGGACAGGGGTGTCTGATGGTGTGTCCTCCTCTGCCAGGACCCCTCCTGTAGATGTAGACAGTCCGGATGGAGTTGGACCACAGGTGGAGGCTGACGGAGCTGGCAAAGCTCTGCACAGGTGTGTATGGACGTCCATCGTCACCCCTCTTAGGGAACCCATGCTAGAGTTGTAGGCCTCCATCTCCTGGTGTATGTCCCTCTGCAGCTGCTTCATCTCCCTGAGTTCTGTGAGAACATGACCCATGACGCCTTGGGACTCCTGATGGTGTCCTGGGTGTGAGTGTTCCCAGTGGCCTCACTGTGCTGGCCCACAGCTACCATCCCATGACTCCTTTCACCATGAGCTGATGCCCTTGGACCACGGTGACCACTTCCAGTAGTTCCTGGCTCTTCTGTGACTGGGATGGAGATTGGCACACAAGGATCCAGCACAGGGGCAACAATGGTGGTCACTGTGACAGATACTGAGATTGCAGTGGATGGTGTTTGCTGAGTTGTTTTAGCTGATGTGGGAGGTGTTGTTGTGGATCCAGGAACACTCACAGTTGAGTCCCTTCCAGGCAGACCAGATGAGCCAGTACCGTCCTCTGCACCCAGATCACCAGGAATGTTGTCATCCATGAAGGTTTGGTCCAGGTGTGGTGTGGGTGTCTCCTCTGTCTGCATAGGTGGTCCAGGTTTTTTTTCCGGCACACCTGTTGTTAGATAGAACACAATATTATTGTTGGGAGTGTGTTGGCTACGTCCTGGTCTCCCGTGACACAGTCAGTACAAGCCTAGGAAAAGAAAAGGTAGGGATTACTATTGTGATATATTTAATTGGTGTTAAACTTGTTGCGAATACCTTTGTAGATAATTGATAAATGTACTTAATTTGTGCAGCTTTTTGGATGTCCTAAGGTGTTTCCCTTCTGAATTGATGTCTGCACAGGACATCTCTACAACATTCTAACCAACACAGTGCAGATTTACAATTTCTGTCTGACCATTTAGAAGGGCTAGATGTGTACCATACATGCACCAGCACAACTTGGTTTCATATTTCACATTACTCATCATGTGGCTGGTGGTATGACAATGGTTCACCTGTAATTAGTAGAGAACTGAGTTGACCTCACGCCTAGCAAAACTTTGGCCCATACGCTTGCTATAATGTCAGTACTTCCATCAATTGTTCCAGTTGTGGGGATCAGAACAACATGAAGCAGAGTAAGCAGAAATGTCTCTAAGTGGAACAGTGTCTGTTGATTGGTCACTTCATGCGAAAAGGACATCAGTTGTGATATGTCAGACAAATGAGAATGACAAATGAGAATGCTCATGATCACATTTATTGAATGTTTTGAGTTGCAAAAACAAGGCCTTGTGGTAGTTGTAGTGATTTCAATGCCTATTTGCCAACACTTACAAAATGGTTAGTGTAACATTCCTGTTCACAAACTGAATTTGGAATGGCTCTCCTACTTAGCAATTGACACATATGATAGCTCCTAATTTGTGATTTTTTGTAGGACTACACTTAAGGCTCCATTGCAACAAGTGGCTTTTGATGGAAATTGATATATGTGATCCCATCTGCAACACCACACCTAGGCAATAGTAAGACAAGCTCTCTCTGCTACTTTGTGGTTTGCATGTTAGAAAAATAGGTGGTTAACAACTTTGCAGAGGCTGGATTGGGGAGAAAGGACATTGGGACTGGGTGACAGTTAATGATCTGTAACTTACCAGAGTTGACTCCTCCAGATATTCCTGCCAAGCCTTCAGGATGCAGAATAGCCAAAAACTTCTCCTTCCGTGGGAACCATCTGATAGGGTTGGTGGGAGGTCCACCACCACTTCTATTGGCCTCCAGTTGTTTCTTGGAAGCGAGGGAAGGCACCCTTCTCCTCAGATCATTCCATCTCTTCCTAATTTTCTCCTGTCAGTGCAAGGTGGTGCCTACTACATTCACCCTGTCTACTATTCTGGACCACATTTCTCTTTTTTGACTGATAGTTGTACTTCGGACTTGGGCTCCAAACAATTGTGGCTCTACTCTTATGATTTCAACTACCATGACTGTCTCTACCCAGGACATGTCACCAGGATAGAGTAGCAGTGCATCAAAACGTGAAAAATCTACAGAAAGGTGTGATAAAAAAGGGTGCTGGCAACGAGTGTGGTGAGCAGTAATAGGGTTGGGATTGAAAAAAAGAGCCTGCTCTCAACAAGATGCACTGTCAGAATGGCTGTGCTGCAGTGGAGTGGCAAAGGATCATGATCTGGAATGGCGTGCATTTCATAGTGTGATTGCCAGGTGTTTCCACTTTGCAGTTGGTCATCAGATGTGTTGCATTTGTCTCCAGGCAATGGCCAGCGTTCTGGTGCAAAGCTGAGGGAGTATTGTGGCCGTCGATCACTGTCAGTGGCGGCCATCAGGGTACTGCCAATGCCACTGTTTGTTCGTAACCCCTATCGACACAGTCAGCATTTCGGGCTGCATCCATCGTGATTGGGTGTGCAGAGGACTGCCAAATCGGTGGTGTACTTGGGGCCACCGCCGCAGCAGACGCGCAAACAAGCCCCTTATGCTGACTGATATATCAACATCAGTTTGTTGATGTTACGGGTACCCTGTTATGTTAGCACTAGTGGACTATTACCCTTTTGGTCACTCAGGAGCTATAACATTGTCAACACTGTGGTAGATGTGGTCTAATCCTGTGATGTGGTGGGTCACATGATTTTCTATTCAGTTGAATGTCACTGTATTTGTTGATGCAGTATGTTTAGAACTTTAAGGACCGGTCGGATCATAGGCAATACCAAATGACAATGCAGAGATAGTTGAAATAGTTTGAGACATTGCTGACCCAAGAAACTCTGTGCAGGCCTATAATATGACTTACAAATTGCTGATGTTTTTTTTCATTTAGATGTGGCAGAACTCAAATACAAATAGAGACTTGCAGTATCAGTAGCAGTGCCTACATCTTTAAAACATGAGTGCAAAGTCATAATAGGTAGCTGTCCCATGTAAGTCCAGGAGCATCTCATTCATTCCAGCTATTCTTCATAACCACTATGTGAATTATGTTGATTGTCACTGTACATTTATGTTACATTGATATGGTGTAAATGTGGCCTGGATCCAACAACTGCTGGTCTTAAGTGGAATTAGGCAATTATGAGTTCAATGGCTATTCCGATTTATATCTGAATATCTTCTGCATATATATAGATAGTGTTAGAAATGGGGTTTCTGGTTGGCTAGGGTATGCACCTCAGCCAGGCAGAACCTACCCACTCTAGTCAGGGCAAGGGAGTTACATGTCCAAGATAACCCCTGCTCACCCCCTTGGTAGCTTGGCACGAGCAGTCAGGCCTAACCCAGAGGCAATGTCTAAAGCGTTTGCACAACACACACAACACACGTGACGCAAAATGTGCACCACAAAGTAAACACAACACTGAGCTATGTAAAAATAATCTGTATTGCACAAAACATAATTAGACGAACATTACACGTAAGTAATACCCTGCTACCTTAGCAGTTGTCAGATCGTTACACAAGTTACTAATACTCTGCAAGAATATGTAGTTGTCACATTAGAACACGTAAGTACTCAGGATTCTGCAACATAATCAGTAGTCAGGAATTACAATAAGAGTTATATGCACTTGTCATGAACAATTCCTAAATACCCATAAAAGGAACATTAGAGAATATCTCACAAGTCATAAAAATACATATCAGCTAAACATGCCCATAAAAGGAACAGTAGCACATATATGTTACGTCATACAAGCAGGTAGGTAACTTATGAGTCCCCCATGGTCCATACCATGCTACTTAAGCAAAATATGTGTCCCACAGTACCTGTTCGATATGAAGAGGCACTCCCAGTGCCTAGCAGATGAACAATGGGGCCCCCGGTGCTCCTATGTGCAAAACGGGGGCCTCTGAGATCCTTTTGAGGAGAAAAGGGCGACACGCACCTCCTCTATACCATTGACGGGCCCCTCTGGGGACCTTGACTACTAGGGGCTTCCCTAGGCCTCCACCGGCCCTCACGAGTGGCGGGGGCCCAATTCAGGGAAATCCCCAAGGGATGAGGAAGGGCACCACACACACCCCTCGGGTTGAAAACAGGCCCCTCCAAGGACCCTTGAACTACTGGGGTCTCCCCGGGCCTCCGCCGGACCTCAGACGGGGGGAGACCTCCAAACAAATGCTACACTGGCCCACGAGGGGGCCATCAAGGGAGTCGGCGGTACGGGCGAGCCTCCGGTGAGGCTACCTCCTGGCCCGCAATCAAAGGAGAGTCATCTGGGACTCCAACAGGCGAGGGAGAGGCGTCCTCCTCTCCCTCCTGTTCTTGATGACGTCCTGGCCCAAGGCAGGGCCTTCCGGTGCCCCGGGGGTGCTCCACAGAGCACGCTTACTCCAGATGGCAACAAGAAGGTTTTCTTCATGCCACGGGGGCACCAGGAAGCGCGCTACACTCATGCTTTAACAAAACAGCTTCCCCGGGCTGCAGCGGTGATCCGGTCAAAAGAGAGCGCTTTACAAAGCGCGAGGGCACTTCCCCAAGCCCGGGCTGCGGCGGTGATTCAAGCAGAAAAAGAAAGTGCCTCAAAGTGCACCTGGGCACCGAAGAGCGCTCTCTCAGCGCTAAGAATTAAGCTGAAGGGATCGTTGCAGGGGTCAGGGGCCACGGCACCCTGCCCCTGGGAACAAACAGAAACAGGAAGAAGCAAAGGGCTGGTGGGCCCAGCTACAGGCCAGCACAAGGGGTGCAGATGGTGGCAGTTCCTTCTAGTGACCAGGCAGGACACAGGTCAGCACAGCAGCAGCAGTCCAAGGTGGTTTCCTGGTGCGTCCATTCATCAGCGTTCTGTGTCCAGTTTCAAGTCCCAAGAATGTTCAAATTGTGGAGAAAATTCCCCTGTACTGATACTGGGTTCACAGTGTGTTTTACAATGGTAGGGAGAGGAGGTTCCAGCCAGTTACAACTGGTTCTGGGAGTGCCCCCTCTCTCCTTTCAGCACAGGCTCCAAACAACAGTGGGGGGTTAACGACCCTATTGTGTGAGGCCAGGGCACAGCCTTTACAAATGCAGGTGTGCCCTACCTCTCCCTTCTCTCAGCCCATGAAGGCTTTACAATATGTAGATGCACCTCTGTGACACCTCCACCCTCCCTGTGTTCAGGCTGCCTGAGAACTATGCACAAAGCCCCAACTGTCAGGCTGCCCAGACGTGGATTGGAGGCAAGCTGCAAAACTCCAAAGTCATAAGCACAGATAAATGCGCACTTTCTAGAAGTGGCATTTCTGTGATAGCAATAGCATTTCTCACCACTATCACAACCATACCAAACATGCCTACGCTACCCCTTATAAATCAGACAATACCCCTTACACATAAGGGAGGGCATTTCCAATGCAATCCTATGAGGAGGCAGCACTCACAGCAGTGAGACACCAAGTTAGGCTGTTTGTTACTACCAGGACAGGCCTCGCAACATGGCACCAGTTCTGCCTTCTACATACATGGCACCCTGCCCAAAGGGCTAGCTAGAGCGTACCTTAGGGGTGACTTATATGTAGTAAAAGTGGAGTTCTGGGCCTGGCAAGTAAATTTAGATGCCAGTTCCCTGTGGCAGAAAACTGCGCACACAGGCTCTGCGCTAGCAGGCCTTAGATAGGTTTGACAGGCTACTTCAGTGGGTGGCGCAAGCAGCGCTGCAGGCCCACTAGTAGCATTTAATTTACAGGCCCTGGGTATAGAGACACCACTTAACAAGGGACTTATAGGTAAATTAAATATGCCAATTAGGTATAATCCAATCATACCAACTTTGCTAGGGAGAGCACATGCACTTTAGCACTGGTTAGCAGTGAAAAAGCGCTCATAGTCAAAACGTAAGCCAACAAAGGTCAGAAAAATAAGGAGGCAAAAAGCAAAAAAAGCCTGGGGAATGACCCTGTAAAAGGGCCAGGTCCAACAGATAGATAGATAGATAGATAGATAGATAGATAGATAGATATTGTGGCTTCTGAGTATGTTCACAATGGCAGTGGTGTTGCATTTGTATTTCTTCTCTTGCCCCGGATTTAGGGAAATGTATGGTTTATTATCATTGCTTGAGAGCAAATGTCCCTTGACTTAATGTCTTGTAAACTGTTGTCAATTACTTTTAGTGACCAATTAATGTTCAAAATTGCACAACTAACCTTAGCCTCTGCAGACAAAAGACTGATGTGTCTTCTTATTTGGTGATATAGTAGCTTGCAGTATTTTCGACGTAACTTTCCAATCCAGTCCTTCATGGAAGTCATTTAGGGGTCGCCAGAGGTCTGCGACCCCTGGCTTGCCCCTTACGACCCCTGCCATTGCCTCTGACTCCTGGCCTCAGACGTGTCACATTGGGTGCCAGGAGCAAGGGGCAGCTCGTCCTTATGGACGTTGCTTGGGGCCCCACTTCCCCACTTCCCTGCTTTCAATCATTTTTTTTAATTGCATTAATGATGAAGAATAATAATATATTATTCGCTATTGGTGTAGCAAAAATTGAGTACAATTACCTAGAATATGACCTTCCTTCATAGCCGAACTAAGTAAAAAACACTTTTAAGTATATGCCGTGTGCATGCTTGAGGGTGAGAGTGTGTTTATATAAAAGAGAGTGTGTGCATGAGTGAATGTGTGTTTGTGTAAGCAAGTGTGTGTGGGTGAAATTAAAGATGAAATGACGTGTGAAGACACTTCGGCTACCCCTGATATATTGGTATATTGACTTCATGCAATCCTTGCTTTAATATAGTGCCAATTCAGTGGGAATAGCTGGGTGTGTTGATTTACCATTTCGAAAAATGGCATGTCGTAGATCCTTCTGGTCTGCCATTATTTTGCCCCGGACAGATGTGCTTGTATTTAAGACTACTACTTTCCAAATCGCACGTACATGTTTGAGATAGAAGAGTCTATTCCCCTGTGGCTTGCTATGACGAAGTTCATATCTTTGGTGGAAATGTTAACTCGGATTTACGGGCACCGTTTACTTTAGTCTGAGGTTAAAAAGCCACTTCCCATTACTAAACACTGTTTCCCTTGTGAACCTGAACAGGCAAACTTTCGTTCAGAGTTGTCATATTTCCAAATTATTTGCCCTCTTCGTCAGTTCCAGGAAATGTTCATAGCGTGGCCTCTTGTATGGTCTGCATTTTTGCTGGGAAATGTTTCTATTTAATGTAGATCACGACTTCCTAGTAACTCCTTCTAAAATCTCCTGTTGAGCAACTGCTAGACTGGCTATTGGGTAGTAATAATCAGGAAATACTTGGACGTCCAGAACGTGGAGGACACGATCACTCGGTTCGAAATGAATCAATATACAGTTGCTGCAATCGTTCTCTTGAAAAAACTCTGTCCCATCTGCTAAGCCTCTGATTGTGGGTGACCTCAAAACAACAGCTTGAACAGACACAGGAGTTTCTGCCACAGTAGTTAGTATCAGTTCTGTGGTATTATCACATGCGCCAACTCAACATTGATTTCTGGGAGTAAATTCATCAGGTTAAACCTAGAGATATTTGCCCCAGGAAAATGGCCATGTATACAGGTTACAAAGGCCGATATGGACTTCACATATAATCCCCAAGTAATATTACAACTAAAAATTACAGGCATCCCTAGTACCAGTAGCACATGGAACCAGATTAATTGAAGATTTACCCTGGCGCAAAATGACACAAAAGCACACAAAGTCTCCCACTTTTGGAAATATGATCTTTTCTCAACCCAAGTAGAGCTTTCCAAACTTTTAATAACTTTGTCTCCAGGGGTGTTACAGCGGTGTAATTGGCCAGATTAGCACAGCCACCTACAGTTATGATGCAAATCATAATGTAGTAAGATAGACAGACAAAGCTTTGCATCAAAAATCTTTCTTTGGAGCAGACAAGGAGATTTTTTTTTTATTTCTTCAAACAACCCATACATTACAAGCGTGTTGCAGTGCAAATCACATTTTCAATGTGGGGAACGCTTCAGAATTTGCCTAGAGATAGAAATGTATACCTGGAGGGTATGCTTTCAGTGCAATTCCTTTGCTAGATAGTGCACACTCACCCCCGCACCTCAGTGCATTGTGCAAGCCATCCTTCTTAGTGAACCTCTAATTATTCAAAATAGGGGCTGGCTAGTCCCTGCTTCTTCTATCGTTGTTCCCGTCATTCGGTGGACCGGGTGCAGGGATGAGCGTCCCGCTAGGGCAAAGTGGCCACCCTTTCTTTTTGCAGTGAGTCAGCAAGGAAAGGCAAGGCGAGTTTAAAAGGTTATAGTTCAGAACTGACCTCAAGCTGGCCCAGGTACACAGAAGTTAGTCCAAAAGGACATGGAGCCGGTGATTCCACCATTTTCTTTCCATAGGTATACCAACATACAAGGTCCAACTTCAACGTCAAGTGGGAGACACATTGAAGATGGCAGAATCAGTCAAAACCAAAGTCTGACAACTGCCGCACAACGCTTAAGAAATACACAACCCTCGATTCTGCCTTTTCCTGTGCAACCAACCATCTCTCCAAATACAATTTTAAACTACTACCTTAAAACACCTTGCCCGAATCTCCAACCAAAGCAAGGCCAAAAAAGTTACTCCAAAAAAGAGTAATGAACCAACAAGACCACCTTGCATACACAGCTCGTGTAATTTATGCATCCCTACATCCCCCCAGGCCATATGGAGAGCTTTCCTGAACCAGAAATCAAATCCACCCAGACTAGTCCTCCTCTGCAGCAATGCATTTTTTTGACAGGGGCTAGGTCAGGAGTGACTCCAAGAATTACATTTATCAAGCCTAAAGCCAGTCAAGAACTCAACTCACAGAAACACATCATCTTGAATCCTAAGCTTCAAATCCCATCCTCTGCGCACAGTTCAATATATCATTGTAACTGCTGTGGTCCACAGGAATACAGACTCCAAAGATTCTCTTACTCTTTTTAGCCCAACACTTTATTCTTCTGTATTTGTGGAACCTAGAAAAAACACCAGAACAACCCAGCTGACCCACCTGTATATTTAGCCTATCCCAATGCTCCATCAAAAAGGATGCAGCTGACTCCTTTGAATGGGACGAAGACGTTGTGGGACTGGTAAACTTATACCATCAGCAGGTGTTGTCTTTCCTACCACATCCAACCTGTGAGGTGTTGGAGCAGATATTCTAATATGAGAAATTTCTAATGATTTGCGTATACATATTAATGAAAGTATTGATAAAAGAAACGAAAATCTTTAAATAACATGTAATGAGTAAAATGTGCCCACGGGGAGTTGTCACCATGTGTGTTAACAATGCTAAAATAATGAAAAATATTAAAAATTATGTACTAATATGTCATATTTGATTGTGATACCTATGTTTCATGATGCTTCATATTTTTAACTTAGCCAAACTAGAGGTCTGGTCGGCGCTGGGCCTTGCTTGCTTAAACATGGAGACGTGATGAGCTGCCGAGGACTAGAACTGGAGAAAAGGACCTTGAACTGCACAGAGTTCAGACAGGCTCTGCTAGAAAATTTCTGCAAATGTACCAGAGGACAGAAGATGATGAAAACAAAATTGATACAATTATGTGTAGAGTAGGCTAAACTTATTTTCCCAAGACTTGAACAATAGAGGCACTGACCAAAAGACTGTGGCCAACAATTTCGTTACCTGAAGAGCCGGATGATGTTCTTATCGACAGAAGGACCAATCATATTAATGGAACTTGATGCTTGAACCGACGTAAACAAGTGGTAAAGAAAAACTATAGGTTAGAATCATAACCCCTGATGAGAAAGTGATAACAAGAGAAGAGAAGAGAGAGCGGAGAGGTGAAAGTTGATGACTTCGGGAGACGCTGTCTGAAGTGCTGATAATTGGGCTTACTCACTGTGAGCCTGATACTTGCTGATGACCGATGACCTGGAGACGAAGACTGACTCATTGCTGATCTATCTTGGATAGGTAGCTACAATAATGTGACTGACTAATGTGAGCTTTTTCTTCTAGGTACCAACTGCGCTGTTTTAAAAATGGTTTTCTCTCTTTAGATAGATTTTTCCAAATTAATGATTTTTGTCTAAATTGTTTTCGCATGAAGACCCACATGCTGATGCTAATCTGATTTAGGTAGTTTGACAAGGGTGTTTTAACGGTGACAGTTGACTGACTGACTTGCATTGCTGAATTATTCAAAATGTTAAAGGATTTGCTGACTTTTGTTGATGCTCATTTTGCTTTTCAGTAATTCATGGTGAATAGTTGTTTATGATGTTAATAAAGTTTGACTAACAATAAAGTCAAATAAAGGTTTTTGATTAGAATTGTAACTAATAGGGAATAAAATGATTAACCTTTTTTAGAGTGATGGTGTTTCTTATTAGATAGGGAATTTATTAATGGTTGTTGTTGATTGAAATGTTTATTGATGATCCATTGGTTACTGCTTGACTAGGATACTCCATGCAATCCAAAAGGTTAATCAACCTATACGCGTCCCCTTGTAAGTTTACTTACTAGGGACCAGGCGGGCTAACAGTTTTTGGTAGCAGCTTGATGGTTAGTTTCCTTGGGGAACTAGTTAAGTGGTGACTAACGGTTATGGCAGTAAGTTTAAGTTAGGTACAGTTGTTTGAATTTTATGAGATTTGAATTTTGTTTTTCTGAAATGGCAATGGTAGCAAAGATGATGTCCCCTTAAAACCAGAAATTACTTTCCCAGATCCTGGATCCCATTGGTAAGATTGAGTATGTCACTGGCGTATTTTGAGATAGTACGAGATTAGTAGGTTGCGCTTGCACAGGCTTAAGCAAATCGCAGATGAATTGTGATGTATGTGAGGTAAAAGTAGGGAGTCTGCATACTCCAGTTAAGGGCTAGTAGGAGTGTGTGTACTCCAAAGTGTGAGAGTAGGGAAGTCGTCGAACTTCAAGTGTGTGTGGCGCTTTGTGCAAAAAAATTATCCACGTGGTTGTTGGTGATGTACAGACCCTGCGTGGTCTAAGACTCCGGAGTATATTGACAAGTGTAGGAGACACTTGGTTCTATGTTGTAATCTGTTTGGTTTAGTAGGCTGATCGGGCGTGGTCAACAAGTCGGAGTGAACATTAGACGAGTAAAAGAAACTTTGGCGGAGATTTGGCAAGTCCTATGTGCACCAGGACAGACCCATTGATCAGTTGAGAGTAAAGTTTGTGGGTTGAATTTTACTTGCAAATGTGGGGGACTGAGAAAGAGTTATAGCTAAAGAGCCAGAAATAGCCATTAGTGAAAATCCGTAAGGTCCCTGAAGCAATTGTGTCCCTTCCTGTAGTAAACAAGCAGGTTTGTTTTCAGTTATTATTTGGTGAAGGTGCTAGCAATAAATTGCATTAGTTGAGTGAAATCGAGTTGAGGAGGATAAGTCACAAGACTTTGTCAGCCGCTGTGTGTCAGTGTGACGTCAGAGTGTGCCGCGCTGGGATAGGTTGGCTAGAGTGGAAAAAGTTCAGCTTCCAATTCTGAACCTGAATAGAGTAATAAATAAGATAGTACAGTGACAATTAGAATACATGTATAAGGAATTGAATAGGGAATTAGCACAACTAAAGAGAAGAAGATCGCAGTTGAAACTGACAATTCGGAAAAAAGAAGAGGACCATAATTGGGTGGCACTGAGGGAAGCGGCTCTAAAGAGAAACCCCAGATCCTTCTGGGCTATTATTTCAAAGGGGTACGGAAATTGTAAATCCTTAGCCGCCGCCCCGATAGCAGAGGAAGATTGGAAATCGTATATACAAGCACTTTATGCTGAAAATCAGGGCATTGATCTGGGGCGAAAGGAGACAGTAATAAACAGAGGTGGAGAAATGGGTAACACAGAGACGCCAACAGTGGCAGAAATAGAAGGGATCATAACATCAATGCGATCTTCAGGTGCTATGGGCCCGACGAGATTCCAATGACCCTAATTAAAAGGGAGCCTTTGCTCTGGGCAAAACTACTACAACCAGTTTTTGGCTCCTGTTATGCCAAGAAATAAAATCCCAGAATCATGGAAGGGTAGTATAATCCTTCCTCTACATAAAAAGGGAGATAGATCAATACCGTTAAATTATAGACAAATCGCCCTATTAGATGCAACAGCAAAATGTTTTGCGAAAAGCATCCTCTTGCAGCTGAATGATTGGGTGGAGGAAAATGGTATCTTACCAGTGGAATAGGCAGGCTTTAGAAAGGCCCATAATACTTTAGATAATATCTTGATTATACAAACTCTAATTGATAAGTATGTGCAGACTAGAGGAGGTATCTTGCATGCGGCATTTATCAACTATTCCACAGCATTTGACAGAGTGGATAGGGGTATACTGTGGAAGAAACGTCAGATCTAGGGGTTTCACCTGGTCTCCTACAATTGGTGATTGCCCTACACTCTTTAACCTGGTGTCAGATCTTAATGGGTGGAGAACAGGGACAGTCCTCAAAGGTATCAACAAAAAATGGCCTGAAACAAGGTTGCCTACTGGCCCCACTACTTTTCTCTCTTTATATTTATGACCTACCTATAAGTCTCAGGAACTCCTCCAGCGATAACCATGCGGTGGGGGGCAGGCCAATTGTGTTCTTAATGTACGCGGATGATATAGTAGTGTATGACCTTACCCCAAAAGGCCTAAATCATCGCTTAGCCGCCCTAAAAATCTACTCAGACAGACACTACCTGAAAATTAATATAGCAAAGTCTCAGGTGATTTGCTTTTCTGGGAAGATAGTTAGAAGAAAAGTTTTATAACCTTGGGTTATGGGTCAACACAAGCTGGAACAGAAAGTTTCTTACCAGTTTCTGGGTAAGATCTTTTCGGCTTCATCAAAAGATCATGACCACATTCGCTATAATACTAATAAGACTCATTTACTTGCCCAAGGCCTGTCTGCCTTCTACAAGGCAAATGGTAAATGTCATTTTTTAACACTTACTATTGGCCTATCAGGTCAAGATCCCAGTGACTCTTTTATACGCGATAGAGTGTATTGATATAACCAAATGAGATTTTTTGGACAACACAGAAGGCCGCATTCTGAGACGGATGGTTCCTTGCAATCACGCAGTCTCAGGGGCTGCATTACGTCTTGAATTTGGCATAAGGAATATCTTTGTGCAAGGCCTTTTGGCAGTGATAAGAAGGGCGCATAACCTCATGCATAGTGAGGAAAGTACATTGAGAAACCTGGCCTACAATGAGATCTTTAACAATTTGAGGGAAAAATCTGTTTTTTTTAGAAATTACATCCAAGCTATTCAGCTCTTAGAGCTGGATTTGGACCTTTGTCCTTCAATTCCATATGCATCGCTAAAAAAATTTATTAAGGAAGTGTCATGGTCCAAAGGCTTCTTGTTGGACATGAATGTGTGTCTCCAAAGAAGAGATTTAGAGAAGTTAACTAACTCCATAACTATGAAAATGGTGAAACCCTATTTGACCTGGAATTTAAATCATGGGGTGAGGAGACTGTGCATCCTGCTTAGACTTAATAGATTGCAACTGAGAGATCTTACCTCTAGGTGGGATGGCTTGTCTAGCATTTGAGATCTGTGTCAAGATGGGGTACAATCTCTCTCACATGTTCTGTTTGTCTGTCCGGCTGAAACCCCTCTTCTTGTTGCTTAATACTAGATCTCACAGAGAGGCGTTGGATTCATATTACACCCCCCACAATGAAAGATTTTGTTATAGGATTTTTAAGTTTTTCCAATCTTTTTTGCAGATATTTTGAATTTCTGAGTTTAAAAAAAAGCACTATTTTATCATGTATTTATAGGATCTGCCCCTTTTAAGAAATGTGTATTATCTTATGTTGAAATTTTATGATGTTGTATCATCACTCATGTGGATCTCTTTGGAGTTCCGAAACATGAAAATAAATATTGATAGGTTGGTTAGTGAGAAGAGCCGCGATCGGATTGGCAGCCATCCGTAAGAGGCAATTGGTTGAGCGAACGGGTGAAGGGAATCTCGGGAATAAAAGTAATTTCATTTATTGAATCAGTAGTACACAAAAACAGGTGAAATGAAGTTTTTTAAGGCATTTATGAGTGCAATGAAGGGTGATTCTTACATTAAAGAATAAATGGGGGAGCCAACCACCCCGGAGGATACTCCGGCGCATCTTGTGATGACAGAGAAAGGCATAGCTTCCTGTTTTTGGTTAAAGCAATGTAGTAAATTGACTAAGAATCAAGGGACATTAGCTTTCCCAGAGCATGGAAAATTTAACTTGAGAATTTTGGACCAGTTGTGATTATCATTGTATGACATGAGGCCGTTACCGAGACCAGCACAGTTTGAGACTTTAGCAGTTTGCGAGCTAGTGGCCAGACAGCAGCAAGAGCTGAAGTTCAATAGAAGGATGAAGAAGGTAGAAAAGTCACTAGCAGAAGCTAGATGGGATTGGGAGCAGAAGAGATGGAGGATGGTGACTATGAAAGAGATTAAGATGTTTACAGTAATCACCAAGGGTGATGACTCAGATAAAGGGGATAGTGACAAGGAAGAGGAGAGTGAGGAAAAAAAGAAAAGGAAGAAGTCTTATGTGGATGATGATGATCCTGATGTTGAGGATCTCATTACACAGTTGCTGAGAGATAGACCTCCACCTATGATGACCTATGCAGGGGGTCTGGGAACTAGTGCTACAGCCCCTCCTGCTATTCCTGGAACATCCCAGGGAGCCTCAGGAGCTGTACAAGCAGACGGAGGGCAGTTACCAGGGGCAGTACAGAGTACACCTGTCGCAGGAACCATTGCTGTAGCTCAGGCACAGGTACATACACCTTCAGTACCGAGAGTTTATTCAGACGTGCCAGTTCTTAAGACTGTTTCAAATACTGTAGTGCCCAGGGAGCAGTTGCTTCCGAAGCCAATGTTGGTTCAGACAGACCCAACACCAATGTTATTACCCCCAGCACAGACGTAGGGTATGATGAAGTTTACCCCGTTGACAGGGACTTTGGTGGATCTCACACCAGTTGTGAATCAGGCAATGGGAGTACCACTTACACAGGGTGCAGGTGCTAGAACAGCTCCAGATGCAATATCGCTACCAATTACTGTTGGTACAGCGGTACCTTTATATGCGTAGAAGAAAATGGAAGCAGTGGAACAGACTGAGATGACACAGAGTTTGGTGAGAAGGGGAGCGGAAGATTCAATAGGATCAGCCACATCTGCAGGACCCTGTCCTGGTGATCTTAGATCTCCTATGGGTTTTAGTCCTCTTGTAACATTGCCGGATGCGGCAAACGTCTCTAATGCAAATCAGAGCTTGAGACTCCTGACACCACAAGCTTTGGGTACAGTGGCACAGCAGCTGCCAATCCTGAATGTGAGTAATATCTCATTACAAGGTCTAACAGCTCAGCAGTTAACT
Organism: Pleurodeles waltl; assembly: GCF_031143425.1. Taxonomy (NCBI): domain Eukaryota; kingdom Metazoa; phylum Chordata; class Amphibia; order Caudata; family Salamandridae; genus Pleurodeles; species Pleurodeles waltl. The sequence goes on along the minus strand of NC_090438.1, from coordinate 336,197,532 downwards.
AGTTGGCTGGATAGTTTAAATTCTTTGCAAAGTGCATCAAAAGGGGAAGACCAGCTGAACCGAGTGGGATTAAATATCGAGGCAAACAAGTTAGTCGAGGGAACAATGGGACTAAATAGGTTAGAATCCTACACTGAATAAGAGCTGAGGTATTTATGCAAAAGGATCACAAAAGAGTTAGGGAAAAAACACCAGAAATTAGCGGAAGTAGCAGAAAAGCATGAAATATTATAACAACAAAGCATTTGAGGCAAAGTTACAGATTAGATTTTGAGGCAAAGGATTTTGAACACATGTGATCAGCTGGAATGAAAGCACATTTGAGGGACTTGCTGCAGAGTGCGCAAATCTGGGGACCATTAGAGAAGTGGGAAGGCCGATGGGCGATGAAAACGAGATTCCTAAGAAGAAGCAGAGGGAGCTGAGAAAGGGGAATCAATTAAAATACTTCCGATGAGAGAAATTCCAGGGGGTCAGTTTGTTTATGTCCCATGGCACAGAAGTGACAAATTGTCTTTCACAAATAATTATCCCAGATTGAGGGAGAAGTCATTTGAATGGTATCAACAGACTGAGAGGTTTGTGAAACTCTCTAAGTGTTTGTGGGAAGACTTGATTACTTTATTCAAGATAGTTGTGCCAGCCGACCTATGGGTCGAGTGCAAGAGGGCAGTAGACTGGCCAACAAAGGAACCTGAGAGGAACAAGGTTACAGGCGCACCATCACCTGAGGTAATGAAAAATTATTATAAGGTGATTGAGTTCCTGAAGACTAGGATTTCTCCTAAAAATATTGATTGGGAAAGAATTGACAGGACAGTCCAGGAGACTAAGGAGTCAATAAATACTTACAATGAAAGGTTGTTAAAGACTTTCAATGAGTACAGTGGCAAGGAAGCGGTTGAACCAAAAGACATGTTGCATTTCGTGTTCAGATTTGTTGAAGGGTTGAGACCCGAAGTAGGACAGATGATTAAGAATCATTTGATTTGCTGGCAGACAAAGCCGATTGATGAGGTGCTGCTTTATGCTAAATATTGTAGTGAAGAGATTGAATTGAAACAAAAGAAGTTGAAAGAAAAGGCAATGGTGATGCAGATTAAGGCAGCACAATCAGGAGTACAAGCAGCTTTAGTGCCGCCGATGCCGCCGCAACAGAGAGCTGTCATGTTTCAACCTCAAGTGAGGGGTAGAGGACACTGGATAGTTGTGATGCATGGTCCGGATCTAAGCACTGTGGGTGTTCAGAATGACATGCAGGGCATGAAAAAGATGTTGCCATGCCATTTGTGCGGAAACGTGGGACAATGGAAGCGGGAGTACGCATTGATGATGCAGGAAGGAATGGTTCAGCAAAGTGATGTTGGTGGAGTTCAAACTGTATGGATCCTGAGAATGAGAGGCATAGTTCCGAATGCTCAAAATCGAGGTCAGAATTTCTTGCCTGTGCAACAGTTGCAGGTGCCTCAAGCACAATTTACTCCTTTATCACCAGTACAGCAGCAGATTTTTATGGTGCCTAGACAGCAAATGCACATACCCCAAGCACCGATGGACCAGCAACAAGTTATGCCTACTCAACAAGTCACAGGTCAGAGACCAGACAATAGTAACAATACAGTACACCAGTTCCCATTTCACAGTGAGGATGAAATAAACGATGAATGGATGAGTGACAGTTCGGATGAAGGAGCTTGTATTCTTGCTGCGTCCCTAGAGGTAGATTAGAGAGGGCCTTTTGTGAAGGGAAAGGTAATGGGACATAAGCTCTCGTTCTTGGTTGACACTGGAGCCACGCGCTCTACAGTGAGGAGTGTGGAAGTACCGAAGTTACCCCTTTCCGGCAGGACAGTTCAGGTCATGGGAGTGGAGAATAGGCAGTTAATGAACCCTATCACAGAACCAGTGCAAGTTGAAATTGGAAATTATTTGGGACTGCATAGATTTGTGGTGTGTGACTCAAATCATGTGTCCTTGTTTGGCAGAGATTTATTGTGCAAGACCAAATGTTCCATGAATTGCACACATGCAGGGATAGAAGTCCAAACAAATAGTGATGATGAGGAGGAACAGGCGTCAGCCATGGTACTTAATAATGCTTATGAAGAATACCCATTGATTGAGATCTTTCCGATGTTCACAATAAAAGAGTTGCATGCAGACCTGCAGGGAACTGTAAAGGAGAAGGTTTGGGATTTGACAGGAAAAGAAGTGGGATTGATCAAAGGAATAGAACCTATTAAAATCACTTTGAAGCCGAATGTTGAGTTTCCGAAACTTCCACAGTACAACATGGCACAAGATGTGATGATGAAAGTGGCACAGATAATTGGAGATTCCCTAAAACAGGGCGTTCTAAGGGAAGTGTTGAGCAGCCCATGTAATTCACTGATAATTAACTAAAAAAGCCATGTGGGAAGGTACGGGTTGTGCAGGACTTGCGAAAAGTGAATGACATGGTGGTTAAGTCTGTCCGATTGTACCCATCCAGCAATGATACTGTTTCAGATTCCTTGTGAGGCAGAATGGTTCACCGTTGTTGACTTGTCACAAGCTTTCTTTTCGGTGCCACTTCATGAGGATAGTCAGTTTCTTTTCAGTTTCAAGTTCCTAAATAAAGTCTATAGCTGATGCAGGCTTCCACAACGGTATACGGAGTCACCATCTTTGTTCAATCAGATTCTAGAGAAGGACTTGGAGTCATTGGAATTACCCTGCCAAACGACTCGTGTGCAGTACATTGATGACTTATTGATTTCATCCAGAACAAGGGATGAGTGTAAGCATGACTCGATTGCCTTGTTGAATCATTTGGGAGAGTTTGGACGGAAGGTTTCACCTGTAAAATTGCAGTATTGCCAGAAGTCCGTCAAATACTTGGGTCATCAAATTGAGAAAGGGCTGAGAAGAATTTCCCGAGAGAGGATTACAATGATTTTACAGAGAAACCCCCCGACTTCCCAGAAGGATGTTCGCATGTTTCTGGGACTGGTAGGGTACTGTAGGCAATGGATTCCGAGTTTTGCTGAGATAGCAAAACCCCTACACCAGTGGACACACAAAGGAGCTACAGACCCCATTAGCCTAGACGAGGATCAGATGAGGCCTTTCACTGAATTGAGAGAGAGTTTGTGCAGAGCTCCAGCGTTGCGAATGCCTGATTACACAAAGCCTTTCACATTGTTTTGTCATGAACATGATGCTTGTTCTTTATCTGTTTTGACACAGGTCCATGGAGGTACTTATCTCCCAGTAGCTTATTTTTCAGCTACCTTGGACCCGGTTGCAGCACTTTTACCAGGTTGTCTGCGAGCAGTAGCCGCAGTTGGTCAAAGTCTCTCCCAATGTGAAGGGGTGGTCATGGGATACCCAGTGACGGTAATGGTACCACATTCTGTTGAGATTTTACTGACACAGACGATAACACAACATTTGACGGGGGCCAGATTGACAAGGTATGAAACAAGCATATTGGGAGCTCCAAATGTGACTTTGAAAAGATGTACAGTGTTGAATCCAGCAACATTATTGTCAAGTGAGACTGTTGAAAATGAAAAGGAGGAGGATATAGAACATGATTGTCTTGAAATGACTGAGTTATGTACAAAGCCTAGACCTGATATCAGAGATACTCGATTAGAAGAAAATGACCAAAACGTCTTTGTTGATGGTTCATGCCTTAGAGATGGAACGGGCACTTTGAGAGCAAGATATGCTGTATGTACTATTACAGGAACCCTAGGGGCATCTTGGCTTCCTGGTATATATTCAGCACAAGTAGCAGAACTTGTAGCTCTTACCAGAGCTTGCTAGGTCTCTACCAGGCTGTGAGTGACAATATACACTGATAGTCAGTACGGATTTGGAATTGTTCATGATTTTGGTCAATTATGGTCGCAAAGAGGTTTTATGACCTCAAGTGGAACCCCAGTACAAAATAGTGACAGGATAAAAAAATTGCTGTATGCAATTCAAATGCCTGAGGAGATTACTGTGGTAAAATGCAGTGCACATCAAAAAAACGCAAGATTACATTTCCTTGGGAAATGGTATGCAGATTAGGTTGCAAGGTTTTGTGCCCTGAACTGTACATCGTTTAAAGACAAGTGGGAATTGATGCCAGAAGAAGAGACCAGTTGTGCAAGTTTTACATTGAAAATAATCAATATTCTAGAAGAATTAAAGACATTGCAAGAGAATGCAGGCAAGGAAGAGAAAAAGCTGTGGGCGAAGCTGAAGTGTGTACAGAGACCAGATGAGATCTGGATATCTGAGGAGGGTCAGATGGTATTGCAGAACAGTCTGCTGGCACAGATGGCTTGGTATTAACATGGTCAGGCACACATTGGAAGAGATGCCATGATTAGGCTGTTCAAGGTTGATTGGTTCAATCCAAAATTTAGGCAGGCAGCTGAAGCAGTGTTTCACAGATGTGTGATCTTTCAGCAGTTAAACATGGGTAAAGAGACAGTGGTAAATCTGAGCCACATTGGAAGAGCAAGTGGACCATTCAGCAGAATGCAAATGGATTTCATTGAGATGCCAGCACTGTGGTGGAATGAAGTACATGTTGGTGATTGTGTGTGTGTTTAGTCATTGGATTGAAGCATACCCCACACGCAGAAATTATAGTCTTACAGTTGCAAAGTTGCTTCTTAGAGGATTGAAACCAAGGTTTGGGTTCCCGATCTCTTGAGAATCAGATAGGGGAACACACTTCAATAACAAAGTGATTAAGCTCTTATGTGCAGCACTAAACATTGAACAGAAGCTCCACTGCAGCTATCGTCCAGAGGCGTCAGGACTCGTAAAGCAAATGAATGGTACTCTGAAATCAAGAATTGCCAAAATGTGCAGAGCCACAAATCTGAAATGGCTGGACGCATTGCCTCTAGTGTTGATGTCAATGAGAAATATACCTGACAGAAAGACGGGGCTGTCCCCACATGAGATTCTTAGGGGAAGAGCAATGAGGTTGCCAGCAATACCAACCAATGCTCTTGTCAATATTACAGATGATATGGTGTTGGACTACTGCAAAGGTCTAGCCGATGTGGCTCGATCTTTTTCTTAGCAGGTGCAAGCCGTTACCCTGCCACCTATCCATGACCCAGGTCACAATCGAAGAGCAGGTCACAATCGAAGAGCAGGAGATTGGGTCGTGATCAAAAAGCATGTGCGAAAGACTTGCCTGGAACCACGTTGGAGAGGTCCATATCAAGTGGTGCTGACAACTACAACAGCTGTGAAATGTGCAGGTTTGCCTAACTGGATACATGCGAGCCATACAAAGAAAGTGGTAAGTCCTCAGGATCATGAAGAAGTGTTGTTGAGGACGCCAACAGCAGCAAAGCAAATAGTTCTATCTGAACCAGAACCGGAGCAGGTCGAACCGGAAGTAGATCCAGAATTGGCTGAAGATGGATCGATCACCTCAGTGAGAGAAGAGGGTGTGGAAATTCAGGAGACAGAACGAGATCTCAACCTGGCAGAAGTGATAAGAGATCTATGCACAGGAGAGGTCCTCACAGAAGCAAGGAGTGCTGAATCGCAAAGACACCAAGTGCCAGAGCCTGAGGGGGAAAGAGTTGAGACAGGTCAAAGCCAAAGTGATCTGACTCCTCCTGAACCCATTGCAGGTCCATCAAGAGAAGGCACTACAGATAAGGTGAAGGAGAATAGTCCAATCTTGAAGAGATTGTTGACAGAAGGGGCAAGAAAAGGAGACTACTGGCCTGAGTCTCAAATAGGCAAGAAAAAGGAATTGGTTATAAATGAGACAATAGAAGAAGAAGTAGACACCACAAAGAAAGACGAATTGAGTGATGTAGAATTGACAGGAGAAAGGAGGTTGAAAAGAAAGAGTAGCATTTTGAAGATATGCAGGACCAGAGTGGGCATATGCCTCAACAAGTGATTGGCAAAACAAGTTTATGTCTTTTTGCTTTGACAGAGAAGTTCCGAATCAGTATTTTGATCCAACCTGAAGGAAAAAATAAGCCAATTGAGTCGTGAGCAAAGAGAAAAGAAACTGAGATTATTGATTTTTTCCGGAAGAGGCACTGATAGCCTGATATGACACTTAGAATCCCGGAGATGACCAGCTGCTAACTGATTTCTTGACAAAGGAAGAAAAGGGGTCTTGTTGTATGAAGCTGAAGCCTGAAAAGAAGTATATTTTAGATTTTTTCATGTTGCATATTAATTAAGAGTTATATTCTGCTTTCTGATTCTTTACATATCATGGCTGGAGTGAATAAAAACATTAGGAACATTAGGAATTGTAGATATTTGAGTGTAGGAGTGGCGATTGTGTGTGGAATACTGTTTATAATAATGATTGCGGGAATGTCAATTCATGAGATGAGAGAGGCTAAAGTTACATCTGCATTTGAGACTACTAAACTAACAGCTATAGAGAGGTTTAAATTGGATGAGCAATATTTGCATGATTATACTAACGCAAAGGGAGAGCTGTCTTCCAACGTCTTTTATAGTTTATTGAGTGAGTATGTGGAAACAATGGATGCAAGGGATTGTCTTGTGTGTACACGAATACCTTCCTCTTTGGAAGAAGGGGTCACTTACCATAGTCTACCTCTGTCTTACGGTATAACCTGAAGTTTGCTACTAAGTCGATTCTATAATCAGGAACATCTACAATATTTTTATTCAAATTTCGACATGGTACTTTCTTTTGTTCCTATAATTAGATATTTGAGTAAGATAGCTAATGATCATGATATGGTATTAGTTAGAGGATTCTTTGAGCCTACTCTTACCTTTGGCATGGCTTATGCGTATCATAACAATTTAACTTGCTTATTAACACCTATGGAAAAGAGCTTTATTGGGCATACTGACGACAGGTAAAAAACACTGAAAGAGAAATTAGAGAAAGGGTTGGAGAAAAGAACTTACAAGAATGATTATGCTTACACTGCCATTAAAACACAAGGGAAATTAGCCTTAGATGCATTGCATGTAGGGAAGTTTTGTGTATATATAGGACAAAATCATGCACTGACACTTTATTTGTGGGAACAAGTGAATGTAGGTATGTGTTTTTGTTTCAGAGCAAATTAACATTTATGCTGAATGGTGCATACCCTGTGATTCCTGGAATTTATTATATTTGTGGACTAAATGCTTATCACCGTCTTCCTAGAGGATAGTATGGGACATGTTAATTGGGAATAGTTTTTCCTAAGATTTATCAAATAGATTATTTGAAAAAGATACCAAAAATGACTGAGTTACACCAAATGAGACAAAGGAGAGAGACAGCCTCTGCAATTGTAGGGGATATTTTTGGAGCAATAATTCCTTCAGTTGGAGTTATATTGAATGCAAATAAGATACGAAAACTTTCAAGTATAGTAGATAATATGTTAACCAATTTTACAGGAGCTATACTTTTACTAAACACTGAATTAGCTATGGATACAGCTATGAAGCTTCAAAATTGGTTTGATTTGGACATAATATTGTTGAGGGACGGAGGAGTCTGTAAAATGATTAATGCAAGGCACTGCTGTTCATATATACCTGAAAATGAAAAATAAATAAAATATTTGCTTACTAATTTAACTAATGCAAGTAAGGATTTGAAAGAACTGAAGGAATCAGGAGTTTGGGAAAGGTTGGAAATGGATTTGTTACTGTGGGAAATTGGTTTAGTCAACTTTGGGGTGGTATACTGTGGAAAATTGTCCAAGGAATATTATTTGTGATTTTTGCTATATTAGGATTATGGGGGGCATGTAAATTAATGCAGAAAATTAAATTTAATAGGGGCTAAAAATGATCAAAGGAGGGAAGAACCACCCAGAAGAAGAATCTACAGGGAAAATGTAAGGAGAAAAAATCAAAATGTAGCTGAAAGTAACTTGTAAAATGATTGACAAGGGAAAGGTGTGATGACATATTTCAGAGCAGGGATTGTTGGAGCAGATATGCTAATGTGAGAAATTTCTAATGATTTGCGTATACATAATAATGAAAGTATTGATAAAAGAAACTAATAATTTTAAATAACGTGTAATGAGTAAAATGTGCCCACAGGGAGTGGTCGTCATGTGTGTTAACAATGCTAAAATAATGAAACATATTAAATATTATGTACTAATATGTCATATTTGATTGTAATATCTATGTTTTATGATGCTTCATATTCTTAACTTATCCGAACTAGAGGCCTGGTCGGCGCTGGGCGTTGCTTGCTTAAATGTGGAGACGCGATGAGCTGCAGAGGACTGGAACTGGAGAAAAGGACCTTGAACTGCACAGAGTTCAGACGGGCTCTGCTAGGCAAATTCTGCAAATGTACCAGAGGACAGGAGATGATTAAAACAAATTGATACAATTATGTGTAGACTAGGCTAAACGTACTTACCCAGCACTTAAACAATAGAGGCACTGACTAAAAGACTGTGGGCAACAATTTTGTTACCTGAAGAGCCGGATGATGTTCTTATCAACAGAAGGACCAATCATATTTATGGAACTTGATGCTTGAACCGACGTAAACAAGTAGTAAACAAAAACTATAGATTAGCAATATGTGGGACGGACTGAGAGACCCTAATAAAAAGTCATGACAAGAGAAGAGAGAGTGGAGAGGCAAAAGTTGATGATGTCAGGAGACGCTGTCTGAAGTGCTGATAATTGGGCTTACTCTCTGTGAGCCTGATACTTGCTGATGACCGATGACCTGGAGACGAAGACTGACTTGTTGCTGATCTATCTTGGATAGGTAGCTATAATAATGTGACTGACTGATGTGTGCTTTTTCTTCTAGGTACCAACTGCGCTATTTTAAAAATGTTTTTTTCTCTTTAGATAGATTTTTCCAAATTAATGATTTTTGTCTAAATTGTTTTCGCATGGCGACCCACATGCTGATGCTAATCTGAGTTACGTAGGTTGACAAGGGTGACTAAACGGTGACAGTGGACTGACTTACTTGCATTGGTGAATTATTCAAAATGTTAAAAGATTCGCTGACTTTTGTTGATGCTCGTTTTGCTTTTCAATATTTCATGGTGAATAGTTGTTTATGATGCTAATAAAGTTTGAGTAACAATAAAGTCGAATAAAGGGTTTTAATTAGAATTGTAACTAATAGGGAATAAAACGATTAACCTTTTTGAGAGGGATGGTGTTTCTTATTAGATAGGGAATTTATTAATGGTTATTGTTGATTGAAATGTTTATTGATGATCCATTGGTTACTGCTTGACTAGGATACTCCATTCGATCCAAAAGGTTCATCGACCTATACGCGTCCCCTTGTAAGTTTACTTACTAAGGACCAGGCACGCTAACAGAGGACTCTGAAAATAGCCCTGCGTGTGATTCCGCACACGTGCACTCTTTAACTCTAATGCAGGAACGGAGAAATCATCGTATGAATATCCCAGAAACTGCTCCTGCACAACCTATTCTCGCTGTCATGAGAACTATAAAGTTGGACCCTAGACCTTGCTGCTGCGACTTTGACTGCTCAGACTTTAAAATTGGATGACCAAACTGCAATTATGTGTTCAATAGCAACTAACGTTGCAGCAGTTGACAGGAGAATGCATGCATGGAATGCGCGGTGTCAGATTGTCTCAGGAAAATAAGTTCTCTGAGAGAAACTTGCAACTGTTCACGGATCCAAGCTAAATTGGGAGAAGTCTCTGAAGTAGTTAAATCGATCATCACAAACTGCCAGAAGACACTTCATACGAGGACCTTCCCCCACCAGACCAGCATTATAATCAGCTTCTATCTAGTCCTCACATCGACCAGTAAACAAGGCATCCACCTGCGGAAACTTATGTGCTCACAAGCAATTCAGGAGTCATAGCCATTGCTGGGACAGAGGAGTTAGAAACACAAACCGTCCAAAATATGAGAAGGAAACCTCGTCCATAAAAAAATCCAGTAGCTGCCAAAAACAGCGAGCAGCCCGGGGAATACCATTCATCGCTGGTACCATAAGAGACCAGCAGGGATGAAGTGGAGCAAGACCTAGCAGAGCAAAGATCTTAAACCACACAAGTCATGGATTTTGCCACTAGGCACAGAAAGAACCCGACTCAGGAACTGTAATGTAATCCTAGTTGCAAGGAACGTATCCATATTTTGGGGTTTTCCAAGAGATCCAAGAAAGTCCCCCTCTACTCTATCCTTCTTCAGGACCAAGTAAACACTTCAAGACTCATATCCCATGATAAGATCTAAAAGAACCCCAGGGATCCTCAAGAAATCGCTTCGACCTAGACTGATTCATTACCAGTTATTACAACTGCCACTTTGAACATTGTCACACAACCTATTTTACAAACTCTTGAAACTGTCTTGGGAGCAAAAGTGACACATTATTTAATGGAGCTCTGTTAACACAATGTTCTACTTTGAATCCAGAGGTCTGGATTTTGCATCAAGTCACAAAGGCCCTCATTACAACCCTGGTGGTCGGTGACAAAGCGGCTGTAATACCGCCAACAGGCCGGCGGTAACAAAAAGGGAATTATTACCACGGCAGAAACCGCCCACACAGACAGCCACTTTAACACACCGACCACCACTGCGGTAGCAACAAGCACCGCAGCGGTAACCGCCAACAGCCAGGCAGTAGACAATGTACCACCTACATTATTACAACAGGCCTATCTGCCATCTTTTCTGGGTTGGTACCAACGACATCAAATGCACAGCGGAAACAGATCGCAGAAGTCAAAGGACTCACCAGTGGAGACTAAGGGAAGAACCACGCCGCCATGGAGCCCGAGTTGCAGGTGTTCCCGATGCTCGTCTATCTCCTTTTTCACTATGAACATCAATGCCGGCAAAGACAACCACTGTGAATACAGCTGCCTAGCACACAAGGGAGGGAGGAAGGAAAAAGAGAGTGACACACACACACAACATCCCCAACACCAGACACACAAGCAGATGCAGTAAGAAAACATATTTACCCCTTACCCCTCAGGAATAATGCAAGAACAAAAGGAATTGATTAAAGTGAGTGTAAAAAGATAAGAATCTAGAAATTTGCGCGTGAAAGTCAAAACAGTATATACATGTATACAAATGGAGGGACACAGCCCAGTCCACAATGTCCGTTGGCCACAGGGCCACATCACATAGGCCAAGACCCCACTTGACTCCTGCAACAACATGGAGAGAACACCGCAGGGGCATCAGGTCGAAAATACACCGGCACCTGAGGGGGACGGTGAATGGGGGGGCACCTCAGCCAGAAGATGGTACAACACCACTGGTCCTGGAGGGGGCTACATGCCCTGGGCGATGTCCTAGGGAGTGTAGGGGCACAGTCTCTCAAGTGGGTGGTTTGCCCACTGCTTGGTCCTGGGGAGTGCAACGCCAGTCTCTCAAGTGGGTGGTTTGACCACTGCTTGGTCCTGGGGAGTGCAAGGCCACAGTCTCTCTAGTGGGTGGTTTTCCCACTGCTTGGTCCTGGGGAGTACAAGGCCACAGTCTCTCAAGTGGGTGGTTTGCCCACTGCTTGGTCCTTTTGAGTGCAAGGCCACAGTCCCTCAAGTGGATGGCTTCTTCCACTGGTTCTGGAGAGGGCTTTGTGTCCAGTGTGCTTCATCCTGGCAAGGATGCAATGACTGGATGACTTCTTCCATTGCTTCTAGAGGGGGCTTTGTGCCCAGTGATGCTGATCTTGGTGAGTGCAAGGTCACAGTCTCTCACCTGGGTGTCAAACCCACAGGATTTGCATGGTTCAGGACGCATTACAGTCATGGAGGCAGGTCTACACACTGCCCGCCGGTGGTGATGGCTGCTCAGTGGTGGCAGTAGCGGGGCTGGTGTCGGGCCTGGCAGTAGTGGGGGGAGGCTCCTGCCCGTCCCCTGCAGCCTCGGATGGCTGCCCACTGGAGCTGCTGGTGGTGCTGGCAGTGGTGCGGGGAGGCTCCTGCCCGTCCCCTGCAGCCTCTGATGGCTGCCCAATGGGACTGCTGCTGCCAGTGGCAGCTGGTGGTACCTACTTGCCCTTGGCAGCTGGTGGTGCCTCCTTGCCCTTCACCTTGGCAGCTGGTGGTGCCTCCTTGACCTTGCCCATGACAGCCGGTGGTTCCTCCTTGCCCTTCACCTTGGCAGCTGGTGGTGCCTCCTTGCTCTTGCCCTTGGCAGCTGGTGCAGGCACACTGTCAGTGCTGATGTCTGGTTCCTGGAGCCTCTCCCACCTGCAGTAGCTGCAGACACTAATTTGGCCGTGGACTGGGTGGCTGAGGTGCTCACCTGGGTTCTTACCACCCTGGCCTGACGTGAAGGACATGGGGAGGGGTAGGGAAGAGGTCAACGGCGGAGCGGAAAAGCTTCTTAGGGACACTGGGGTGGGAGGGTGAATGTTTGGGAGTTGAGGAAGAAGGAGTGGTTGTTGGAGGTGTCTGTCTGCTGTGTTTGGGTAAGGGTGGATGGGCTGGATGCTGTTGTGAGGTGGATGGCTGTTGGGTTTCTGAGTGCTTGCGTTTGTGTACTTTGGGAGGAGGGGGCACAGACACAGTGGTAGAGGGAAAAGGGAATGTGTGCATGGATGTGAAGTTGGTGACTGCCAGTGAGGGGTGTGCTGTGATAGGCGTGATGGTGATGGCGGTAGTGGATGAGGATGTAGTGCATGCAGGTGTGAGTGGAGACACTACTGGGAGAGTGGTGGACGGGGAGGAGGAGGGGGACACAGTGGAGGCAGTGGATGTTGGAGTGTCTCCATCTGGATGGTGTTTGTGTGAGTGCCTTTGGGATGATGTGAGGTGCTTGTGTTTGCCTGAGCCACTCCTGTGTGTTGTCTTGTGTGCATGCTGGTCTGCCTGTGCACTTGGGATAGGTTGGGGTTGAGGGGAATGGGATTGGGTAGAGGACGTTGGAGGGGGGAGGCTAGAGATAGGGACAATGGCTGCCATTAGGGAGGAGGCCAGAGCCTGGATTGATTTCTTTTGGGCCGCCATGACAGAGTGAATACCCTTCAGGAATGCATTTGTTTGTTGCAAATGGCCTGCCTGGCCCTGGATGCATTCACTATGTTTGACTGCCTAACAAAGATGGATCTTAAGAGGTCAACAGCCTCCTTACTCAGTGCAGCAAGGCTAACTGGGCAGGGCCTGAGGTGCCTGGGGGGAAGGAGATGCCCACCCTCCTGGGTTAGCGGGCACGGGAAACATGCTAAGGGGCTGCTGGGAGTGCGGTGCTGGTATGGGGGGGTGGCGGCTGTACAGTAGTTGGGGTGACCACAGAGGTGACCGCCACCACCAGGGAGCTTCCATCGGAGGAGGTATCACTGTCAAAACCGTCCCCTCCAGTCTCTGCCGTGGTGCCCCCTTCGCCCTCCTTCCCACTGGTGCCCTCACCTTTGGTGGATTTGGCCTCCTGGGCCATGTGGGATGCAGCTTCCTCCATTGCCGGTGCCTCTGCTCCTCCGCCAGATAATGCTAATGCACAGAAGGACATGGTGACAAAACAAAAAGGGGGGGAGGCCAAGGATACACTTGGTCAATGGCTGCACCAACACCACAGTTGGAGTACACAGCACCCTCACACAGGGAACAGGCCTATGCACTATACAATGCACTACCAGTCACAATGCTAGTCACCAGCCCAAGGACAGGAATACCTAGCTCGAATAGCAGCATACCTCACACCCACAGACCCCTGCCCAGTAGTGAATGCTTACTAGCTTAGTAGGAGGAGGGGTTCATTAGCCCCTGCCCAACATAGGACCTGCCCTGCAATGTCCTGGCCTAGGGGCAACCACAGGTCACCCACCTGGAGACCACTCCACCACGCGCAAGTAGTATATTGGGAAACTATACTCTCCCCCTTGTGGCTGCTGTGATGCCCTCAAGCGCCCATCCAGCTTCGGATAGGCCACCGCCAGTGTGCAGGCCATCAGGGGGGTCAGAGTTCGACCGGCACCCCTTCCTCATTGGGAGGCCATCTCCGGCTGGGCCTCTGCCGACTTCCATGCCCAGCATCTCAGGTCCTCCCACCGTTTGCGACAGTGGGTGCTCCGCCTGCTGTAGAACCCCAGGGTCCGCACGTCCTTGGCGATGGCACTCCATATACTTTTTTTCTGATGGACGCTGACCTGCAGGGAAATAAACATAGAAAAAGGTATCAGCCATACCGTCCGGCCTGTTACACTCATGGCCCACCATATCCCTCACATCCCCTTATGCACAGACATTGCCCAGCATACATGCTGCACACTGCCCAGAATCCTTCCACCACCCCCTCTTACACGAGGCCCTCAAACACAGCACTCCATGCATTCAAGCCCCATGTATCGTGCTCACAGTGTACTAACCTGTTGGTCTGGAGGCCCCTAGAGCATTTGATAATGGGTTAGACCCCATCCACCAGTCTCTCCAACTCCACAGCAGTGAAGGCCAGTGACTCGAGCCATGGTCCGTTCCAGACACAGGTCACAGCAGCACGTGCAGTGTAGGTCCTCTCCTGTTGAAGGCCGGGTAGCAAGTGAGAGAACAGATAGAAAATGGCGGTCACATCCGCGGCGGTGTGTACCGTCACCGCCGGCGTACGTCACCATTAGCTACTGTAGCCCATAGTGCCCAATGCCAACCAATGAGGAGTTGCACGGTGGTACAATGGCACACGACGTCAGCGGAATTACCTCATTTCCACCTGTCCATCCACACAGGACAGGCGGACGCCATTTTAGTGGAGGGCAGGCCATGGCACCTAACTGCGTCACAGTACACATAGGCACCATTTTGGCCTATCCAACAACATACTGTTTCAGTCACAACATGCAATGCAGTGTACAGTTTGGAAATGTGGAATACTGACCAGCCGCTCCCCGTTTTGACCCCTAGATTACAACCGCTGCAGATGAATAGGAGACGGAGACATCCCCCCAAATACAGACCCCTGGTGGACTTGGCAACACTTTCCAAGTGACAGTGGGCTTGGCAGCAGGAATGTTACAGCCAATGTTCTCAATAGTGCTGACCAGAGTGTTGTCTGCCCTGATTAAACACATGCGCAGCTACATTGTTTTACCCCAGGTTGAGGATTTGGCCACAGTGAAAGCTGACGTCTATGCAATGGGACATATCCCCAACATTATTGGGGCTATTGATGGTACACATTTTGCATTTGTCCCCCCCCCCGGAGAAATGAACAGGTGTTCAGAATTCAAAAGAGCTTTCACTCGATTAATGTGCAGATAGTGTGCCTGGCAGACCAGTACATCTCCCATGTCCACGCAAAGTATCCTGGGTCTGTGCATGATGCCTTTATCCTGAGGAATAGCAGCATCCCATATGTGATGGCTCAACTCCAGAGACACCGGGTGTGGCTAATAGGTGAGCCCATGGTTCCCACCCAGTATATGTTGGTGTATGGGTATGGTGTGGGCCCTAAGGGTTAGTGTTTAGAAAACAGGTATACCTCAATATTTGCAGGTGACTCTGGTTACCCCAACCTCTCATGGCTACTGACCCCTGTGAGGAAACCCAGGACAAGGGCAGAGGAACGTTACAATGAGGCACATGGGTGAACAAGAAGAATAATCGAGAGGACATTCGGCCTCCTGAAGGTCAGGTTATGGTGCCTCCATCTATCAGGCGGTTCCCTGTGCTACTCACCCAAGAAGGTCTGCCAGATCATCGTGGCATGCTGTATGTTGCACAACCTTGCCTTGAGACGCCAGGTCCCTTTTCTGCAGGAGGATGAGGCTGGAGATGGGCGTGTGGCAGCAGTGGACACTGTGAACAGTGACGAAGAGGAGGCAGAGGATGAGGAAAACAGAACAGCAATCATTCAACAGTACTTCCAGTGACACACAGGTAGGACACTGTAATTTCACCTTCCATTGAGAGTTTTGTGTTGGACATTGTACATGGCAGGCTGTTTTTCACACTACTATTGCCACTTACTGAACCGTTTGGCATCTCTATTTGCAGATATCTGTGCCCCACTCTGGCTTCTGGTGTGTTGACTGCAACCAACTACAGGTCATACCTATGTATACATTACTATACAGTTGAATTGAAATGTTTACAGCTTGTTAAACAAATACATAGTTCATTCAATTCACAGACTCCATACTTTTACCAAGGGTGTTTTTTTTTAGGTGCTCATAAGCGGAGGGGGATGTGCAATGGGCTGGGTTGCTGATGGAGGAAAGTCCAGGATAGAGTCCAGTCTATGTGGATCACAGGTGCATTGTCCAAGGGGGCATAGGAAGTGGAGCAATGGCATTTAAAGGTTGACAGGGTGATAAAGTGGACACAAGGGTGACATTCAGGAGAGTCTTATTTCCTGGCGGGGGTCTTGGCAATGTTCTCTGGCTTATGCCTCGATCGCAGGGACCATTTGCGGGGTGGTTCTCCTACTGCAGGGGGAGGGGTGCTGGTGGTCTGTTGTTCCTGTGGCGGGGCCTCCTGTCCACTAGCGACAGCAGAGGTGGAGGGGCTGTTTTTCGGTGTGGCTAGTGTCAGGGGCCCGTTGGTGTGCCACTGCCTCCCTCATGGTGTTGGCCATGTCTGCCAGCACCCCTGCAATGGTGACCAGGGTGGTGTGGATGTCCCTCAGGTCCTCCCTGATCCCCAGGTACTGTCCCTCCTGCAGCCACTGGGTCTCCAGCAACTTGGCCAGTATCTGGCCCACCGTCTCCTGGGAATTGTGGTATGCTCCCAGGATGTTGGTGAATGCCTCATGGAGAGTTGCTTCCCTGGGCCTGTCCTCCCCCTGTCGCACAGCAGTCCTCCCAGCTTCTCTTTTGTCCTCTGCCTCTGTCCCCTGAATCGTGTGCCCACTGACCCCAGGTCCCTGATTGTCCTGTGGTTGAGCGGTCTCCTGGGGTCCCTATAGTGGTGGACACACTGCTGATTGACGTATCCTGGGGACAGAGGTATGGGCCCGCTGGGTGGGTGATGTTGTGGTATTTCCTGAATGGTGGGGTGTGTGTGTGAGGTGGTGAAGGGATGGGAGTGAGGGTGAGGGTGGGGTATGTGATGGTATGCAGGTAGGGGAGTGAAAGTAGTAAAGGGTTGACTAACCAGAGTCCAGTCCTCCTGCTAATCCTGCCAGGCCTCAGGATGCAGTATTACCAAGACTTGCTCCTCTCATGTTGTTGGTAGTTGTGGGGGAGGAGGTGGGGGTCCAGAGCCAGTCCTCTGTACTGGTATCTGGTGTCTTGCTACCACGAAATGTACCTTCCCCCATACGTCATTCCACCTCTTCCTGATGTCATCCCTTGTTCTGGGGTGCTGTCCCACGGCGTTGACCCTGTCCACGATTCTCCACCATAGCTCCATCTTCCTAGCAATGGATGTCTGCTGCACCTGTGATCCGAATAGCTGTGGCTCTACCCAGATGATTTCCTCCACCATGACCCTTAGCTCCTCCTCTGAGAACCTGGGGTGTCTTTGTGGTGCCATGGGTGTAGTGTGAGTGGTGTGTGTGAGGGTGTATGGGGTGTAAGGTGCGTGGATGGTGTATGGGTAATGGTGTTTTGTGGCTCTGTCAGTTGTCAATATTTTTGGGTTGTAAGTGTTTGTGGGTAGTGTGGGTGTGTGCTTTATGGTGGTGTCGGTGTGGTGTGTGTATGGGTGTCAGATGTATTATTCAGATTGACCAATGTGGTGTTGTTTTGTATGTGTGTGTGTATTTTGAGCGCAGCATTAGGTACCACCAATGGTTTACTGCGGTTGAATGTCTGCCGTGGTGATTCATGGGTCATAATGCTGTGTGCGTAGTTCTGTTGGAGTAACAGTGTAGGTTTTGGTACCGCCAGTTTATCACTGACGTTTGGGCTGGCGGCCTTGTGTGTGTGGCTGTATAGTGACTGATTGCAATGTGTGTGTCATAATATGGGTAGCAGTAATCCGCCCCGCCGGCACTATGTTGGCAGCGGTCGGCATGGCGGTAAGCGGGACTTACCGCCAATGTCATAATGAGGGCCAAAGTCACTTCAAATGAATTAGGCGTGTATTTCCATCTGCCTCCTGCACAAATTGCTTCACAAGATCCAGTGCCTCCCAGGACCTTACAGAACATCTCACAAATGAAATGTCGGTCTTAGATGGCAAAATCTGCCTGTCATGGGGGCAATCAGCTCACCATCAAATCCGCCACACTATATTCGGTGGCCTGGACCCTAAGATGAGTCTACATCAGCAAGACAGGATTGAAATTTTAATGAGGAGTTAAAAATGTACAGCTGCCAGTATGCCAGCAATAACAATGTAATACACTGTGATAGTCCTAGTTGGAGCCATTGTGTTTCTAAGCATTTCATCAGGATTGAATCTTGAAAAAAGTGTACCTATGCTACAACATTTGTGCTATTTTGATCTTGTTTTACTCAGATAGATAGATGTTGGTTGTGTTTCTAAACTGTTGTGGAGTACGTTTGTGGTGTTTTCACTGTGTTACTGTGTGTGTGTGTGTGTGTGTGTGTGTGCAAATACTTAAGAAATTGCCTCATGCCAAGCTACCAAGGAGGTGAGCACATGTTGTCTTATGTGTGCAACTCCCTTACGCTGACTTGAGTGATGGTCCCTACTTGGACAGGGTGCAAACCACTGCCAATTAGAGACCGCATCTCTAACAACTAAGTTCTAACTGATCAGGGGTCATTGAGCCAAATCACCTGTTGCCCTAACTCTTTCTATAGGGTCATTCTCCAAACTTTTTGCCTTTTTCTCCTAATTTTTCTGACCCTATTTGGCTGATGTTATGAGTCTAGTCACTTTATCACTGCAAATCAGTGCTAAAGTGCACGTGCTCTCCCTTGTAAACTTGGAATGATTGGCTTATACCTGATTGGTACATTTTTTTACCTGCAAGTCCCTTGTACAGTGGTATCCCTATACCCATGGCCCATAAATTAAATGCTACTAGTGGGCCTACAGTGCTGCTTGTGCCACCCACAGAAGTAGCCTTTCAAACCTGTCTCAGCCCTGCTAGTGAAGGGTCTGCATGCGCAATTTACTGCCACAGGGACCTAACATCTAAATCTACTTACCAGGCCCATAATACCCCTTTTACTAAATGTAAGCCATCCCTAAAGTAGGCCCTAGCTAGCACCTATGGGAAGGGTGCTATGTATGTAGAAGGCAGGGTATGTGCCTAGCAGCATGACATGCCCTGGTAGTAACAAACAGTCTATTTGGTTTCTCACTGCTGTGAATCCTGCCTTCTCCTAGGATTACATTGGAAATGCCCTGTCTTATCACTAGGAGGTATTGTCTGATTTCTGGGGAGTAGCATAGGCATGTTTGGTGTGGTTGTAATGGAAGTGAGAAATGCTGCTTACTGGTGTAGGTGGATTTTTTTATTACCATTATAGAAATGCCACTTCTAGAAAGTGAGCATTTTTATGTGCTTAAGACTCCAATCCATGTCTGGGCAGAGTGACAGGCTTGGTACATACTTTACAGACAGTCTGCACAGGAAGAGTGGAGGTGTCACAGAGGTGCAACTACATAGTGAATAATCATCCTGGGCTGAGAGAAGGGGAAGCAGGGCACACCTGCATTTGTAAAAGCTGGCCTCCTTTACCCCCAACTGATGTCCGGAGCTTGTGCTGGAGGAGAGAGGGGGCACTCCTGGAACCAGTTGTAACTGGCTGGAACCTCCTCTCCCCCTCATTGAAAATGCTTTGCAAAACTGAGTATAAGTACAAGGTTTTTCCCCCTGATTTTTTAGAACACTTTTGGAACTCGGACCAAGCCTCTGCTAAACAGGCTACTGGACTGTGCAAAGGACTCAACTGGACTGCCCTTCTGTGTGTTGCCCTGCTGCCTGGCTTCTACCAGCTAGCACAAAGGACTCATCAGGATCACTTTCCTGCTTGTTGCCCTGCTGGCCAGCTGCCCCCCTTGGCTTAAGTTGGACTGACACTGCTGGACATGAAGGGTGCTGCTTTTCTGCTCAAGGGGAGCCCCTAGAACCAGGTGCTGGGAGTGCTTTGCTATGGATTTCTATAAGCCCAAAGAAGAGCACTTTACTTTTTCTTTTATTTGAGTACAACACTTTGAGAGCACTTTTCAGACCAAAGGGAGCCTCACTGTCTCAACCCGGTGGGTTAAGAAAATTCCAGAGTGCACGAATTGCGCTTGTGGGTTCGTACCCCTGGGGCACAGGAGCACTGCAAGAATGCCCCCAGGGCACCTGTAGGAACTGCTCTGCATTAAGGATCACTGCTGCAGCCTGGCTGTGGGCAGAGGAGCCGGCTGGTCAGGAAATCCCAGCTAGGATCCCTCCCCCCTCCCAGGTGAGCTGCCTCGAGGGGGAAGAGTGACGAGAGCCACTGGCTGCCTCACCAAAAAAGCTCAATACTCTCCAGTGGCCCCGGTTTCAAGAGCACTTTCAGGAGTGGTCCCGGGCCACTTGCAGGTACCAGTTACTGGTGCTTTTCTTGCCACAGCCCCCCCTCCCAGGAGACGGAGTAGAAGCTGAGCGGTGCCTGGGCTGCAGGTGTCCTGGTGAAACCGCCTCAGTCCCTTTTGAAGGAAGGCAGAGCTCAACAGAGGTCCCCCGTTTTCTCCCCCTGGGCCTTTCTTCATTCTGCTCGGCTCGTAGGTGGGATTGATGACCTCGCTATAGGTACCCATTACATTGGGTCCCCCTTCTCCAACTCACAGTGGTGACATACCAGTGGGCCGGGTAGGCGACCCTCGACAGAGGTCCCCGGTCCTACAAACACAAACCCTAATTCTTGATGCGAAAAACAGAGTGCAGGGACTCCGATATGGGGACACAGATGTCCCTGTTCTTGCCCGTACCCTTACGGCACCTTGTGCAAATGGCAGGCCCTACTCACCGGTTATGGTGAGAATATGGTAAAATGATATGGGCATTCCTGCACTTTTGTTGGGTGCATTTATGGTATTGTTTTTGCAGACATGATATTGTTTCTCTATAGGCTAATGCCATGAGCTTTTGAGCGCTGTGTTATACTATGCGCAGTAATGAGAATGTTTTGGCATTACTGACTCTTTAATTCCCATGATATCTGCATTGTGGTGATAGCCATATTTTCCTGACTACTTCTTATGTTGCCCGATAACCTGTAAACTATATGTCTATCTGACCTATGTATTTTATTATGGGTACTGCTTACTTCTGCAGAGTACTAATAACCTCTGTAATGTTCTGACAACTTCTTGGGTAGCAGGGTAGCAGGGTATTACTGACATGTTGTGTTTGATCTAATGATGTTGTGTACAATGCAGTTTATTTTTATATAACTTGGTGTTGTGTTTCCTTTGTGGTGTATTAATTGTGTCACGTATGTTGTGTGTGTTGTGCAAACGCTTTACACATTGCCTCACTGCTCATGCCAAGCAAGGGTTATCGGGTATAACTTCCTCGCCCTGACTAGAGTGGGTGGGTTCTGCTTGGCTTAGGTGTATACCCTAGCCAACCATAAATCCAATTTCTAACATTGGTTGACAGCGATGACGATAGGACTTGTGCTTGCACAATACCATTGTGGCTCACTATTGCACTACAAATTGCACTTGGACCATTACATGTTCTAATTCTTTTTTTTTATTCTCCTGTTCTCTCAAACCAGTCATTTTGATTTACTACTCCTGTGTCATATACTTGCACTTGGGGCTCTTGTTGTTTTACACCTGTGCTGGGTAGCATCAAAATGAAATCTGCCTTTGACCTAGACGAGTTGTTGATACGACAATCTAGAGGAGTTACAGGGATTCTGCAGGGAGAAGGGCATACCTGTATTTCTAGCTGGCTGTTGAAGAGCGAACGGCTAAGGTAGAGAAGGCCTTATTTCAGAAGAGGATGGCAGAGGCGGAAAGGGCCTTTGCCAGGGAAAGACTTGCCCTAGAGCGTAGTCTGACAAATCTGGACTCACCAGCACTGCAGGTGGAGTCCAGTGGTGGCAGCATAATTGACTGTAGCGTTAGGCATAATCCTTACTTACCCATAGACCTAGTACATGGGTTTAAGAAGGGGAAAGACATACGTCATTGGCTGAGGGAGTATGAAGAACCTCTGGTTGCACGCAGGATCCCTGAGAAGGATTGGGGGACTGGCCTGGGAAGCTATACTCCTGCGGAGGGGAGGGATGCCCTACTGGCCCTAGATGGGAGTGGCAGGCAGGAGTATCCCCTCATCAAAGAGGCCCTGATAAAAAGGTATGATCTCACCCCTGAAAACATCACCCATATGACAATGACCAGGAGAATAGAGAGCGACCATGACCCTATAAATGTCACTTTTATGCATCCATACCCAACTATAGTTTCTGGGCCCTTCCCTTGTAGATAAGCTTTTGGTAAACTTATAGTAAAAGCCAGTGTGAAAGAACTTGCCTGGTATTCTGAATGCAATAAAAATATGCACAGCATGGCTATCGCACCAGTTGGAATCAAGTTGATAGGGAAATCCCAGGTGACTACTATAGAGAAATTTGACAAACTAAAGCCATCCAATCAAAAGTAAGTGGTTTAACCTACTGTAGAGGTGGCATGGTATGCTGAAGGGGTTCTTGCTCACATAATATAAATCTTGTTCTAGAAAGCACATTTATCAACAAGCATTGGCAGTGTCAACATGTTTGGCGTGCGAAAATAGCAAGCAAACCAATTTTCTAGTTGTTTCATAATTGCATCTTGGCTTTTTCCCCTAGGTTTTCTGGGTCTATTCATAAATCTGAAAATACTCACAAAACACAGACATCTTGCTTCCTCAGTTGGCATCTCATGACATGATCCACACAAATGGCAGAATCATTGTAATTACATTCACCTGCATATTACCACTGCCACCTGCAAGCCTCTATCAAAAACCTGATAAAAGCAGCCCACAAGCAAGGTTCTGGTTTCTCCACAACACTGTGCCTGCCGGCTCTGCATTTACAAAAGCCATGTTACCTACTAGGAGGAAAAAGAACTACATGGAGGAGGAGACCACCATGATCCTCCGATACATCATCAGGAACTACAAGAGACTGCATGGTCTCCCAGCCTACAGCAGCAGTTCCGAACAGAAGGCAGCCCTATGGCAGCAGTTGGCCACGCCAGTCACTGCCTTGGGGTAGGACATATGGACAGTGATTGACATAAAAAAGAAGAGGAGGGGGAAGGAGACATACACCAGGATCAAGATGGCCAGAGCTCTTCCTGGTATATCAACTGGAGCCTGCATCCATCTCACCTCACTTGAGAGGGATGTCCTCTCCACCATAAACCCCCCCACCTGATCCATGGGCTGCCTGTGAGTGATGACCTCAATGTGGTGCCAGGTAATATTTGATGATACTAACAATGACACCAAATGAGCAATGTCATTTATACTTCACAAATATGACCATGAATGTTGTCTCGAGTATGTGCAATCTGCATGTTAGGTTAGACTCTCATGCATCTCAGCTAGTCCATTGCACTACAACTCCCAGAATCCTTTGTGATTGCAATTGCAACTTTCAATTCCTCAGTCCCAAACAGTGGCCCATCACTGCTGCTTCATCCATGTTACACTGATAAATGGCAATATAAAATGTCCCTCATTCACTTACCACTGCTGTTGGCACGTAGATGCAATGGTTTAAAAATGAGCAGGTTGCACATATTCAAACAACTTGTTTGTGTCTGTTGAACTTTCTCTTTTGTTGCCACATACACCCAGACTACAGTCACACATTGGAGCAGAGGTCCCTACATCATCAGGGAGGCAACATCTATGGAGCACAACAACCCATACCAGAAGAGTGCATTAACTCCTACTTTGTGATCAGTCAACTCATAGATACATTACATGGAATCTATAAACTGTGCCAAACCTGTGAAATGAACTAGTTAGTGTTGTGTATCACATGTGTCAACTAGAATGTAAACTGAAAATACACATATTATTGTAGTCTCTGTGACGTTGTCCAGAAAGACACAGCCTGCAGTGACCTCTGCAACATGTATGGGTGTGACCTATGGACAGGCACTACACACTGGGGAATGTCAGACACTGGTAAGGATACATAAATATGACTATACAAAGTGCTTATGCTCCTAAACTGTGGTTTAAATATTCGCATCATATGTTGTGTGTCTAATATCACTGTTGTCACTCATCTTCATATGCTCACATATGACTCATAACAGTATACCACATCCTAACATGTTGACCAATGAAAGCCCGACTCAAAATGTACTTGTACAATACCTACCTAAGGGTTGATATTGGCCCTCATGATGGTGGCTTTTACGTAGGTCAGTGCAACAAGTACATGGTGGCCATTATGACCCTGGCGGTCTTCTATCTGCCAGGGTTAATGTGGCGCTATTACCGGCAACAGGCTGGCAGTAATGACTGCCAAATAATGAACATGGCGGTGAGCCCTCCCATACACAGTCAATGTACAACACCGACCGCCAGCGCGGTACGAACAGCAAACACGGCGGTAGCCACCTACAGGTTGGCATAAGACAAGGATCAGCCGACCACATTATGACATAGCATACCGCCAGGATTTCCGGGGCGTTAGCAACGCCACCAAAAGACTGGCAGAAACACATTATATAAAAGGAGACACACCTTCAGGGACACACAGGAGTCCGCGGCCTCCATGGAACCTGAACTGCAAGTCTTCTCGATGCTGTGCCACGCCATGGCCGTCCTGGAGCACCAACGCCTATGAAGCCGACAACGGTGAGTACAGCCGCCTAGCACACAAGAGAGGAAGAGGGGGGAGAGTGACACACGTACATGCACAACACACACCACACACCCAGAACCAGATGCAGAGGAAAATAACAGCAACAGAACCCCGGAGTAAAGAAACCCAGGACACATACACAGTTCCAAATCACTGTATTTCTGCTGTATGAATATGTAAAATGCAAAAACATACACAACTGCAAAAATAAATACATGGAGGCCCAAAGGCCAGTCCAAAGTCAAAAAAGCCCCAGCCTGACTCCTGACAAAAATGGTTCTGGGGCATCATGTTGGAAATGAACAGGCAACTCAGGGGGTGGGAGTGTTGGGGGGGCACTCATTGGGAGAGGGCTTCCTGCCCAGTGGTTCTGGAGGGGGCTTCCTGCCCACTGGTTATTGATGGTGCTCCTTGACCGCTGGTTCGGGATGCTGCTCCATGGCCTCTGGTTCTGGATGGGGCTCCTTGGACACAGTTTTGAGTGGGCCTCCTTGGCCATGGTTTTGAGTGAGGCCTCATTGGGCATGGATTTGAATGGCCCTCCTTGGGAATTTGGTGAGGCCTCCTTGGCCTGGGATTTTAGTGGGGACGCCTTGGCTTTGTTTTTTGGTGGGGCCACCTTGGCCATGGATTTTGATGGGGCCTCCTTGGCCTTAGATTTGGTTGGGGCCTCCTTGGCCTTGGATTTAGGTGGGGCCTCCTTGTCCTGGGATTTGGGTGGGGCCTCCTTGGCCCTAGGTTTTGGAGGTGGCCCCATGGTCTTGCCAGTCTGTTTGGGAGGGGGCAGCACTTTAGCCCTCTGTTTTGAGGGAAAGGAGTGTCCTTGGTGCGGGGGTTTGGTGTCTCACTCATGTGCCCCTTAGTGGCAGCTGGAGATTTTGGGGACAGAGCTGTGTCAGACTGGGTGCTTGAGGTACTGGGATGGTGTGATGGAACCTTCCTCTTACAGGCAGGATGAGGGGCAGGGGGGAGGGAAGAGGTCAAGACAGGCAAGGTAGAGCTTCTTAAGGCCAATGGGGCAGGATGTGGGAGGAGGGGCGGAAGTGGAGGTAGAGGGAGTGGTTGTAGGAGGAGTTGGTGTGATGGACTTGGGTGCAGGTGCATGGACAGTGTGTGTGTGTGTGAGGTGCAAGGCTGTTGGGGGTCTGAGTGTGTCTGTGTCTCTGAATGGAGGCAGACAGGGTGGGGGAGGATAAACAGGATGTACGGATGGATGTTGTGGTGGTGTCTGCAAGAAAGGTGGGTGTGCTGCATGGGGTGGTGGTGGTGGTAGAGGTGACTGCATATGTGGTGTGTGGGGTGCATGTCTGCAGGTCTGCTGTTGTGGTGACTGTGGGCAAGGCTGTGCAGGCGACAAGTTCTGGGACTGTTGATGCAGTGCATACAGGTGTGAATGAGTATGTGACTGTGAGGGAGGAGGGGGACACAGTGGAGGCAGTGGATGATGTTGTGTGTGCATCTGTGTTCCTCTCTGTGTTGGCTGTGTGGATACTTGTGGACTGAAGTGTGCTGCCTGTGTTTGTCTGTGCAAGTCTTGTGTGTTGTTTTGGGTGCATGCTTGCCAGAATGTGTGCATGGGATGGGTTGGGGTGTGTAGACTGGGACTGGGCAGTGGTACTTGTAGGAGGGACGAATGAAACAGGGACACTGGCTGCCGTCAGTGAAGAGGCTAGAGCCTGAAACGATATCTGAAGGGCCGCCAAGCCACTGTGGATGCCCTCCAGGAAGACATTGCATTGCTGAAACTGGGATGCCAGCCCCTGGATGGCATTCACTATGGTTGACTGCCCTACAGAGATGGATCTCAGGAGGTCAATAGTCTCCTCACTGAGGGCAGCAGGGCTGACTCAGGCAGTGTTGTGTCAAACCATGTGGTTCGTTTTGTCAGGGGTGTTTTGTTTAATGACCTCAGTGTGAGGGCTGCGGTATACTCCTCTGATGGAGGTGTTTGGTGGTTTGCCCCTGATGTCAGGAGCCAAGTAAATAAAGGGACCCGTGGCTTGGCGCCAAGGGACTCCACTACCAATACTGTGTTGAGTGTGTTAATTGTGCGTTCCATTTATCAAGAGGCCACGCACATTTCACTTTGATGTCAACATAACAAATTGATTACGAGGTCAAGGAACGGACTTCACGCTTGCCTGTTCTGGCAGTCGGTTTGCTGCGGCGAGCACCAGTGAGCCGCTACCGAGCCTGGTGTGTGGCTGCAGCGGCTGTTAGAGGGACGGGTGGGCTGGTCATGCACGAGATTGACGTTGTGGCCAAGAACGCGCACCAGCGTCTCCTCTTCTTGGTTGCCAGGGGCAGCACGCGTATCCGCTGCGCACTCTGCACAATCGCAGGTGGCCCCTGGAGACGTGTCGGCGCTGAGCGGAGCAGCGCATCCGGGGCTGCTGCGTCCTCTTCTTTGCTGTGTCTCCAGCGAGTGAAGGGCAGGCAGCGGAGGCTACACGCAGCTGATTGTGCAATCAACCAGTGAGTCGGCAAATACACGGGAAGCAATGGCCACGCCCAGGCAGACTCTGCACGCGAGTCCTGCTTATCTGATGGTGATACGGGCGAGGATAGACATTTATTTTCTGCATTAATTACACCACGACCCACAGAGACGCTACCCTGAGGAGAAGTGAGGGCAAAACAAGAGTGAACAGTGATACATGTGAGAGTGCACAAACAGGCTAAGACCTCCAAGGAGTGAGACCCACAGTTTATCTGTACACCAGACAGTGAAAGGGGGTATTCTATTTTGTTTCTCACTGCAGTCACACAGTCTTTGCTGGCAGGCCCCACGAACACAGCACAATGGCATCCTTACCCGCGTTGGAACCTTTTTTGGTGGATGGGCCCCCGTCAGCTCACACAGCAAAATGGAAGTAGAGCGTTTGGAAAAATATTTTGCTGCAATGGCAGTAGACCCTGACAGGAAACGACCAATGCTCCTACACTTGGTGGGGGCAGCAATCCACAAAATTAGCAAGTCAGTGGTTGAAGAGGGACCCCCTTCCCATATCAGACTCTAAAATGCACAATCACAGCATATTTTGAACCACTGGCAAATCCGGACTATGAACGTTTCCACCTCCGGCAAGCAAGGCAACTACCGGAGGAGTCAGTAGACGTGTTTTACGCTAAACTGAGGGATCTGGCCAGCATGTGCACCTTACCAAACCCTGTGGATGAAAAAAGGGCACAATTCATTCAAGGGTGTCACTCCACAAAATTAAGGAAACACATATTACAAGTCCCTGTAATGGCAATGGCCGACATGTTGACCATGGGCCGATCAAAGGAGTTATCCCAGGTGAGGGCAGCACACAAGGAATCTGCGCTCACACAGTCCATCAAAGTAGAACTGGTAAATGCCATCACATCAGGCGCTACCGTAAAAAAGAGAGACAAGATGAAGTCAACCAGCACGAATCGCTCATGCCACATGTGTGGAGGATCATACCCACACCAAGGCAAATGTCCAGCGGTAGGAAAACAATGCACCAACTGTCAGAGACTCAATCATTTTGCCAAGGTGTGCCTTTCAACAACAAGGCCCAAGTCAGACCGACCAAAACCAATTCATGCCGCGAAAACATTCTAACAACACGGATATACCCCAGACATGGATGACGATGATGAGCCAGAGGGAACATTATACATCATTCATGCCACCAAGCCAGGCAGTTTGTTCAGGAAGAAAATTCCCAAGTGCAGAATCAAGGTCGCAGGTCACCAGGTGACTGCACTCATTGACACTGGGACCTCAATCAACATACTAGCACACTCAGCATTCAGACAGCTATCGAATCGCCCCCATCTTCGCCCCACCTCAGTACAAGTATTTGCATTTGGGTCAGCCACACCAATTCCGTTTGCAGGAGTGTTTACAATGGATGTCATGCATGAAGACACAACCACCCGAGCCAAGATATATGTCACGAAGGTAGGCACCGGAATGCTACTCAGTTGTCGCACAGCCGAAGAGCTAAAACTGGTGGTGTTCGCTTTCAGCGTACACCTAGGGGCGCTGGAGGGCCTAGAAGAAGAATACGCGGACCTTTTCAAGGGCATCGGTGCCTGAAGGATCGCCAGGTAAAACTGCATATTGATAGGTCCATAGAACTAGTGTCCCTCAAACACAGACGAATAGCGTTTCACCTTCGACCTCAGGTGGAAGCCGAGCTTCGGAAGTTGGAAGAGGCCGACATCATTGAGAAAGTCGAAGGAACAACTCCTTGAGTGTCCCTTATTGTCGTTACTCAAAAACCAAAACAACCTGGGGAAGTGTGCATCTGTGTTGATATGAGATTACCAAATGTGGCCATCAGGAGAGACCGTCATCTCACCTCCACGGTGGATGATATTGTGGTGGACGTTAGTGGCTCGAGGTGGTTTTCAAAGATGGACCTTCGTGTACCACCAACTGATGTTGGCACCGGAATCCAGGGCAATAACAACTTTTTCCACACATGTGGGGCTTAGAAGATATAAGTGCTTGAGCTTTGGGATCACCAGCACCTCAGAGGTATTTCAGGACACAATACAAGGGATGCTGGCTGGTCTTGAGGGTGTCATCAATGTGAGCGATGATATCCTGGTGCACGCTCCCAAGGTGGAAGTACACCTAAAAAGACTTTGTGCTATCTTCCACAGACTGCACCTAAATGGGCTAACTTTACATCACGAAAAATATGAAGACAGGACATTGCTTTTTATGGGTACCACTTTTCTGAAAAAGAAGTTCGGCCTGATCCTGAGAAAGTGGCAGATATAAAATCTGTGCCCGCCCCCACGGCGGTTACAGGCGTCCGCAGTCTTTTGGGAATGGTCACTTACTGCAGAAGATTCATCCCATATCTGACTTCCCTCATAGCTACTCTGAGGGAACTCACGAAGGCCCACACCCTGTGGGAGTGGAATTCGAAGCAGGATGCTGCATTTCAGGCGACCAAGCAGGCACTATCGGCAGATACCACGTTGGTATACTTTGACCCATCCAAAGATACTGAAATATCCGTAGACACCAGCCCAGTAGGACTTGGAGCTGTTCTTTCCCAAAAAGGTGGTGATGGGGAATGGGCCCCAGTGGCTTATGCCAGCAGAGCATTAACAGCGACAGAGCAACGCTATTCACACATCGAAAAAGAGGCGATAGCTGTACATTGGGGCTGTTAGAATTCTCATCTGTACATATATGGTCATCCATGTGTTGTACACGCAGACCACAAGCCACTGACACCTTTGATCAATAAGTCTGCATCTCAACCTCCACCGCGCCTAGAAAAATGGATCCTCCAACTGCAGGGATACCAGTTCTCAGTAGTGTACCGACCAGGTGCACAAAATCCAGCTGACTACCTCTCAAGGCATGCCAGACCAGTCACGGCTTTGGAAGAAGATGAGGCGGAGGCAGTTGAAGAATACATGAGGCTCGTGGTGGAGAGATCCAGGCCACTCCCGATGACCCTCAAAGAAATTCAAGAGGCTACTCGGGTGGATGAGGCTCTACAGCTGGTGATGTCATGTGTCCATGATGTGAAATGGCATTTGTTGAAACAAACCTGTCTCGAAGAACGGCAGAGGCAAGTGCAATGCTGCAGTCACTGTTCTGCATTTGACATGAGTTGGCAGTCTCCTCAGAGGACTGTCTCCTGTTGGGCAGTCATTTGGTCATCCCGGAGGCTTTGCGACAAAGGACAATTGACTTAGCAAATGCCGCTCATCTGGGCATGGTGAAAACCAAAGCAAAGTTGTGAAGCAAGGTGTGGTTCCCTGGTCTGGATGCCCGGGTAGAACAGACCATACCCTGGCGGTAAATCACACTTTCATCCATGCTGAAGACCGCCAACATACCATTGCGGTGGCGGAATTCCGCTACAGGTATTACAACCCACATGTCAGAATCCGCCACAATACAGACACCCACACAAGTCCGCCACACCAAAGGTCAGTAATAGACTGGCGACACCGTCACGCCAACAAGAATACACCCACACTATCACGACCCACGAATCAATGCAGCGGTCTTTCAACCGCGGTAATCCTACAACCACTACCTCTTCCTCCACTCCCAAACACCCTCCATCTTCCCGTCGCCAGTGTGTCTGAGAATCTTTTCTTGGCTAACATTGACCTCTTCCCTACACCCCCCGTACTTCCCCTAGGGCCAGGCTGTACAGGTCCCAGCCCAGCACCTCAGCCACCAAATCCTCTAGCACAATGGTCTTAGCAAGTCCGGTCACATCGCGGGCGCCACCCATCAGGGCTTCCAGTATGCCACCTAGCGAGGCCAAGGAGCAGGCCATTCGGCCACCTGCCAAGGTGAAGAAGGTGCCTACATGCCAGAGGGAGAAGCCGCACCTACCAGCAAGCAAGGGCTCCTCCAAGCCAAAAGGGGACAGTGGCAAGGCACCAGCAGTGACATCAAAGGTGGGGAAGGGACACAAGCCAAAGAGCAGGTCAGGACAGGGCACGGAGGCTCTGGCTGAGGGACAAAAGTCACCCCTTCTGTCAACCACAACACCAACCTGTACGGCGGTGAACACCGCCACCTGCACCGCCACCAGCACCTCCACCTGCACGTCTGCTCCCTCACCAACAGTCCCCAGTGGGCAGCCGTCCAAGGCTGCAGGAGACATCCTGCTGTGTCCCTCAACAGGTGCAGACACATGCACCACCGCCAGCACCTCTGCCGCAGACACCGCCGCCAGCACCACCACCAGCCCCATGACATGCTCAGACAGTGCCACCACAGCTGACATGGCAATCATCCCCAGTGGGCAGCCGTCCGAGGCTGCAGGAGACGTCCTGGACCCTGCCCAGCGTACATGAGGCATGACTCCCAGCACAGTTTGTACCAGCAGGTGGCAGGCAAAGTTGCAGCAGGGTGGAGTGTGTCTCTGCCTCCATGGAGTATCATGCTACGTGTTCCCAGGCAATCTCGTGACACACACACCCAGGTGAGGGAATGGGACCTGCCTCACTGCATGTGAAGCACTTTGGACACAAAGCCCCCTCCAGAACCAGTGTATATTCACATCCACTACCTCAATCCTTGGCAGGATGAAGCACTCTGGGCACCAAGCCCCCTCCAGAACCAGTGGAGATTCACATCCACTACCTCAGTCCTTGACAGGATGAAGCACTCTAGGCACAAAGCCCCCTCCAGAACCAGTGGAGATTCACATCCACTACCTCAGTCCTTGGCAGGATGAAGCACTCTGGGCACAAAGCCCCCTCCAGAACCAGTGGAGACTTTTATCCACTTGGGAGACTGTGGCTTTTCACTCCCCAGTCTAAAGCAGTGGGCAAACCACCCACTGGAGAGACTTGAGAGCCTGTGGCTTTGTACTCCCAAGGATAAAGCAGTGGGCAAACCACCCACTTGAGAGACTTGAGAGACTGTGGCTTTGCACACCCCAGGATAAAGCAGTGGGCAAACCACCCACTGGAGAGACTTTAGAGACTGTGGCTTTGCACTCCCCAGGATAAAGCAGTGGGCAAACCACCCACTGGAGAGACTTCAGAGACTGTGGCTTTGCACTCCCCAGGACCAATCAGTGGGTATGGAGCCCCCTCGTAGGGCAGTGGTGTCATCCGTACATCCGGCTGAGGTGCCCTCCTCCCCCTCCTCCTGATGTGCCTGTTTATTTTCCATCTCTCCGTTTCGAGTCAGGTATCTTGTGTGGGCTTCGCCCATGCATTTTGGGACACTGATCCACAGACAATGATTTCATTAATATCCAGAAATGTGTAATTGGTGTACTTATTTGTATATACTGATTTTTGAATTAGGCCTATCTTATATTTAATTGATTACACTTGTTACAATAATTTCCTTTTGTCCTTGCGTTCTTCCAGGGGGTGACGGGGTTTATCTATAATGTTGTTGCATGTGTTTGTGTGTATGGTGTTGTGGGTGAGGGTGGGGGTGAGGGTGTTGCATGTTGCGTGTGTGTGTGTCACTCTCTTTTCCCTCCCCCCTCCCCTGTGTGCTAGCTGCAGTACTCACCGTGGTCATCACCGGTGTCTTTGCTGGTCCTGATACAAGAGGAGGTAGACCAGCATGGGCAGGACCTGTAGTTCAGGCTCCATGGCGTCCTGGTTGTTCGTAAAGTGTCGAAAGGTGAGTGGTTTCCGTTTCAAGTCGTGTTTCCACCATGCTTTTGATGGCGTTGGTACCGCCCCGGAAAAGGTGGCGGATAGGCGTGTTGTAATACAGTGGGCGGAACCTTGTGTTCCGCCTGTCTGTTGGCGGTGACCGCTGCGGTGTTTGTTTCTACCGCCGTGGCAGTCGGAGTGTTAAAGTGACTGTCTATGTTGGCGGTTTCCGCAATGGTAGTGATTCCATTTTTTTTCCCGCCGGCCTGTTGGCGGTATTACCACTGCTTTAACACCGACTGCCAGGGTTGTAATGAGGGCCTATGTGTGTTAATAGATATATGTTCTTGAAGTAGTGTTTTGTAAGGAGAAATGTGCAAATCTTTTTATCACTGGTTGGGGAAATGATGTGCATATTATTGGTTATATCAGATGAAAATATTTTCTTTTATTGTTTTTTTCATTTTATTTAGAGTTGAGGAGGAATGTTGTGTCAAACCATGTGGTTCGTTTTGTAAGGGGTGTTTTGTTTAATGAGCTCAGCGCGAGGGCAGTGGTATACCCCTCTGACGGAGATGTTTTGTGGTTTGCTCCTGACGTCAGGAGCCAAGTAAATAAAGGGACCCGCGGCTTGGCGCCATGGGTCTCCACTACCAATACTGTGTTGAGTGTGTTCATTGTACGTTCAATTTATCCATTAGGCCGCGCACATTTCACTTTGATGTCAACATAACAGGGCAGGACCTGATTGCCTGGGGCGAAGAAGACGCCACCCTCCTGGGTGAGCTGGTTCGGGCAACTCGTTGGGGGGATACTGGTAGGACAGTGCTGCTACGGGGTGGTGGTAGAACCTGTACCTGGGGTGGTCCCAGAGGGCTCCGCCACCACCAGGGAGCTTCCATCGGAGGACGAATCAGAGTCAGTGGTTCACCTCCTATCCTCGCCGTGGTGCTCTCCTCTCCCTCTGTCCCACTGTTCCCCTCGGTATTGGTGGACTCTGCCTCCTGGGTCCTGTGGGCTGCAGCTCCCTCACTCACCAATACCCCTGCTCCTTCACCAGATGATGCTAATGCGCACAAGCATAGGCAGACAAAAGGAGAGGGGGAGAGATAAAGGGAGCACAGGGTCAATCTCAGCACCAATAGCACAGATCGCAGACACATCGCTGTCACACACTGAGATTGAGACTGGGCAGTATGGACCACACTGACATACCATTGGCTAATTAGCACATCGGGTAGGGGCCAAACACTGTGAGTTACACACCAGCTGGGACCAGTTAAGCCCTGTCTGAGATGAGAAGCCACCTATATAGCTATCTAATAAATGCTTTTCACCCTAATAACCTGAGCTGGACCATGCAACAATGTCTGAACTGGCATATTGGGGCATCCACTGACTAGTACCCTGCACCCACATCCCATGCCTGGCAACAGAGTTGGTTGCCAAAGACACTGCATTCACCCCCTTGTGGCTGCTGTAGTACCCTCAAGTGCCCATCCAGCTCTAGGTAGGCCACCACCAGTATGCAGGTCATCAGGGGGGTCAGGTTCTGATGGGCACCCCTCCCTCACTGGGAGGCCATCCCCAGCTGGGCCTCCGTGGTCTTCCGGGCCTAGGGTCTCAGTTTCTCCCACCATTTTCTGCAGTGAGTGCTCCGCCTACTATAGACCCCAAGGGTCCACATGTTTTTGGGGAATGGCATACTACAACCACTTCTTCTGATGGGCACTGACCTGCAGAGGACACACAGAAGGTGGGAAACCATTACCCAGACAATCCAGCCTGTCACACATATGGCCGACAAAAAACATTATCAGACACACAAATGACCCATACCCCTGCATTAGCGCTGCCTCCAGCCATACCCCCTATCTGACACACTACCAGCACACACACACATCTCCATGCAGCCATGTCACATGCAAGGTACCCATGGTGTACTCACCTGTTGGTCTGGCGGCCCATACAACTGCCCATACTGGGGTAGGACCCCATCCATGAGGCTCTCCAACTCCGACGCGAAGGCTGGGGCCTTTTACCCTGTTGCACGAGCCATGGCAGGTTCCAGACACAGGTCACAGCAGCACATGCAGTGGAGATGTCGCCCTGTGGAGAGTCAGGAATCAAGTGAAGTGGTAGAAAGGAAATGGCGGTCATGTCCGCGGCAGTGAACACCGTCACCGCTGACGTTGATCATCATTGGTTCCCATTCTTTATAGAGGGCCATGTTAGCCAATGAGGAATTGCACAGCGGTGCAGACCGCCTCCCTCCATGACGTGAAGGCTAGTGGAGTGAGGTCACTTCCATCTGTCCATGACAGGACAGGCAGGTGCCATTTTCTAATGCTGGTACACATGTACAGATTGATAAGTGCGTCATTGTAGTCAAATGTACTCATCTACACAATTCCAGTGTCCAAGATACTAGCATGATCTGTGATCACTGCTGTAGTGTGTTCATGGTTCCTGTTGTCACTCCTTTCTTACTTTTGGGTCCCTTAGGTACCAACCACTGCAGAGGAATAGGACGAACCAAACACCCGTGTACAGACCCCCAGGTAAATAATTTACCCACTGTTAAGGCTGTTAAGGCTGTATTCAATGCAAAGGGACATATACCACATGTTTTAGGGGCCATCGACGGGACCCGTATTGCCTTAGTCCCTCCTATGGCCAATGAACAAGTGTACAGGAATCGGAAGAGTTTCCACTCACTCAATGTCCAGATGGTGTGCCTTGCTGACCAGTACATCTCCAACAGGAGCTGAAAATAGATACAATGATGCTCATGAGCATACGAGGAAGATTGTAGAAAGGACCTTCGGGCTCCTGAAGGCTAGGTTCAGGTGCCTCCATCTGACAGCTGCATCCCTATGCTACTCCTCTGAGAAGGTCTGCAGAGTTGTTGTTGTGTGCTGCATGTTGCACAATTTGGCCCTCAGACGGCATGTACCCAATTTGCAGGAGGAGGGGGATGACAATGCAGCTGTGGCAGCAGTGGACACTGAGGGCAGTGAGGAGGAGGAAGAGGAGGAGGATGTGGATAATAGGTCACATTTGATCCTGCAGTACTTCCATTAACACTCAGGTAAGACTGTTGAACTACAAATTTCTACATTTTAGTGTGGTGATGTATGACTGCAGCAAAATGCAAGTTATTACCTTTGCATCCTACCTGACTGTTACTTATGCCTTCCCATTGCAGATGTTGGTGTTGTACCAACAGTGTACTGCTGTGATGTTTACAGACTGCTGAGACACATTTGTTGGATAGATCAACATATTACTGAACATTTACACGCAGCTCATTACAGTTCAATACATTGTACATTACCTATAGATAAAGCACTATTCCTCAAGTTGTGTCCAAGGGTCTTTATTGAAAATTGATATACAATGGGAAGTGCAATAGAGTGGGGTGATGAATGGGAATAGTCCAGAGTAGTGGGCCAGTCTGTTTGTAGCACAGGTCCAGTGTCCAAGGGGCCATAGGAAGGGGGGCAATGGCAGTTCAAAGTGTACAAGGTGGCACAGTGGAACGCAAGGGGGACATTCAGGAGGGCCTCATTTCCTGGTGGTGGTATTTATCTTGGCAAGTTTCCCTGGTGTCTCTCTGGGTCGTAGGGACAATTTGCGGGGTGGTTCACCTTCTGAAGAGGGAGGTGTGCTGGTGGCCTGTGGGTCCTGTGGCAGGGCCTCCTGTCCACTAGCTGCAGCAGATGTGGAGGGCTGGCCAGTAGACTGGCTAGTGGAAGGGGCCCCCTGGTCTGATGTGTAGTCCCTCATTATGTTGGCCACATCTCCCAAAGCCCCAGAAATGGAGACCATGGTGGTGTTCAGGGCCTGCAATTCTTTCTTGGTCTCCTTGGTGTTCCTCCTGCAGCTGCTGGTTCTCCTGCATGATGTTTATTACCTGACCCATCTTGTCCTGGGATTGTTGATAAGCCCCCAGGACATTAGTGAGTGCTTCCTGGGCAGGCGGTTCCCTGGGCCTGTCCTCCCCTTGGCACACATCTGTCCTCCGACCATCCCTTCCTCCTGTGCCAGTGTCCCCTGAATGGTGTGCCCACTGCCACTCACCCCAGGACCCTCATTTGCATGCCTGTGAGGTGTGGGCTGAGATCCCTGTAAGGTGGGCACATTGCTGATTGACATGTCCTGGGGACAGAGGCCTGGGGACGTTGGGTGGCTGCTTTGGTATTGGATACAGAGGGGGGAAGCTCTGTGGTGGAGTGGGTGTGGGCTGAGGTAGCCGACTGATCAGTGGTCCCTGATGGGCCAGGGAGTTCATCCAGATCCAGAACTCCAGAGTTGCTGTCATCACTGGGGGCATCTCCTGGTAGGGGACTGTGTAGCCGTGGCACCTCCTCGCTGCTGAGATTGGCTGGGGCACCTGTGGAGATGTAAGTGGTCTATTATGCAATATGTCTGTGACATATTCTGCATCCCTAGCTTCCCCTCTATTATTGCTGTTGCCCTGCCACCTTTGTTTGTGCATGGTGCTGGATTGTTAGTTCTCCATGCTGTGCATGCATTGGTAGTGGGTGTACATGCAGGCTGGAAGGGATGTGCATGCAGTGCGTATGGCATGCAGGGCTTGGAATTTAGGTTTGTTAATTGTGGTGGTGCACTCTGTGGGATGGAGTAGGGTGATAGGTGTCAGGGCGAGGGGTGGCGGTGGCATGCAGGTATGGGGGGTGATAGGTAGTAAATGTTGACTCACCAGTGTCCAGTCTCCAGCAACTTCAGTGAGTTCCTCAGGATGCAGGATTGTCAAGACTTGCTCCTCCCATGATGTGAGCTGAGGGGGAGGGGGTGGATGTCCCCTGCCAATCCTCTGGATAAAGAGTTGGGCTCTGATTCTAAGCTTGGCGGACGGCGGGAGCCGCCCGCCAAGCGGGAACTGCCAGAAGACCGTACCGCGGTCAAAAGACCGCAGTGGTCATTCTGGTTTTCCCACTGGGCTGGCGGGAGACCGCCAAAAGGCCGCCCGCCAGCCCAGTGGGAAACACCCTTCCATGAGGAAGCCGGCTCCGATTGGAGCCGGCGGAGTGGAAGGGGTGCGACGGGTGCAGTAGCACCCGTCGCGAATTTCAGTGTCTGCTAAGCAGACACTGAAATTCTAAGTGGGGCCCTCTTACGGGGGCCCCTGCAGTGCCCATGCCATTGGCATGGGCACTGCAGGGGCCCCCACGACACCCCATACCGCCATCCTGTTCCTGGCGGCCGAAACCGCCAGGAACAGGATGGCGGTATAGGGGTCGGAATCCACATGGCGGCGCAGCTTGGATTCCCCTGGGCAGCGGAAAGTCGGCGGTACACCGCGACTTTCCGTTTCTGGCTGCGGCTGTACCGCCGCGGTCAGAATGCCCAAAGGAGCACCACCAGCCTGTTGGCGGTGCTCCCACGGACCCCGGCCCTGGCGTCGCAATCACCCTCTTGGTGCCTTGCGGCTATGGAACGCACCTTCCCACGTAGGTCATTCCACCTCTTCCTGATGTCGTCCCTTGTTTGTGGATGCTGTCCAACGGTGCTCACCCTGTCCAGGATCCTCCACCATAGCTCCATCTTCCTGGTAATGGATATCTGCTGGATCTGTTCTCCAAATAGCTGTGGCTCTACCCTGACTATTTCCTCAACCATGACCCGCAACTTCTCATCAATGAAACAGGAGTGCCTTTGTTAAGACATGGGTGTTGTGTGGTATGTGGGTTGTGCAGAGGGTGTTGAGTAATGTGGTGGGGTGTGGGCTGTGTAGTGCATGACGGATGAATGGGTAGTTGTGGTGTGTGTGAAGTTGTCTCTGTGATTTGCGTGGCTAGCTGTTGCGGTCTTTTTGTGTTTGCAAAGGATTGTTGGTGGGTGTTTTATAGGGCTGTTGGTGGGTGTGTGGGGTGTGTGTATTGTGTCAAATCATTTTTTTAACTTCAGTTTTCTCACAAAATGGAAAAAGTCAATTCGGCTTTGAGTATAGTCGAATTATGTGACTGGACAAAAGGATAGTCCTAAAGATAATACCTCTCGCTCTACAGTATATCAGAAATACCTCTATTTGAAAGATTCACTACTGTCATTCTTTGAGTTATTTCTTCGATGTTTGGCCCCTTGTTTGTACTCCCATTGAACTTTCTTTTAATTCCCCAAATCCTCTTTTTATTCTTCCTCGTCCTCAATGAGATTCTCTTCCTCTTCCTGCTTGGCCCATAGATCTCTCTTGGGTTTCAGGTCAAATTCTTTTAAAATATTGTCTGTTACTCCTCCACTATCTGACTGTGATGATATATCACTTTCACTTTCTTCACTGTCCCACACTTCTTTTATTCCTTCCACTTGTACCTCCTTTGCTACATCCCTTGGTTTTAGGTTAATGTCACTTGAGAAATTGGCAGTTAAGAATCTTTCCTTTGTCCTATTTCTAATCGCATCATATCTCCTTCCAAATGTAAGGATCTGTCCTTTCTCCTAGTCTTTTAAGTCTCTTAGAAACTTTTATTGTTTCTTTGTCTTTAAAACTTCCGCTACTTTCTGCAATATTTCACTACATTTCTCCATTTCACTTTCAAAAATCTCAGTAGTGCAAAGTTCTTTCATATCTTTAGTAATTGCTTCAATTTCTCCACTCAATTTAACTTGGTCTTTCCATGCGTATTTTACTAATATTTTCAGCATATTTATACTGCATGAATGATTATTGTCCATCCATTCTACCACAATTTCTGGATCTGGGTCTTCAAAGGTCGGTACTACAAAAATCCTCAGACCTCGGGGATTCTTCCACAGTCAATGTATTTTTGTAATGTTACTGCTTCCCACCACTTCGACTGTTCTCTTTTTGAATTCTTCCATAATTTATTCCATAATGTCCGCTGATTTCTGGCTGTTCTTTCACCATTTTTACTCTGGTTACCGTTTATTCCCACATCCTTATTTCCTGCATCATCAAATAATAATTCTGCTGCTGCCTGTCGTGAAACCTCTTCCCATGCCATATTACTTTAGCCTGAACTCGTATATCTCTCCAAACGTTGCACTGCAATCTCTACTCATGAAGTGCTTTCCGTTGCTCCCTTATTAAATAAATAGAATTCCGATCCAAAATGCAATTATAACTTGAATTCCCTCACCCGCTGGATTTGACAGGATTCACACCCGTCCTCCGACTGGTGTCTCGTCCTTGTAATCGCGTAAAAAGCAACAGAGCTATTATATCTACCAAGACAAAACTATGATCACAAAAAGGAGGAATTATAAGGAAAGTTGCTTTTTTGTATCTGTATGGGTATTGTATATGAGGAACATATCAAGATTGACGTACTGACAATAGGGTCAAACTATTGACTGATGTGGTAAAATTATCTGGTACTAAACAAGTAATAATGTCAAAGACAATATGAATTATAGAAGTGCTCGTCTTGAATTAGACAATATCTTGAAGTTTGAACATAAGGATTAACAAGTTTAAAGATGGCTGCCTTTTATATGTAATGTTTGTAGTCCGTTTTTTATGTTTAGATAGTATTTGCAATGTTAAATGGAAACTGAAGTATGGACTATTATGATTTCCTGTGAACAAGGGAGAGAGGTCTCCCGAAACGCGTCGGGCGGGATTGTGCATTTTTGTTCCTGTTTTACTTTGGCCTGAATAAACACATTTTTGTTGAAGGATTAAGTGACTGCCTGCGTTTCCTTTCTTTTTTTAGCAAAGTAATGATTTGTTTGATTAAATTTAGGGGCTCACAACCCCACCGTTGTCTGCCGTGTTTGGTGCAGACTGAACGCGCATTTTTTAGCATATATATATATAACTATAACTGCTATTATACGTAACAGTTATATATATATATATACATACAGTTATATTTATGTTAACAAACTACAACTCATGGCGTAATGTTAATTAAAAGCAGTTTCTTCAGATACGTATAACTATATAACAGTAACTGCTGAATTTCTAAGGTTTTTTGTGTAAAAAGTGAACCTAACTATAACGTTGTAACCTTTGTTTTTTTCTGTGTTTTTTTTTTTCAGGCAACTCCACGGAGCACACGGGGAGCTTGGTATATCAGTGTATTTTTTTTGTTTTATTGCACTGCACATCTGCGGATCCATTGCAGATTTACACTAGGGGTCGCGGAAGATCTGCAAACCTGTGGATTAGTATTAAAAAAATTGGCTAGTTTTTGCCTATGAGGGGTCCTTCATAAATCCCGCCATGTGTCCTATGGTTTCAAAATACCGCTATCCTGACCCCTTATGTCAGTTTTCATGTTCTTATTCCCCTCCTAGGCCACATCAATAAACAAAATGTCAGTGAGAACTTTTCTCCCTTATGGCCATCCAATCAGGGCCTTGGTTTTGCCCCTGGATCTGCGGATCCCCCGTGGGTGAATCTGCAAAGGATCTGCGTCAGTAGAAATATTTCTTTTTTTAATAATTCCAAAATTACTGAACAGACTTACACCAAATAAGAAACAGCACTCTTTATTGACCTAGATCTAGGTTTCCGACAAATTTGGTGTAAATCCATTCAGCGGTTTTGGCCGTAGTCGTGCTCAAAAAATGCAAAATCCCCTTAGACATTGCATGGGGAAAAAGCATTCCCCCCCCCCACTTTTCCACATCCCACACTTGACGGATCACCCAGAAACCTTCCACACAGTATCTAAAGACAGTGGTAAACTAGTTTTAAGAATTTCATGAAGATTTGTCAAGCGGCACCAAAGTTCTTAGCAAAAAAAAGTGCTCTGTTTATGTCGCCAGTAGGTAGTTATAGTTAGCACATAGTTTCCATAGAAAAAGCCTTTTTTGACATGCCTATATCTTTGATACCGTTTGACTAATCTTCACAAAATTTTCCAATAAAGTGTGCCTAAGAACCTTGTTGTGCCTGGGAAGTTTCAGGGTGATACCGCAAGGAGGGGTTGAGAAAAAAAGGATCAATAAGAGTGCATTTTCCATTTCAATTCCCATAAAGATTTGAGACACAACTCCAGCCCAAACTGCTGGATGTAGTTAGACCAAAAGTGGCAGAAATGTAGCTCTTGGTCCAGAAAGAGTGCTTTTAGTTATTTGTTCTAAATTTGTTTAGTGATCAATGAAATAATAAAAGAAAATCATATTTGTATATCTGGAGGCATGAAGGCTTTGCGAATACTCCTGATCTTGTGCAGAGTTCCGATTGGCTGCCAACATTTCAACCAGGGAGTTTTGGCAGTCATTTTGAGACGTGACTTTTATTAGAGCAGGTGTGCGTAAAAAATGTATCTGCTGCTTTTCACCTTTTGGTGTCCCTTGCAGTCACCATAAAGTAGATCAACGTAAACTAGCAGTCAATGCTGCACAAAGTCCTGTGTTTCCCTGATAGAAAAACCAGCTGACTTAAGAGCGCTCATACCACTGAATCCTTTACAGTTGTACTTAAACCTGTAAATATCGCTAAGACAGTTGAAAAATAAGAACAGGTTGTACTTACCTGAGGAAGGCTTCTGGAACGTGCACCAGTTCTTCGACTTGGCGCTCCCATCGCCGCCAGGGGCACAGTCAGTAGACTGCCTATGTCGATCTCGAATGTTACCATGTGAGTCATACAGGTTCTGTGGTGAAATTTGTGTTCTCTTCAGCGATCCTGGTTCCGCATGTATTCACTGCCCGATGAGGCCAATGAGGATCCATCACATGCATACCTTTACTTTAAATAAAAATATAATTGTACATATACATGTATATATATTATATATAAATATTTTTTTTCTTTTTTTCACCGAAAAAGACAAAGGTTACAGGGATGCTATAGTTAGGCCCAGATTTCACTCCTACAAAACCATTGCAATCCAGCAGTTATAGTTAGAGTTATTTCAAGTAACTGTAACTTGCGGCCTATGGTAACTATAACTCGTTTCCCCATCATGCACAGTTTTTTCTTCAATAATTTGACTTCCATTGTTTCATTAATATTTTATTGACATTATAAAAGTTGTTATGAGTGCTGTAATATCTGGGGTAATTAGCAGTGCATGGGGGGGACGCAAGTTATAGTATCCTTAGGCCGTGAGTTATAGTTACTTCAAATAACTCTAACTATATATAACTGCTGGATTTCAATGGTTTTGTACGAGTGAAATCAGAGCCTAACTACAATGTCCTTGTAATCTTTGTTTTTTTCCGTGAATTCCCAAGGTTTTTAAAATTATATTTCCTAACTACAACAGCCCTGTCACATTTGTTTTTTCAGTGAATTTCTAGTATTTTTTATGCTATTTCCTAGGTATAATGTCACTGTAACCTGGGTGTGTGAGTAGGTGGGTGAGTGGTTGTGTGGGTGTGTAAGTGTGTGTGGGAGAGTGTGGTGTGTGTGTGTGTGTGTGTGTGACTGGCTGCTTGGGTCTGTGAGAGTGGGAGTGCCTGTGTGAGTAAGTATGTGAGTGGCTGTGTGGGTGTGTGAGTGGTTGTGTGGGTGTGTAAGTGGGTATGAGAAAGCTGTGTGAGTCTGTGAGTGGGTGTGTGAGTGGTTTTGAGGGTCTGTGAGTGGGTGTGTGAGTGGTTGCATGGATGTGTGAATGGGTGTATGACTGTAGGGGCTTATGAATGGGTGTGTGGGTATGTAAGCAGTTGTGTGAGAGTCTGAGTGGGTGTTCAAGTGGTTGTGTGAGTGTGAGGGGAACCGAGTCACAACGAACAAAATGGTGGGAGCAACTTCCCTCTCAGGTTGTGGCCAGGAAATCACGAGAATCCATGTCCCTATATATAAAAATTAGAATTTTCTTTACTAGCTCAAAAACTACTGAACAGGTTTATACCAAATCATACAAAGTCACTTTCTGGACAAAAAGCTAGCTTTCTGCCAAATGTGGTGTAAATCCAGCCAGGGGTTTGGCCACTATTCCTGTTCACAATCCCTATGCAAATTAACATGGAGAAAACACATTTTGGGTTCCACCCTTTTTCTCTGCCCTTGCTTGACAGGTCACCTTGAAACATTCCAGGCAGCAGCTGACAAGACTATCATATTTTTGGGAAAATGTAATGAAGATTTGCCACCCGACGTCAAAGATATCGACAAGTAAAAAATGTTTTTTCTATAGAAACTAGGTCCTAAATATGAATACATAGTGGCGACTGCCACAAGGTAATATATA
Organism: Pleurodeles waltl; assembly: GCF_031143425.1. Lineage (NCBI taxonomy): Eukaryota > Metazoa > Chordata > Amphibia > Caudata > Salamandridae > Pleurodeles > Pleurodeles waltl. Next base: position 336,153,636 of record NC_090438.1, on the reverse strand, counting down.
TATATATATATATATATATTAAGTTCAAGGACAGTAAATCAGATCGGTCTCAACATACAATAGGGAAAGTAATCAAATCAATAAAGAGTATTTACCCAACTATTGGGGGTTAACCACAAAGATAACCCACATATTGGGAGTATGTTGGACACTCAAACATTTATAATATACAGGAAAGCACCAGCACTTGAAAAGTAATTTTGAAAACAGAGATATGCCACAAACTTTGTTAACTGAAACACAAGTCGGCTTTGGAAAATATAACACCTGTAGACTTTGCAAAATTTAAATTCTGGACAAAAACAACAGAAAAAATTCCAATCACTAAAACATTTTCATGTAATACACAGTGTGTTGTATACATTTTGGAATGTTTGTGGATAGAAATACTTAGGTAGCACTATGGCCCTCATTACGAGGCTGGAGGTCATGAGACCGCCAACCTTGCCGTGGCGGTCCTTCTGCCACAGAGCTAGTGGTAAGGACCGCCACATTATGAGTTGTGGAGCTTGGCAGATGCCAAGCCTCCACAACTCCACCTGGCCTGCCAGTGCGATCGCACCGCCCCAGCTGGATTATGAGGCTGCAAACTGCCAGGCTTTCCGTCTGGTCACCCCACCTTGAAATACTTTGCGGACACACACCCGGCCACAGGAATCTCCACTCCTGTCACTGGCACACACATGCACACATGTTCCTACACAGGCACACATCCCCCATCCGTCCACATACTCACAAACACCCCACAACCCTTCACACGCGAGTGCATTTAAATCCATGCAGCATATGCATACATCCACACAGACACCCCCACTTACTAGCAAACATGCACTCGGACACTCCCACTCACTCACATTCATCCACACAGACACCCCCATACAGGTGCACAGGCACACACACACACATTCACATTAATTTGCATACACGCACGCATTTATCACCCCCCTCCACAGACATGCACCCACATACACAGACACCCTCCCCCCTTTTGGACGCCCACTTACCTTCTCCATCGAGGAGAACATCCAGGAGGGGATGGGTCCTGGCGGCCTTGCATCGCCAGCACCACCAAGCAAGCAGAACTAAGACAAGCTGTATTACGGTTTCTAATACGGCGGGCAGAGACCTGCTGCTGTGGTGGTGCCAGTGATGTACCTGCCACATCGGAGTCGGACTTCCGCCCAGAAATGGGTAGAAGTCCTCCAAGGACTCCTAATATGGCATGCAAAAGACCACCAGCACTGGGTTTTTTTGCCTGCAGTGGCTTCAGCGGTCCTGAAAAGGACTCCCAAAGTCGTAATGAGGCCCTATGTGTCTACTACACAAAAGGACACTGAAATGCATCAGAGTTGTAACCATTAAAGATCACACACACTCGAAGTCCTCCAAGGACTCCTAATATGGCATGCAAAAGACCACCAGCACTGGTGGTCTTTGCCTGCAGCAGCTTCGGCTGTCCTAGTAAAGGACCGTCAAAGTTCTAATGAGGCCCTATTTGTCTACTACACAAAAGTACAATGGAATGCATCAGAGCTGTAACCATTAAAGATCACACACACTCGACTGCTAAACACAGTATTTAAGAACTTTCAGTGATTTGGACGACCATGACATATTATGGTGGTGATACTGTATGAAAAAATGAAAGAGGTGTAGATTGGGTGCAAAATTTAAGACAACTTGAATGCAAATATATTTCCAGTGTTTGAATTTGAAATTAGGTCTAACAATGCAGAAGTTCTTGTCAGATAGTAAAATGAATAGGTGCAAGTGATATTACTGATCAAAACGTGGTAATCAGATTATCCTCTGAAGAGTGAAACGATTAACTTTCCTATAAATCATCATTATATATAGCAAATTTCAGGGATCTTGGGATGGAAGAAGGAGCATAATCTAAATTCTTCAGTCCCTGACCGCTTACAAGTAATCATCAGTAAAAAGAGTCAGGCACAAAAAGAACTACCAGAATCTTCTAGTCTTTTAATTGGTCCATGGTAAATGAAGAAATGCTTGGACTTTTGTAAGAGAAATTAGATCTATTGGGGTTAAACAGGCACAAAATTGATTCATAGTATGAATCAACAAGTACCAGAACTCTGTGCATCCAGACACGATTTCACAACATGCTAATAAAACGTTAATTGTTCAAAATGTTCTTAAAAAATAATCTTAAACTATGCTGACTTTGTCAGGAAGAAATACATTGAATTATAAACTTCTAGTACCTCACAGATGGACTACACAGATATTTTTGTATTGAATATAATGAATTTCACATGATGCTACTTGATGTAGACGTGAAGAAATTATACATGAACATTGAAAAAGGATTACGATTGAGTTAACCAAGATCTGGTTAACCCTTTTAATTTAGGGATTTCATGACCGTCTGCTGTTTTTCTCTTCAACTCACATTCAGACTTGGAAGCCAGAGTACATTTTGGACCCAAAGAAAACTATACAACCCCATTCAATCTAGAGTGTGGGGTTCAATAGGGCAGCATTTTATTGTCCATCTTGTTTCTCTTAAACATTAACAATTTGAATAAGCACTTGATGCAGTGTAGACTGGAAATGCCCATAATTAAGTCTACACTGATCCGGGCCATATAAAACCCGGAGGATGCAGTTTTTGTGGTGCATGCTCAGTAGAGCCTGGAGCTGCTGGTTAGAGCTTTTACAAATATTTTATCTGATTTTGACCTGGAGACTTATTTTTATGAATCAAAGTTGATGGCATGTGGTCCACATAATTTCTCTGTGTGAATCTTTTCCATAGATGGCAACAAATTGCTGAAGTTTTCACACTGCGCCTATCTAGGAATTATTTTTGAATCCTGTAAATTATGGAGTTTAAAATATGTCTTTTAGGAGCCAGAAAATCAGACAGTCTGAGGATGCTGAGGTTAGCCTACCCACAGTAATTGTAAGCAAGCCGCCGGCCCCACTAATAGAAATATATAAAAGGCAATGTGTGCCGGTGGCACTGTATAGTGCCAGAGTTTGTGTTTATGCCAATACTCGCCTTGCACAGTGTGAAAGGAATCACTGTCTCAGTTTTCTTTGGGGTCTTCAATTGGCCTGCTCCAGTTTAATTTGCCATGAGGAGCTGTGTCTCCCATTCATTCACAATCTTATCAAACTTGCTCCACCTTCATTATGACTCAGTTTGGGCAAATCTCCATGCAAGCTTCAATTGACTTGTGTAGGAGCCTGGCCTGTTTTGTAGTGGGTATCTATGTTACTTATACCTTATACCAGGTCCAGTTATCCCTAATTAGTGAAATGTAGGCAATGTCTAGAAGTCAGGCTCTCTAGGGGTAGCTGTAGCTAAGCGACCAAGGCTTTTCTAGGAGACATGCAAAGCTCATACAATACCACTGTAGTCACCCAGTACTCACACACATGATAGAAAATACTCAGTCTTACAAAAGTAAAGCTGCTTTATTTCAGTGACACAAATGCCAAAAATATCATACGGACTATAATTCCCGTAGGAGGTAAATAATACACAAATTATAAAAACAGTTAGAAAACAGTGCAAATAGTTAAAATCACAATAGTTAGAAATGGGCCTAGGGGGAACACAAACCATATACTAAGAAAGTGGAATGCGAATGTCGGTTTCCCACCTAGGCAAGTGTAGTGTGTAGAGGGTCACTGGGAGTTGGACAGTCGGATGTGAGGACCATCGGGATCACTTCAGTCCACCACCCATGATGCAGGATCCATGCAACTCGTCAGGAGAGGGGACCTCCGCCACCGGTCGTCGATGCAGTGAGGTGCCTGCTGAAGCAGAGGAGTGACTCCTTCATTCCAAGGGAGATTCCTTTGCTCTTCTGATGCAGGCTGATGACAGGCTGTCCTCTAAGGATGCACAACCGGGAAACAGTTGCAGTTGCCGGCAGGAGCTGAAGATACAATGTTGCAGAAGTTGTCTTTGCTTCTTTGTTGCTGTTTGTAGAGTTTGTGGAGGATCCAGCTGCAGTTTCTTCGGTGAGAAGGTGAAGTAGAGGATGCAGAGGATTCCTTATGGAGTCTTGCAATCAGACTCTGAAGAACCACCCAAAGGAGAGACTCTAAGTAGACCTGAAATGGGGATTGGTCACATAAACAGGTAAGCACCAATCAAGAGAGGGCTCTGACGTCACCTGCTGGCACTGGCCATTCAGATGCTCCCAGAGTTCCCTGCCAACTTGGAATCCAAGATGGAAAAACCCTGGGACACTCTGGAGGAGCTCTGAGCACCACCTCTGGGGTGGTGATGGACAAGGGAGTGGTCACTCCCCTTCCCTTTGTCCAGTTTCGTGCCAGAGGAGGGGCTGGGGGTCTATGAACCAGTGTAGACTGGATTATGCAAGGAGGGCACCAAATGTGCCCTCCAAAGCATTTCCAGTACCTTGAGGAGGCTACCCCTCCCAAGCCTGTAACACATATTTCCAAAAGAAGATAGTGTAACACCCCTCTCCCAAAGGAAATCCTTAGTTCTGCCTTATGGGTTTGAGCTGCTCAAGCAACAGCAGGGCAGAAACCTGCCTGAGAGGTGGTAGCAGCTGGGGCTGCCTGGAAAACCTCAGAAGTCTGGAATGGATATCTTAGGGGTCCTCTAAGGAGCCCCCAGAGTGCATGGAAAAAACAATTCTTCCATTCTTGCAAAAGCTTTGGGGTATGATTCCAACATGTTTGATACCAAACATGCCTATGTTTGGAGTTACCATTATGTAGCTGGACAAAGGTAGTGACCTATGTCTAGTACATGCGTAAATGGTGTCTCTGCACTCACAAAGTCCGGTAAAATGGAACTGGAGGTTGTGGTGGCACCTCTGCTACTGCAGGGGTGCCCTCACACACAAGTACTCTGCACCCAGCCCTCAGGGCTGGAGGGCCTCCAATAAGGGTGACTTATAAGTGACCTGGTGCAGTGTAAATGGCAGTGAAAGGGTGCATGCACCTTTTCGCGCAGGCTGAAATGGCAGTCCTACAGAAGCCTTTGCATGGGCTCACTATGTGTGGCACAAAAAATGCTGCAGCACATAGGGATCCCCTGAAACCCTAATGCCCCTGACACCTAAGTACCATATACTAGGGACTTATATGAGCGCACCAGGATGCCAATCGTGGGTGAAATACTGGGTTACTAGTATGCAACAACAAAATTTATGAGAGAGAGCATAATCACTGAGGTCCTGGTTAGCAGGATCCCAGTGAACACAGCTAAGTACACTGACATCAGGCAGAAAATGGGGGTAACCATAGAAAAAAGAGGGTACTTTCCTACACAACCCCACTCCCCCAAATGAGGGACAATAAGGATAACCTTGCCCAGATGAAGTGGAAACATCTCTAGAGTCCATCTGCATTGGAGTGGTTACTCCCAGGTCTATGTTCCACTGTAAAGTCCTTCTCCTGTAGGTAAATGGACCACCTCATCAATTTAGGCTTTTCTCTTTTCATTTGTTTTAGCCATAAGAGAGATTTGAGGTCTGTCTGAACAATGAAGTGAGTACCAAAGAGTACCAAAGAGGTATGGCCTCAACTTCTTCAAGGCTCAGACCACAGCAAAGGCCTCCCTCTCTATGGCTGACTAACGCTTTTCTCTATGGGTCAACCATCTTCTGATAAAAGCAACTGGTTGATTCTAGCCCTCTGTATTGAGTTGTGCTAAAACTGCCCCCAACTCCACTTCTGACGCATCAGTCTGAACTATAAACATCTTGGAGTAGTTTGGGCTTTTTAAGGCAGGTGCAGTGCAAACGGCCTGCCTTAGCTCCTCAAAAGCTTTCTGACAGCTAGCTGTCCATAATAGCTTTTTAGGCATCTTCTTTGAGGTGAGGTCATTAAGAGGGACAGCAATGGAGCCATAGTTCTTAATGAACCTCCCGTAGTAACCATTGAGACCAATAAAGGCTCTGACCTGGGTCTGTGTTGTAGTGGGATACCAGTATAAAATAGTCTGGATCTTCTCCTGCAGTGGTTCAATCTGTTCTCCACCTACCAGGTGTCCCAGATAAATCACCTTCCCCTGCCCTATCTGGCACTTTGAAGCCTTGATAGTAAGGCCTGCCTTTTGCAGTGCCTCTAAAACTTTCCAACGGTGGACCAGGTGGTCATCCCAGGTAGAGCTAAAGACAGCAATATCATCTAGCTATGCTGCACTAAAAGCTTCCAGACCTTGGAGGACTGTATTCACCAACCTCTGAAAAGTGGCAGGTGCATTCTTCAAACTAAAGGGCAACACTATAAACTGATAATGCCCTCCAATGGTTCAGAAAGCATTCTTTGGTTTAGCATCTTCTGATAATTTGATCTGTCAATACCCTGCATTAAATCAAAAGTGCTTAGATACTTGGCAGATGCCAGTGTATCTATTAGCTCATCTGCTTTGGGTATAGGTTGAGCATCCGTTGTGGTGACTGTGTTGAGCCCTCTGTAATCTACACAGAACCTCAACTCCCTTTTCCCATTTTAGGAGTGAGGTTTGGGTACCAGCACCACTGGGCTAGCCCAGGGGCTGTCAGAGTGCTCAATCACTCCTAGGTCAAGCATGTTCTGATCCTCAGCCTTAATGCAATCTCTGACATCAACATCAAGTTGCCTATAAATCTTACTTTTAACAGGCAAGCTGTCTCCTGTATAAATTGTGTGTTCATACCATGTAGTCTTACCAGGTGTCAGAGAAAACAGTTCAGAAAACTGGCCTAAGAGGTTTCTGCAGTCCTCCTTTGAGACTCAGTAAGACAGTCTTCTAGGACAACTCCATTTACTGAGCCATCAGCTGCAGTGCTGGAGAAGAGATCAGGGAAAGGGTGTCCTGCCATTTGATAAAGTTTGTTTTGACCAATGACTTTGTGTTTCACCACTGCGCATATTAGTTGCTCAATGTTCACCAGTAGCACATGGTATGTTTTGTTCAGTTGAGCCGCCTATTGGCTTTGACATGGCATTAGCCATTACTTTCTGTATTCAGTTTAGCCGCCTATGGGCTTTGACATTGCATTAGCCATTACATTCTGTATTCTGCCTATTGGCTTTGACATGCTGTATCCAGTCTAGCCGCCTATTGGCTTTGACATTGCATGCCTATTGACTTTGACATGCTATTAGATATTCTGCCTATGGGCTTTGACATGATATTATATATTGCATTTTGTATTCAGCTTAACTGCCTATTGGCTTTGACATGATATTCAGCTTAACTGCCTATTGGCTTTGACATGATATTAGACATTGCATTTTGTATTCAGCTCCGCTGCCTATTGGCTTTGACATGATATTATACATTGCATTTTATATTCAGCTCAGCTGCCTATGGGCTTTGACATGATATAAGACATTGCATTTTGTATTCAGCTTAGATGCCTATTGGCTTTGACATGACACTAGACATTGCATTTGATATTTAGGTTAGCTGCCTATTGCCTTTAACATGACATTGCATTTGATATTTAGGTTAGCTGCCCATTGCCTTTAACGTGGAGTTAGACATGGCAGTTGAGAATCTAAGCTGTATTTTTCCAAGCTGTGTTTTTGCACCAGAGACCTTAGATGTTTTGCTGTATTTTTCCAAGCTGTGTTTTTGCACCAGATGAACCAAGATGTTTTGCTCGCACAGTAGACTAGACCTGATAAGAGAGAGTACATGGGCGTTGTTTCTCTTCCCTTGAGCTTGGGAACAGGAGTAGTCTTGGAGACCTGGCCAGTCTCCAAAGGGCTTGCTCAGTTTCCCAGGTCTGAGAGGAGGGGGCACACCTTTGTAACGAATGTAACAGGCTGCAGAGAGTCAGATTCGAATCTGCCGGACCTCGTGCTGGAGCTTGGCGCCAGCTGCCAGCATCCCGTGTGGGTAGATGACACTCTTTCTCGCGGCTGACAGGGGTCATCAGCTTGCAGACCTTAGAAAGATGTAGCTGTAAATAGTTCCTACACGGTGAAGTATTTGTTTTGCTTTGCATTCAATATTTTATAAATATAACCTGCTGTGTATATTGCAAACTGATATATTTTGTTTGATTAACGCGGACTTGAAAGCTACTAATTCGTCATTCATATAACAACAATAAAAGTCTTCTTTGACCTCAGAAGTGCATTTCTGTTGTGTTATGTTAGTGCTTAGAAACTAAATAAGAGGAAAGCACTACAATTGGTACCAGAAGTGGGGTCGGTCATTAAGAGGTGATTAAAGGGTTTGACGAGTTGGTAGATTTCTAAGTGCACACTTTAAAAGTGTAATTGTTTTTTTGTTGTTTGGAGAATTACAGAAATTGTTTTCTGTTTGGAGAATCACAGTAGCACGGCAGACCATGTCTGAGAATACATGTGTTGATGAACTGCCTGATGGTGCTAAGAAAAACTGTGAATTGTTTTCTGTTTGGGGAATTACAGAAGAAAATGCATGTGTAGCTAAAAGGCCTGATAAGGTTTTGAGAAATAATTCCCGTTGTATATATGTAGAAAACGTGTGTTTTGGAAGTAATGATGACAGAAAGGTCTGGATACCTTTATCTGCTTACAGAGAAATGCAGGAGAAATGTAGGAAGTTGGAACATGAAAATAGGAATTTACGTGAGCAAATTAGCCAGGATACAATAATTCAAAATAAGACTGAAAGTTATAAAAGGGCTGTTTTTGAAGAATCTTTCTTGTCCCATTCCAGTAATGAGGGGGTTATGACAGCTCCGAGCTGCACTGAGTTTCCGTGTGAGCCAGGGTTTTTGGCAGCCAAAGTGCATTCCTTAACTGATAACACGGACGAGAGAGCTCAGAATGTGATTTACGAGTTACCGTTGCAAAATGCACAAGTAAAACGAAGGATTTTAGAGCAAGACACCCCGAGTTTCATTAGCTTGTTTGATTTTTGGAAAAAGAATAGCCCTCATTTGAGAGAAATCCTAACACTTTTGTATATGGTCACTGTGAAAAATAATATGCAGCTGCGCGCTTGTGATTTGGCAAATGAAATAATGCAGACTTTAGGTTTCTGCGCAGTGCAAGAAGGAAATACTTATGTACATGTAATTCAAGAACAAGGGAAGAAAATACTGCCCCTAGCTAGAATCATACAATGGATCTGGTACTTGCAAGACAGGGCTAGAGTACCACAGGTAAAAGAATTATCAATGAAATTGTGTGCACCATTTGAATTCGTGTCTACTGAAGATAAAAAGCATGTTTGTTTTACTAATGATTCATTGACTGAAATGTTGCTTTCTGGCACAGTAGAAGGAACAGCGTTGTATAATGTGTGTCAGATTTTAAAGCAAGAGCTACATGAGATGTGTCATTTTTACGCTGATTTTTGGTTCTTTGATAATGTTTTAGCACCTAACTGGTTCAATTACCTTGCAGATGTTAATGAGAAAAATTCAGAGAGAGAAGTGTTCACCCAGAATTCTGCCTTAGTGGGGATGGCTATGTGGGTGCCCCAGAAATGTGAAAAGGCCACTTACAGGTGGGCAGAGATGAGAGAGATGCACATTCCCCTAGATTTGATAAAAACTGTGCAGCACGCACAAAAGCAATCTGTCATGCAAGCAGTCACAGAGCAGTTGGGGAGAGGAAAGTTACCAGAACAGAAATGGCAAATTGATCAGGTTTTAGGGAAAGTGATTGTTGCAAATTACCAAGGAAAAATCGAAATTATGCTGATACCTAGAAAAGAATCTGATTTATTCATACAAATTGGAGACAGAATGGCCCAACTTGGCAAAAATGCAGTGAATGGAGGTTTGGTAAAGAAGGAGTCTGCCCCAGCCCTTCTGACAGTGCAAGAAAAGGGAAGCTGTGGTGCAGCAGATAAAAACCTCAGTGCTGATGTGTGGGCTGACGCCCCAAGTGACCCTCCAGAACCTGCAGAAAATATAACAAAGGGCCCCAAAAACGTCCTGATAATAAAACAGGGAAAGAAAGAGGAAGGGTGCAGTTTAAATGAAAAATGTTATTTGCAAGAAAAGTCATACTTGTTTCTTTTGCAGATCCTACCACGTGTCGCCACTGTCCCTGAGTGCGCTGTGTGGTCCCCCTTCCGGTGTGTGCGTGTGGGGTCGGGGAAGGGACCGAATCCCCAACCTGAACCTGGCTGAGTAAAGTGCCAGCACCATGGATCCATTTTGCGCAAACTGCGCCTTCAGTTCAAGTTCAACTTGTTTGCTGTGTTTTTTTTTCTTTTCCCCTCTCGTATGGAACTCTGACTTTTGCTTACCTTCCAGAAAACCTTTCAGGTGGACCGTGCACCTTTACATGAGCAGAACTCATGCCACATCAAATTGCTAACACTGTTGAATTAGAGACTCATTCAGAGAAAAAAAAAAAAAAAAAAAATTGCCCAGTCTTTTCCGTATAGAAGTATCTGATGTGAAAGGTTATAAAATCAATGTGTTAATTCACTTCTATTGCTTTACAGGGATTGCTTTGATCATAATGTTTTTTTTGTGCTGATGTTTTTTTTTGTTTGTTTGAAATATGAGATATGTGAAACAAAAATTCATTGGTCAAAGGGCGGAATGTCCTGCCATTTGATAAAGTTTGTTTTGACCAATGACTTTGTGTTTCACCACTGCGCATATTAGTTGCTCAATGTTCACCAGTAGCACATGGTATGTTTTGTTCAGTTGAGCCGCCTATTGGCTTTGACATGGCATTAGCCATTACTTTCTGTATTCAGTTTAGCCGCCTATGGGCTTTGACATTGCATTAGCCATTACATTCTGTATTCTGCCTATTGGCTTTGACATGCTGTATCCAGTCTAGCCGCCTATTGGCTTTGACATTGCATGCCTATTGACTTTGACATGCTATTAGATATTCTGCCTATGGGCTTTGACATGATATTATATATTGCATTTTGTATTCAGCTTAACTGCCTATTGGCTTTGACATGATATTCAGCTTAACTGCCTATTGGCTTTGACATGATATTAGACATTGCATTTTGTATTCAGCTCCGCTGCCTATTGGCTTTGACATGATATTATACATTGCATTTTATATTCAGCTCAGCTGCCTATGGGCTTTGACATGATATAAGACATTGCATTTTGTATTCAGCTTAGATGCCTATTGGCTTTGACATGACACTAGACATTGCATTTGATATTTAGGTTAGCTGCCTATTGCCTTTAACATGACATTGCATTTGATATTTAGGTTAGCTGCCCATTGCCTTTAACGTGGAGTTAGACATGGCAGTTGAGAATCTAAGCTGTATTTTTCCAAGCTGTGTTTTTGCACCAGAGACCTTAGATGTTTTGCTGTATTTTTCCAAGCTGTGTTTTTGCACCAGATGAACCAAGATGTTTTGCTCGCACAGTAGACTAGACCTGATAAAAGAGAGTACATGGGCGTTGTTTCTCTTCCCTTGAGCTTGGGAACAGGAGTAGTCTTGGAGACCTGGCCAGTCTCCAAAGGGCTTGCTCAGTTTCCCAGGTCTGAGAGGAGGGGGCACACCTTTGTAACGAATGTAACAGGCTGCAGAGAGTCAGATTCGAATCTGCCGGACCTCGTGCTGGAGCTTGGCGCCAGCTGCCAGCATCCCGTGTGGGTAGATGACACTCTTTCTCGCGGCTGACAGGGGTCATCAGCTTGCAGACCTTAGAAAGATGTAGCTGTAAATAGTTCCTACACGGTGAAGTATTTGTTTTGCTTTGCATTCAATATTTTATAAATATAACCTGCTGTGTATATTGCAAACTGATATATTTTGTTTGATTAACGCGGACTTGAAAGCTACTAATTCGTCATTCATATAACAACAATAAAAGTCTTCTTTGACCTCAGAAGTGCATTTCTGTTGTGTTATGTTAGTGCTTAGAAACTAAATAAGAGGAAAGCACTACAAAGGGTCACTCTCTTCCTCCTGTCTCTCATCAGCGTCCATGAGAAAGGTCAAGTCAGCCTTGTCATAGTAGGGCTCTAGGCGGTACACATGAAGTACTCTAAGAGGACTTCTAGGAGTGCCAAGGTCACTAAATTAGTGACCTCATCCTTCATTTCCACTATGATGTGTGGTCCACTCCATTTATCTTGGAGTGGTCTGGGTGCGACAGGCCCCAGGACCCACACTTTCTACCCTGGTTGGAACACTGTCAGGACAGCCTTCTGGTCATGCCATTGCATCTGCAATTCCTGGCTTTCCTCAAGGTTCTTAGTGGTCTTTTTAATGTACTTGGCAATTCTATATATTAGGCCAAGTACATAATTCACTATATCTTGTTTAGGGGGCTTCAAGGGTTGCTCCCACCCCTCTTTTGCAAGAGCTAATGGACCCCTAACAAGGTGATCAAAGAGGAGTTCAAAGGGGCTATAACCCACTCCTTTTTGGGGTACCTCCCTGCAGGCAAAAAGGAGTCAAGGTAACAGGGCATCCCATCTCCTCCTGAGGTTTTCAGAGAGTCCCATAATCATGCCTTCAAGTGTTTTATTACAACTCTCAACCAAGCCATTTGTCTGGGGATGGTAAGGTGAGGTACATTTCTAAGTTATACCACACTCTTTCCACATTGCTTTTAGATATGCAGGCATGAAGTTACTACCTCTGTCTGACAGCACCTCCTTTGGGAAACCCAACCTGGAAAAGATTCCTAGGAGGGCATTGGCCATTGCAGGTGCTGTAGTGGTCCTAAGAGGTATAGCTTCTGGATATCTAGTGGCATGATCTACCACCACCAGAATGAATCTGTTTCCAGAAGCTGTGGCAGGGTCAAAGGGGCCAAAAATGTCAACCGCTACCCTTTCAAAGTGCACCCCAACCACTGGCAGTGGGATTAAGGGGGCATTTGGAGTGCCACCTGTCTTGCCACTGGTTTGACAAGTGACACATGAGCGACAAAACTCCTTGGTATCTTCAGACATGTGAGGCCAGTAGAATTGAGGGGCCAGTCTGTCCCAGGTCTTACTTTGCCCCAGATGTCCATCAAGTAGAATATTATGAGCTAAGGTCAACAAAAAGTCTCTGTATTGCAAGGGAATGACCAATCTCCTGCTGGTACCAGGTTTTGGCTCCCTCGACTCAGAATACAAGAGATTGTTTTCCCAGTACACCCTGTGGGTGCCACTGATATCCCTTTCCTCTTCCTTGACAGCTTGCTGTCTTAAATCGTCAAGTGTGGGACAGGTTTGCTGTGTCACACTTAACTCCTCCCTGTCAGACCCCTTGCACCTAAAAGCTCCTCAGGTGTAGGTTCTGTCCAGGGAGTTGACTCCTCCTCCTCAAAGGGGGAATCATCAGTAGGGGAAGAATAGTGGATAACCTTTTATCCTTTCTACCCCTACTTTTGGGAAGCTCTAGGTCCAATCTTTCAGGATCCAAGTTTCCCTGTCCTCTTACTTCTTGGACTGAGCCCTTGTAAAGATATGCCCAGGAATGCTCAGCATGGCTGCATGGGCCTCCAACTCCACTTCAGCCCAAGCAGAAGTCTCCAAGGCCTTCCCTAGTAGACACTCTACAAATGGGTCTGTAGATGCCACAACCTTTTTAGGACCAGTAACCCCCCGCCCCCAGTTGAGATCAACAACAGACATGGGGTAGCTTACAGTGTTGTTATGGGTGTCAGTCACTTTGTACTGATGACCAAGTAGGTGTTGCTCAGGGGCCACCGGTTTTTCAGTCACAATTGTGACACTGGCAACCTGAACACCATTTATTAGGGGTTGTTGCTTGTATTTAGCTATATTAAGGGGACAAGCAACAAGGGTGGCAAGGTCAATGGCACCATCAGAGAGTAAAACAGCCTCAGTGGTTTCCCTAACTAAACCAACCCCCACTACGTTTCCCAGAGTGAGCCCTGCTACACCCTTGGATTGACTATTTGTAGTGCCCCACCACCAATGCTATTGCTAGGGGTACTAGTTGAAGCAGTGGGGGTTTGAGGTGGAGGGAGGCTTGGTGCTTTTCTGAGGGCAAGCACTATCTCCTGCCCTATGGCCTTTATTCCTACAGATATAACACCAAGGTTTTGTATTCTGATAGTTGAGTGAAGAGGATTTAGATCAACCCCAAGAAGAGTTTTGTGGGCCTGATGTAGATTCTTTGTTTTTATCTTTGTCCCCGCCCATGTCATGACACTTACCATCCTTCTTCTTGTCCTTGTCACCCTCTTGTATGAGCTTTTCTGCTCACTATTGTTCTGACCCATTTGTCTGCCTTCTTTCCCAGTTCTTGGGGAGATGTCAGATCTGAGTCTACGAAGTACTGGTGCAACAAGTCAGACACACAGTTATTCAATATATGCTCTTGCAACAGAAGAATATATAAGCCCTTATAGTCACACACTTTCCTGCCATGTAACCAGCCTTCTGAAGCTTTGACAGAACAGTCCACAAAGTCAACCTCATCCTGTGAGCCCTCTTTTCTGGTCTCCCTGAACTTGATTCTATATTGTTCAGTAGTGAGACCAAAAACCATCTAAGTGTTCTGTCCTAGGAACACTGTAGTTGTCTGAGTCTTCTTCTCTGACAGTGAGAAGTCTTTCCCTCCCCTTGTCAGAGAAGGGCAACCGTAGAATAGCAGCCCACTGTCTTTGAGGGACCCTCTGTACTTTACAGGTCCTCTCAAGTGCAGCGAACCAATTGTAAATGTAATCTCCCGCCTTGTATGGGGGAACAATTTTGTGCAGGTTCCTGGAATCAATTGAGTCCTCCCTGACTCTAGAATCCCTGGAACTGTTGCTGCTGTCACCATGGGGAACTAACCCCAACCCCTGCCTTTCCCTTTCCACTGCCAAGGCTTCCCTATCTAGGGATAGCTGTTGCTTCTGCAGCCTCATCCTGGCCTCCTCCAGTGTCAGTTTCCTGAGCTCCCTATCTATGAAGTAATCTCCTGGAGTTGTGCAATTGGATCCCTCAAAAACTGAGGTGATATGGGAATGGGCAGAGGTGGATCTTTCCCTAACGTTTGTGACCCTAGTGACCTGACCTATGGGTGTGAAGGGAGCCCTACCTGAGTGACTACTCCTCCTACTACCAGCTACACTATTGGGTCTGCTAGTTACAAGATCTTTGGAAGAGCCCTCCCCTGAACCTGAATGGAGCCAGAATCACCCTCCATCTCCTCCTCCTGGCTACCAGCATGGTCCTCTTCATCCTGGAGAAGGAGACTCAAAAGGAAATTCTTGTTGGGTTCTTCCCCATATCTAGCTTCCTGTCTGTGCAAAGCCCCTTCAATTCTTCGAAGGTCATACCCTCAAAGGGAGTACCCATGACCTCAGAGTTAGGCCCAGCGGTAGAAATGATGTTTGTGTTAGGGTGGTGTAAGGTGAACCTAACCTACCTAACCTCTAGTCTCTAAGAAAGGAAAGCAAGAGACTAGACCCTTCTACTAGTTGTATTTGTAGAGCTGTAGGTGTAGAGTAGTCTTTCCTGTGGAAGGCACCAGGTGACAGGGTGATAAGGCAATTGCAAGTACTTATTCCACCGCTGCACCATCAATGTAGGAGCCTGGCCTTTTTTGTAGTGGATACCTATGGTACTTACACCTTATACCAGGTCCAGTTATCCCTTAGTAGTGAAATGTAGGCAGTATCTAGAAGCCAGACTCTCTAGGGGTATCTGTGGATGAGCAGCCAAGGCTTTTCTAGGAGACATGAAAAGCTCATGCAATACCACTGTAGTCACACAGTACTCACACACATGAAAGAAAATACTCAGTGTTACAAAAATAAAGGTACTTTATTTCGGTGACACAAATGTCAAAAATACCATAGGGACTATACTCCTTTAGGAGCTAAATAATAAACATATTATATACACTAGTAAGCAAAAACAGGTGTAAAATTGTTAGAAAACATTGCAAATAGTGGCAATCGCAATAGTTAGAAATGGGCCTATAGGAAGAAAGTGGAATGCGAATGTTGGTTTCTCACCTAGGTAATTGTAGTGTGTAGAGGGTTGCTGGGAATACTAGAATGCACCAAAGGTAAGTATTAGAACCCACGCCAGAGCCCAGGAAAGTAGTAGTAAAGTACAGGAACTTTCCCAGAACACACAAAAGCATGAGAAAGAAGAATATATAAGCACCAAAAGAGACTGCAAGACACCAACAGTGGATAGTCAGAGAGGGCTCTTGGCAACTCAGAGAACCAATAGAAGACCAGGCAGCATGTATAGGAGTCCCGCAGCACAGGGAAAAAAGACGTGCAAAAAGAGGCCGACGCAGCACTATGACAAAGGCTCCCACGCCGCCAGAGAACCACTCAAGAAGATGCACATCGCAGGATAGAGTGCTTGGGGCTGAAGCTGCACAGTATATGAAGAACTTCGTGGAAGGATGCCAACATGCCTTGGCAACTGCAAAACACGTGCTGCACAGGGGTACTGTCTTGAGTGGGAAGCCAAGCTCTTACCTCCACCAAAGCTGGACAGTAGGACCATCGAGGCCACTTCAGTCCACCACCCCTGATGCAGGATCCACGCAACTCGTCAGGAGAGGAGACCCACTCCACTGGTCGTTGATGCAGTAAGGTGCCTGCTGAAGCAGGGGAGTGACTCCTTCACTCCGAGGGAGACTCCTTTGCTATTCTGAAGACATGCTCTTCTCTGAGGATGAACAACCAGGAAACAGTTTCAGTTTCTTGCAGGAGCTGAAGATACGATGTTGCAGTGGTCGTCTTTGTTTCTTTATTGCAATATGTAGACTTTCTGGAGGGTCCAGATGCAGTTTTATCAGTGAGAAGGTGAAGTAGAGGATGCAGAGGATTCCTGCTGGAGTCTTGCAATCCGAATCTGAAGAACCACCCAAAGGAGAGACCCTAAATAGCCCTGAAAGGAGACTGGTCACCTATACAGGTAAGCACCTGGGGAGGGCTCTGATGTCACCTACTGGCACTGGCCACTCAGATGCTCCCAGAGTTCCCTGCCAACTTGGAATCCAAGATGGCAAAACCCAGGGCCCCTCTGGAGGAGCTCTGAGCACTACCCCATGTCCAGTTTCGTGACAGAGCAGGGACTGGGGGTCCCTGAACCGGTGTAGACTAGATTATACAAGTAGGGCACCAAATGTGCCCTTCAAAGCATTTCCAGTGGCTACCCCTCCCAAGCCTGTATTACCTATTTCCAAAGGGAGAGGGTGTAACACCCCTCTGCCAAAGGAAATCCTTTGTTCTGCCTTCCTGGGCTTGAGCTGCTCAAGCAACAGGAGGGCAGAAACCTGTCTGAGGTGGCAGCAGCTGGGGCTGCCTGGAAAACCTCAGAAGGCTGGAATGGCAAAACTAAGGAGCCCCCCGAGTGCATGCAATCATACAACCAATGCTGGAAAAAGCCTTGGGGTATGATTCCAACATGTTTGATACCAAACATGCCTATGTTCGGAGTTACCATTTTGTAGCTGGACATAGGTAGTGGCCTATGTCTACTACACTTGTAAAATGGCATCCCCGCACTCACAAATTCTGGGAAAATGGTCCTGGAGGTTGTGGAAGGCACCTCTGCTACTGCAGTGGTGCCCTTACACACAGGTACTCTGCACCCTGCCCTCAGGGCTGGAGGGCCTGCTATAGGGGTGACTTATAAGTGACCTGGTGCAGTGCAAATAGCAGTGAAAGGGTGCATGCAACTTTTCACGCAGGCTGCAATGGCAGTCCTGCAGAAGCACCTGCATGGGCTCCCTATGGGTGGCAAAAGAAATGCTGCAGACCATAGGGATCCCATGGAACTCCAATGCCCAGGGTACCTAAGTACCATATAGTAGGGACCTTTAAGGGGGAACCAGTATGTCAATTTTGGGTGAAATACTGAGTTACCAGTATGCACCAACAAAATTTAGAGGGGAGAGAGCATGGCCCTGGTAGCAGGATCCCAGTGAACACAGCCAAGCACACTGACATCTGGCAGAAGATGGGGGTAACCATGTAAAAAAGAGGGCACTTTCCTACAGCTTGTTATCAGCGACTGTTTAAATTGCAATAACATTATTAGTATACCTTGGCTCTCATATGATAAATACATGCTTGTGGCATTAGGGATGCCCAAGCACTTTTCCTAACATTCAAATATTCTTAAATTCAGTAGATCACATGTGAAGCAAATGTTCCTGGCCTAAATAGACCAGGATATGGAAGGAAAGGCACAGAATTGTTAATGCATACTATCAGGAACTATAGTACAATAAACACATCCTTGGGTATTGAACACTATTGAAGGGGAATGGTGTCTGGTAGTGGGCTCATCCAAATATCTTTCGGCTAGGAGTTATGGGCTCTCAGCTTTGCTTTCCTTTGGGCCATTATGACTGTTCCAGTTTAGGCCTATTTCCCTCTGATGGTCTTTCAGACCAGACACTCTTGCAATTTGTTGTCTTCTATCTTATTTCCTTTGTTGAAGCTATATAAAGTTTTACTCAATGTATTATGTTTTTACAGATATCAAATGGGGATAATGTTTGCTTTGGAGTTTTGTTTAAATCTTCTATGAAGTGCTGTAAATCAATGATTAAAACATTTTTTTTTATTGCAACTCGTTTAACTGTTTGTGTTTTTATGATTAAGATATACATAATCAAATCTAGTTTATGAACTGAACTGAACTGACTGGCCAAGAATGGCTTGCACTTGAGACAAGTTGGCATTTTACTGCGTCACTGATTTAAATAAAAACTCTTTGCACCACATTCTAGTGTGCTGAAATTTGCGGATTACCGTGTTAGGAGCACTGGTCAGCCATTTGCAGGGACCAGCAAAAGCGCACACTGCTCGCTCTGACAGGATTGTGAATAACATATGTATATCTTCATGAAAAAAACAAAATTTAAAACTTAGTTATAATTATGTAAGCTTAATTCATTCTTTGTATACATACCAAACTTAAACTACATAAACATTAGAAATTCTTAAGTTATAGCTATACTTTACATTTATAATTCATACACCACCTTCAAATTATTATAACTTTATAAATTCCTTCTATATAGAATAAACTTAAACTAAACAACTATTAAAAATTCTAAATGTATAGTTGTTCCTTAAATTGATAATTTATTCACCTCCTTTAAATTAGCATAACTCGTGCACCACGGTGCACAATGTTGTCAACTCTCTAGCCAGAGTGCATTAACTAAGACTGCACATTAAGATGCACTGCTTTTTTCATTTTATATTACAACACTTATATTAAGTGAAATCATAGCATTTGCAATAACACTCATGACATCTCAAATGACATAATTTGGGAGAACACTGTACTTGGTAGAGTGACTAATTATAGTTAATAGACTTTGGCTAGTGAGTTGACTGACAACACTGTGTATGGAGGGGCAGAAGTTATGCTAATTTGAAGATGGTGTAGAATGATGCGGCATACAGAATATTCGTGTAGAGTGTAACAATGTATAGTGGAGTAGTGTAAAGTTGAGTAGTCTAGAGTGGAATAGCATAGATTGGAGTGTCATACAGTGGACTAGTATACAGTGGAGTTGCCATAGATTGGAATGGCATAGGGTGGAATGGCTCAGAGTAGAGTGGTGTAAAGTAGCATAAAGTTGAATGGCAAAAAAAGCAATAGCGTAGAGCGGAGTGGCATAGAGTGGAGTAGCATACAGTAGAGTAGCATAGAGCGGAGTTGTGTAGAGTGGCGTAGAGTGGAATAGCATAGAGTAGAGTAGTGTAGAGTGTAGTGGCACAGAGTCGTGTCATGTTGAGTGGAGTAGCATACAATGGGATGGCATACAGTAGAGTGGTGAAGAGTGCTGGTGGCAAAGAGTGAAATAGTGTAGAGAGGAGTCGAGTAGAGTAGATTGGAGTGGCATAGAGTGGAATAGCATAGAGTGGAATGGCATAGAGTGGTGTGGAGTAGATTCAAGGTATGTACAGTGGAGTGGATTAGAGTAGAATAGTGTAGGGTGAGGTTGCGTTAACTAGAGAGGCATACAGTGGAGTGATCTACAGAGGAATAGCGTACAATGGAGTGGCGTACAGTGGAGTGCAATCAATGAGAGTGCCTTTGAATGTAGTGTTGTAGAGTAAAATAGAATGGACTGGAGTGGCGTAGATTGCAGTGGCATACAGTGGAGTGGACTAGAGTGGAGTGGGGTGGAGTGCAGTTGTGTAAAGTGCAGATGTGTAGTGTGGATTGACTTAGAGTGGACGGATGTAAAGGAGAGTGGTGTAGACTGGAGTGGAACTTAGAGGAATAGTGTACAGTGCAGTGGTGTAGAATGTAGTGGCATTGAGTGGATTGGTGTACAGTGGAGTGGTGTAGAGTGGAATAGTGGTGTAGACTGGAGAGGCATACATTGGAATAGCATGGAGTAGAGTGGCATAGAGTAGAGTGGCATACAGTGGAATAGTGTAGAGTGACATACAGTGGAGTGCACTGGCATAGGGTAGAGTGGTGTAGAGTAGAGTAGGAAGACTCAAAAATCATAGTGTTTAATGGTATAGAGTGGAGTGGTGTACAGGGGTAGAGTTGAGTGTCAAGCCATGAAATACCACAGAGTGGAGTGGCATAGAGTGCAGTGGTGTAGAATGAAGTAGCATACAGTAGAGTGACATATAGTGGAAAAGTGCAGAGTGGAGTGGCTTAGAGAGGAGTGGCGTAGCATAGGATAGTTTAGAGCGGAGTAAAGTGGAGTGGCATATTCTGGAGTGGTGTGCAGTAGAGAGGCATACGGTGGAGTGGTGTAAGGGGATTAGCGCAGAATGGAGTTGCATAGGGAATATTGGTGTAGAGCGTAATAGCGTAGAGTTGAGTAGCATAGATTGAGTGCCATAGAATGTAGTGGTGTAGAGGAGTGTAGAGTAGAGTGGCATAGAGTTGAATAACATAGATGGGATTGGCATAGAGTGGAATGCAGTGGCGGCTGCCACAAATCTCAAGGGGATGGATCAGAGGAGCAGGCAGTGGGGACGTGGCCTGGGGAAATAAAATTAAAAAAAATGTACCTTTCTGCCACGTTGCTCCTCTTCTCTCCTTGTGTCCCAGCCGTCCCTGGGACACAAGCACAGGCTACCCATGCAATCCTGGTAATGCTCTCATGCTATGTCTAGCGTAAGAGAAGAGCCAGGCTTGGTCTGGGTGACTTTTTCTACCGCTCAAAACTGCATGGGAGTCTGTGCAGTTTCTCCCATCCGGCTGTGTTACAGAGCTGGGTTGGAGCAACCTAAGTGCGAGCGTTAGTTTGGCCAGTCTGCCAACCAAATTGACATGCACACTTAGTGCACTGACTCTACTCCCCTTCCTCTTTCCTCCCATGGACCAGCCCCAACCCTCCCTGCACCTCCTGGCTGAGCCAGCAGCTGAAAAATAAAATAATAGAATAATTTTCAGCCGCTGGCTCTTAGCCAAGGGGGTGACACTCCTTTGCCTTTGCAAAGGAGCCACCTCTGGTGGAATAGCAAACAGTGGAATGGCATAGAGTACGATATTGTAGAGTGAAGTGGTATAGATTAGAGTGGTGTAGAGTGGAATGCACAGAGTGTAGTGGCATAAAGTGCAGTGGCATATAGTGGAGTAGCATTCAGTGGCATGTAGTAGAGTGGAGTAGCATGGAGTGGCATGTTGTAGAGTGGACTGGTGTGTGCTAAATTGGAATGACGTGTCATAGAGTAGAGTGGCATAGAGTTGATACAGTGGAGTAGACAGTCATAGAGTGGAGTGGCATGTTGTACAGTGAAGTGGTGGTGAGTGGAGTGGTGTGTTATGTAGTGGCGTGCAGTACAGTGTGTTAGAGTGGAGGGGCATAGAGTGAAATGCATAGAGTGAGCTTGGATGTCACCAAGTGGAGTGCGTAGAGCAGAGTGGCAGTAGAGGGAAGTGATGTGTCATGGAGTGGATTGGCATGGAAGGTCATAGAGTGGAGTGGCATGTCATCAAATGGAGTGGCATGTGATTGAATGGAGTGGGTTGTCAACAATGGAGTGGCTTATCTTAGAGTTGAATGGACTAGGCTGTCATAGAGTACAGTAGGGTATCATAGAGTGAAGTGATATGTAATAGAGTGGAAAGTTGTGTCATACAGTGGAGTGGAGTGGAGTGTCATGTTGGTGAGTATTGTTTAAAAAGATGTAAAGTGAAAATGGCTGAACGGATATAGGTGAAATGTGTCAAAATATAGATTATGTGGTGTCAAGGGTCCTTTTTGGTATTAGATCTAGATTTTCTTCTCTACTGTTAAAGTTATAGGTCTTGATTCATGAAGGTAAACATACATTTTTGTGTAAGTTTACAATAGTTTGCTATTCACAAACGTTTTTTACGAGTGATATCTGTGGAAGCTCCCTATATAAGGGCCCTAATACAGAACACAATAAAATGTGGTATGAACAAGATGTATGCCTTTAAATTTTGTAAAGACAAGCATCAGCAAATCATATGCTACGTTGTCATCAGAGAGTACTGCAGTATAACACAAAATTACAGTGGTATACAGCGACACAATGGGGGTCATTTTGACCCTGGCACTACGAGACCGCCAGGGCTAAAATGACGGAAGCACCGCCAACAGGCTAGCGGTGCTTCTGGGGGATTACGGGCAGCGCTGCAGCGCTTCGCAGGGGATTACGAGTCCCCGACCGCCATCCTTTCCCTGGCGGTTTGAACTACCAGGAAAAGGATGGCGGTACGGGGAGTCGGCATGGGCAGTGCAGGGTCCCCCTGACAGGGCCCCATGCAGCTTTTCACTGTCTGCTATGCAGACAGTAAAAGGTGCGATGGGTGCAACTGCACCCGTCGCACGGCCGCAACACCGCCGGCTCCATTTGGAGCCGGCTCCATGTTGCGGCCCACATCCCCGCTGGGCCGGCGAGCGGAAACTCGGTTTCCGCCCGCCGGCCCAGCGGGGATGTCAAAATGGGCACCGCGTGAGTGCGGCCGCCCGGCGGTTACAACTCCCGCCAAAGTTGTAATGACCCTCAATATATCACTAAGATTTAGGCCCTCATTACAACCCTGGCGGTAAATCCCGCTTACCGCCGTGCAGTAGAACGCCAACATACTGCTGCGGCCGAGGAATTCCGCTACAGGTATTACGACCCACAGCCCGGAATCCGCCACAATACAGACACCCACACAAGTCTCCCACACCAAAGGTCAGTGATAAACTGGCAATAACAAAACCGACACCATCACGCCAGCAAGAATACGCCCACACTATCACTACAAATCAATGTGGCAGTCTTTCAACCGCGGTAATCCATTGGCGGTACACACCGCCGTGCTCAAAATACACACTCATATACAAAACACAACCACATTGGCCAATTCGAAATACACACACCTGATACATATTCACACACCACACTCACACACCCACAACACTATAAAACACACACCCACATTACCCACAAACCCTTCCTACCAGAAATATGAAAGCAGGCCAGAGAGAGACACTACCTAAAACAACACCAGCATCCACAGACACACAACACCATCACTTACACAACATCCATGCACCTCAAACAACACACACACCCTCGCACAGCACAACAGACATCACCTCACACAACACCCACACCACATCATGACACCTCAATGACACCCCAGGTTTTATGAGGAGGAGCTCAGGGTCATGGTGGAGGAAATCGTCCGGGTAGAGCCACAGCTATTTAGATCACAGGTGCAGCAGACGTCCATTGCAAGGAAGATGGAGCTATGGCGCAGAATTGTAGACAGGGTCAACGCAGTGGGACAGCATCCAAGCACACAGGATGACATCAGAAAGAGGTGGAACAAGCTATAGGGGAAGATGCAGATTGCTGTACAAAGGACTGGCGGTGGACCCCCACCTCCTCCCCCACAACATGGGATGAACAAGTCTTGGCAATACTGCATCCTGAGGGCCTCGCAGGAGTAGCAGGAGGACTGGACTCTGGTAAGTCAAATCTTTACTACCTTATCCCCCCCACCCCACCTGCATGCCATCACATACTCCCACCCTTACCCTCACACCATCACCACAACAACCCACAGATACCGCACCAACACAACCCACACATTCCAAAACCAAGCCCTGCATGTAACACCAATGAATGGACACCCATCACCCTAGCATGTCCAGTACTGAGACTCACTCATGCCCCAAAATCACCAATCACACAAGGACCAAGCCAATAATGCAAGCACTGGAGTAGATGGTCAACCACCCATTGCACATGATGGCACACACAGATACAATAATTATGCATTTAGACCCCAACAGGACCCCTACCCAACGTCACCGGACAGGAGGTGCCAGACATATCCAGTCCCCCCACAGAAGAGGCCCACAGTGATGACAGCAGCTCTGAACGCCTGGATCAAGATGACCAGCCCGGCCCATCTGGGACCTCGGGACAGTCAGTTCACCTGACACTGTCACAAGCCACCACAGAGCTTCCCCCCACAGGAAACATCAGCACAGCACCCACCCAGCGGACCCATCCCTCTGTCCCCAGGACACGTCAATCAGCAGTGTGTCCACCATTACAGGAAACGCAGGCAAACCCACCAACCCAAGAAAATCAGGGACCTGGGGGCAGTTGCAGTGGGCACATGGTTCAGGGCACAGAGGCACAGGATAACAGGGGAACTGGGAGGACTGCTGTGTGACAGGGGGCAGACAGGCCCAGGGAACCAACACTCCACGAGGCATTCTCCAACATCATGGGTGCTTACCATCATTCCCAGTAGACCATGGCAACGGTACTGGACAAGTTTCTGGAGACCCAGCGGCTGCAGGAGGAACACTACTTTGGGATCAGGGAGGACTTGAAGTCCATTAACACCACCCTGGTCACCATTGCAGGGGTGCTGGCAAACCTTCTCAACACCAGGAGGGACACAGTGGCACAACAAGGGGCCCTTGACACTAGCCTGGACGATGAACAGCCCTCCACCTCCCCCGGTGCTAGTGGACATGAGGCACCGCCACAGGATCAACAGGACACCAGCCCCCAACCCCCTGCAGATGGAGAACCACCCTGCAAACGGTCCCTGAGATCCAGGAACAAGACAGAGAACATTGCCAAGACCCCCGCCAGGAAATGAGACCCCATGAATGTCACCCTTCTGTCCCACTATGTCATCCTGTCCATCCTTAAACTGCCATTGCTCCACTTCCTATGCCCCTTTGGACAATGCACCTGTGAAACAAATAGACTGGACTCTGCCATGGACATTCCTCCACCATCCCCCCAACCCATTTTACAACCCCCTCCACTTATTAGCACAGGAATAAACAAACTTCAACCACAAAACAATCTGGAGTCAGTCGGCACTTTCACAAATGTGTAAGTGCAATAACTATGGAATATCAATGTCAATTGACTTGTTCACATACCAATGTAACACAGCTGTAGGCCAGCAGTAAACATAGCAGAGAGCACAAAGTGGGACCCAGATCTGTGAAATGGAAAGTCAAAGTGACAAGTCAGGGTCCATACACTAAATGAAAATGACAGACTTATGCTAGTTCCAACAATAGTATGAGATGTGGGAAGCAGTGACATCTTCTTACCTGTGTCTCACTGGAAGTATTGCATGATGATTTTGTTTCAGTTGTCGATATCCTCTCCTTCTGCCTCCTCTTCTTCACTGACCACAGGCTCCACAGCTGCCACAAGACCATCATCTGGCCCATCCTCCTGCAGAAAAGTCACCTGGCGTTGCAAAGGCCACGATTATCTGGCACACCTTCTTCGGTGAGTAGTATAGGGAGCCACCTGTCAGATGGAGGCACCGGAATCTGGCCTTCAGGAGGCCGAATGTGCGTTCGATTACCCTTCTAGTTCGCCCATGTGCCTCATTGTAGCATTTCTCTGCCCTTGTCCTGGGATTCCTCACTGGGGTCAGTAGCCATGACAAGTTGGGGTAACCAGAGTCACCTGCAAATGTTGAGGGACAACTGTTAGACACACACTAACCCTAAGGGACAGCCCCATACCCAGACAGCAAATGAAACTGTGTGGGGACTTTAGGCTCACCTATTAGCCACACACGGTGCCTCTGGAGTTGCCCCATCACATAAGTGAAGTTGCTATTCCTCAAAATGTAAGCGTCATGGACTGAGCCAGGATACTTGGCATTCACATGGGAGATGTACTGGTCTGCCAAACACACCATCTGCACATTCATAGAATGGTAGCTGTACACCTGTTCATTCCTGCGGGGGGTACAAATGCCACATGTGTACCATCAATGGCACCAATGATGTTGGGGATATGTCCCAGGGAATAAAAGTCACCTTTTACTGTGGGCAAATCCTCCACCTGAGGGAAAACGATGTAGCTGCGCAGGTGTTTCAGCAGGGCAGACAACACTCTGGACAACACGTTAGAGAACATTGGGACATATGTTTGAAAAGACCCACTGTCCAGGAAATGGAGTGCAGACACGACCTGAACTAGAGGTGGGAATCCTGTGGGATGGCAGATAGCTGACATTAGGTCCGGCTCCAACTGGGCACACAGTTCCTCGATTGTTGCACGATCAAGTCTGTATGTGACGACAGGTCCACCAGGGGTCTGTACACCGGAGGATGCCGCCATCACATCACCAGTCCCAACGGACGTGCCCTATGGAGGAGAACAGCGAGCAGAGAGTTATCCAATACTGAGGTATCACAACGTGTTATTTGCAGAAACGGTATTAATCCGCAATGTGCCGGTATCTGTCTATATTCCCGGCCTAGCTAGGTGTGACGCAGTTAACATCCATCCCATGTGGCCTTCTGAAATGGCGGCGGCCTGACCAGGAAGGTGGGACAAGGGCATATGAGGTAACTGCACTGGCATTCTACACTGTTGTGGTGGGCGGTCGAAGACCGCAGCGCAACTCTGCATTGGTTAACATTGGGCCCTCTGGGTCCCAGGAGCCAATGACGATGTACGCCGGCGGTGACGGTACGCACCGCCACGGACGTGACCGCTATTTTCTGTCTGTTCACTCACTTGATACCTGACCTTCAACAGGAGAGGACCTACACTGCAAGTGCTGCTGTGAACTGTGTCTGGATGCGACAATGGCTTATGTGTCTGGGGAAAGGGCCCCTGCCTTCACTTCGGAGGAGTTGGAGAAACTAGTGGGTGGAGTCCTCCCCCAGTACACACAACTGTACGGTCCTCCAGACAAACAGGTGAGTACACTTTGAGCATGCTGCATGGGCAATGCCTGCTTTGAGTGGTGTGGATGGAAGATACATGGGGGGGGGCTGAGGCCTGCATGTGCGGATGGGGAGTGCATGTGCGTCAGGGCAAGGGTGGGAACTGGGAGGCAATGAGTATGACGGTGCGGACGGGTAAGTAATTGTACCATTCCTCTAGGTCAGCGCCCACCAGAATAAGGGTATTTGGCGTGCCATCACCAAGGACGTCCGGACCCTGGGGGTCTACCACAGACGGAGAACCCACTGCCGGAAAAGATGGGAGGACCTGTGCCGCTGGAGCAAGAAGACGGCGGAGGCCCAGCTGGGAATGGCCTCCCAACGTGGGAGGGGTGCCTGTCACACCATGACCCCCCTGATGTTCCAGATCCTGGCAGTGACCTACCGGAGTTGGATGGGTGCTTGAGGGCATCACAGCAGCCACAAGGGGGTGAGCA
Source organism: Pleurodeles waltl (assembly GCF_031143425.1). Taxonomy (NCBI): domain Eukaryota; kingdom Metazoa; phylum Chordata; class Amphibia; order Caudata; family Salamandridae; genus Pleurodeles; species Pleurodeles waltl. Next base: position 336,126,138 of record NC_090438.1, on the reverse strand, counting down.
CACTCTCATTCAGCTGACTCTGCGCTCATTACAAGGTGTCTGGGTGGGGGAGATGGGCAGTGGGTTCCCCTAGGCCAGGGCGAACTTGGTAGGCAAGGTCCCTTATGAGGCAGGCCATGTGGCACCCAAAACCCACCAGTGGTAAGAGCCATCTACACCTAGTCAGGCTCCTGTGACTTCCAGGTGTGCAGCAATTGGTCTCAGGCCTAATACCCCATGGTCAGCTGAAATTTCTAGGAACTGTCAGTGCATGGCGTAGTGTCACAGTAGTGGTGTTGCATGCACTGAACATGTCTTTCTTCTGTCTTCCCCCCCTTTTTGTGGTCTCCCTGTTCTTGTGTGCAATAGCATCATCAGGCGGAAGAGCATTGCCACCGGAGCAGGAGGAAGCTGCAATCCACTTGGCCCTGGAGGGCGAAACAACAGAGTCTGAAGCCACCAGTGGGATGGAGGGCGAGGGGAGCTCCACGGCTGGGACAGGAGCAGACAGCAGTGACAGCGACTCCTCCTCTGATGGGAGCTCCCTTGCGGTGGCGGGCACCTCTGTGCCCACCGCATCAACAGGTACAGCTGCCACCCCCCCACCAGCACCGCCCTCCCAGCATCCCCTCAGCATATGTCCCGTGCCCACTCACCCAGGAGGGTGGGCATCTCCTTCGCCCAGGCACCTCAGGCCCTGCCCCAGTCAGCCCTGCTCCCCTTAGTGAGGAGGATATTGACCTCCTGAGATCCCTCACTGTTGGGCAATCTACCATTGTAAATGCCATCCAGGGTGTAGAGAGGCATTTGCAACAAAAAAATGCATACCTGGAGGGCATTCATTCTGGGCAGGCAGCCCAACAGAGAATTTCAGGCTCTGGCCTCAGCACTGATGGCAGCCATTGTCCCTGTGTCCAGCCTCCCCCCTCCAACTTCCTCCACCCAGACCCAATCCCCTCTACCTCAGCCTATCCCAAGCACACCATCAGACCAGCATGCACACTCATCAACACACAAGAGTGGCTCACGCAAACATTAAGCACCATAGATCCCACAGACACTCACACAAGCACCATCCCCATGCAGACACAGCAACATCCACTGCTTCCAGTGTGTCCCCCTCCTCTACATCCTCCTCCTCCCTCCCTGTCTCGTCTCCACTCACACCTGCATGCACTACATCCTCAGCCACTGCCTCCATCACCAGCATGCCCATCACCACACACCGCTCACGTGCACTCACCACCCCCACTACCATTCACACATCACCAGTGTCCTCTCCCAGTGTGTCAGTGAGCCCTCCTTCCAAAGTACACAAACGCAGGCACACACCCACCGAACAGCCACCCACCTCACAACAGCCTCCAGCCCATTCACCTTCACCCACATTCAGCAGACGTACACCTCCTACAACCACTACCTCTACCTCCACTCCCACACCCCCTCCATCTTCCCATCCCAGTGTGTCTAAAAAACTCTTTCTGGCCAACTTTGACCTCTTCCCTACACCTACCCCTTCCTTCTCCTAGGGCCAGGCTTTCCAGGTCCCAGCCCAGCACCTCAGCCACCACATCCCCAGGCACTGTGGTGCCAGCAACTGTGGGGTCATAGAGTGCACCACCCATATGGGCTGCCAGTGTGCCACGTAGCGAAGACAAGGACATTCCGCCACCTGCCAAGGTGAAAAAGGTGCCCACATCCTGGAGGGAGAAGCCGAAAGTACCAGCCACCAAGGGCTCAGCAAAAACCAAAGGGGATAGTGGCAAGAGAACTGCGGCACCATGAAAGCTGGGGAAGGGCCAAAAGCTGAAGAGCAGGTCAGGAGAGGGCATTGTGGCACCGACTGAGGGTCCAGTGTCACACTTTCTGTCCACGACCACACCAACCTGTATGGCGTCGAACACCGCTAGCTGTCCCGCCACCACAACCGCCACCTGCACCGCCACCTGCACCGCCCCCAGCGCGTCTACAGCCTCAATGACAGTCCCCAGCCTCTTCCCCAGTAGGCAGCTGTGCGAGGCTGCAGGAGACGTCCTGCTGTGTCCCTCAGCAGGTGCTGACCCATGCACCGATGCCAGCACTGCTGCAACAGACACCGCCGCAAGCACCACCGCGACAGACACCGCCGCAAGCACCTCCACCTGCACCGCCCGACATGTCTACAGCCTCAGTGACAGTTCCCAGCCTCTTCTCCAGTGGGCAGCCGTCTGGGGCTGCAGGAGACATCCTGCTGTGTCCCTCAGCAGGTGCTGACCCATGCACCGCCGCCAGCACGACCGTCAGCACCACCACCAGCACCGCCGCAACAGACACCGCCGCAAGCACCGCCGCGACAGACACCGCTGCAAGCACCACCACCTGCACTGCCCCGGCACGTCTACAGCCTCAGTGACAGTCCCCAGCCTCGTCCCCAGTGGGCAGCCGTCCGATGCTGCAGGAGATGCCCTGCTGTGTCCCTCAGCAGGTGCTGACCCATGCACTGCGGGCAGCACCGCCGCTAGCACAGCCACAACAGACACCGCCGCAAGCACTGCCACCAGCCCTGCAGCATCCTCGGACGCAGGCACCACCACTGACATGGCTACCATCCCCATTGGTCAGTCGTCTGAGGCTGGAGGGGAGTTCCTGGACCCTGGGCAGCTTCCATGAGGCATTTCTTCCATCACTGTTTGCACCTGCAGGTGGAAGGCACAGCAGTGTGGGGTATGTCGCTGCCTCCGTGGCGTATCATGCTATCTGAACCTCGCAAATCTTGTGGCACGCACAACCAGGTGAGGGAATTGTACTGGCCACACTGCACGTGGAGCACTCTGGGCACCATGCCCCCTCCAGAACCAGTGGAGAGATACATCCACTACCTCAGTCCTTGGCAGGATGAAGCACTCTGGGCACCAGCCCCCTCCAGAACAGTGGAGTATCACATCCACTATCTCAGTCCGAGGCAGGATGAAGCACTCTGGGCACCAGGCCCCCTCCAGTGGAGTATCACATCCACTACCTCAGTCCTTGGCAGGATGAAGCACTCTGGGCACCAGGCCCCCTCCAGAACCAGTGGAAAGATACATCCACTACCTCAGTCCTTGGCAGGATGAAGCACTCTGGGCACCAGGCCCCCTCCAGAACTAGTGGAGACTGTTATCCACTTGAGAGACTGTGGCTTTGCACTTCCCAGGATAAAGCAGTTGGCAAACCACCCACTGGAGAGACTTGAGAGACTGGTTTTGCACTCCCCAGGATAAAGCAGTGGGGGAAACCACCCACTGGAGAGACTTGAGAGACTGTGGCTTTGCACTCCCCAGGATACAGCAATGGGCATGGGGCCCCCTCGTGCAGCAGTGGCGTCGTGCGTTCATCAGGCTGAGGTGCCCCCCTCCCCCTGAGGTGCCTGTATATTTTCAATCTGATGACCCAGCAGTGTTCTCTCCGTTTCCAGTCAGGTATCATGTGTGGGCCTCGCCCATGCATTTTGGGCCCAGTGGTCCACAGACAATGATTAGTACACTATCCGTACTTGTGTGGTTGGTGTACATATTTGTATATACTGAACTTGGAGTTTTGACTAAGGGATTGTTAATGATTACAATTGCTACAATCATTTCCTTTTGTCCTTGCGTTCTTCCAGGGGGTGGGTGGGTGTATATGTAATATTGCTGCATGTTTTTGTGTGTTTGTTGTTGTGGGTGAGGGTGAGGGTGGGGGTGTTGCGTGTGTGTGTCACTCTCTTTCCTCCCCCCTCCCCTGTGTTGTAGGTGCAGTACTCACTATAGTCGCCGCCGCTGTTCGTACTCCTGGTAGAAGAGGAGGTAAACCAACATGGGTAACACATGAAGTTCGGGCTCCATGGCGTCCTAGTTTTTCGTTGGGTGTCGAGAGGTGAGTGTTTTCCCTTCTGTGTATTGTTTCCGCCGTGCTTTTGATAGTGTTGGTTCTGCCCCGGAAAAGGTGGCGGATAGGCCTCTTGTAATACAGTGGGCGGCACTTTGTCTTCCGCCTGTCTGTTGGCGGTGTCCACCGCGCTGTTTGTTTCTACCGCCGTGGCAGTCGGAGTGTTAAAGTGGCTGTCTATGTTGGCGGTTTCCGCCACGGTCGTAATCCCATTTTTTTTAGATTTCAAATTGCTTCCAAAGGGGTTAACAATTTGCACTATAAGCAAAAAGTTAAGAAATTAACACCCAATCACTTCTCTAGATTAAGCAAAACATGCAAAAATTGTAAAACCCAAGAATGAAGCGTTTGAACAGAGAACAGTTATTAAATACACAAGCCTTAGAAATATCTTGATATCTCAGATGAAAAATGACTAAAGCCATAACATATGTATTGATTTGATATTCGTCATATTTGTACATTTCTACGGGTGAGCCTTAATAACCATTGTAGGGATTGCTTTCAATTCTTCTGTAAATATAGCAACTGTGATTAAAATCAAACTGGTGTAGCATAGTCGGCAGTGAAAAAAATCAGAGATGCTCAATAATTTCATTATTGCTGTACAGACCTGGAGATGTTTGATTTCTAAATCAAAAATGTAGTATGATTCCAACTTCCTTAGATTCAACACCCTATTGCCACTTTAACATATTAGTACCCAATGAGTTCCCTAAAACCTCAAAAGCTCACTTCTGCCAAAATGAAATGCTGAAAAATGTAGAACCCGTGGGTTCTTATCAATATTTTGAATCACTTGCACGTGCTCTAGCATTCTCTTTTTTATCAGGTTTATAGTGCTATCAATATATGTCATGTCACAGAAACAAATTAGTATGTAAATAGTGTAATCAAAATCACTATGAAGTGACCCTCTGCTTTTCCTTCCACTAGGGAACAGTGTATTCGTGAACTATTTCGCTTTTTTCACACATTTCATACCAGGCAATACTTTTTGCCTTACAAATTGAGCCAAGAACTCTAACTTCCTACATCTTTTATATTATGCAAATGAGTCGAAACCAAGATGTCTCTTGAGTGCTGTGATTTCCTATAGATACTTCTGGATGTAGGAGGCATATTATCGTATTTATCAGTTTTGATATAGTTTTGTATTGGTGACAGTGAGTTCTGAATGATCTAACTATATTCTAGTTTGTCTATCATTGGGTCTCAACAAAGCTCTCCTCACGACTTTATATAGCCATATTTATCACCCACTGTCATTTGGCCTCATTCACGGGCTCACTCAATCATACGTCCTTTTACTTCCCCAAAAGTCTGTTTTGTATGTCATATTCTTTAAGCCTAGGGAGTTAACTGCGAGGATACTCCATTCTCAAAGATAAACTTCTATAAGCGATGGGGGTTGGAGGTGTTGTCTCCCACTTAAAGCATAAGCAATATTTAAAAATAAAACAATGATTTACATTAATTAATTAATCAAATAATTTTCATTAATAAGCAAGGTGGCTGGGGGGTTTCTTCCTGCATTAAAGTACCCATAGACCAACACACACGTGCACACACACATAAACACACATTCACTCACACATATATACAATAATTTTAAAGTTGTATTCATTTATTAAAATATTCATGTTTATTAGTTGGGCTGAGTGTTAGTCTCACAACAAGTAATAAATCACTATTGTTGTTAGGTCGGGTAAAGAGTTCAGTAAATTCAACCGGAACTAATTACCTGATAGCTATGGTATAGAGCAGTGGGATTAATTTAGGAACATGTGTAGAGCATTTAGAAATACCAAAGCAATTAAAAAGTTGATTTGATTAATATCTTTACTGGCGAATTAAAAAACACTTCCATAAAAGTACAAACGTAATATCAACAATGTTTAAAATATACAAACTTTAAATTGCACAGGCATATTAAAACGTTATTTAAAACAACCACATATCATACCATCCTTTCCCTGAGTTAAGTTGCCTTCAAAACAAAGTGCATAAAGACAGAAGAATACACAAATATGTTAAAGCATTGGTAGAAACAACCTAATCTCAAACCGTGCATTTCCTAGGCTGTATTGCCCTTGCAATAAAAGTGCTACATTTAAACACACAAATGTGCTGTCAAGTGCAAACAGGAAGGTTAGCAGTGACTTATAGGGCCTTATGATTTTGGCAAATGGAAAAGCCAGTCCGCTAGAATCCCGACAGAGAGATTGCCGCCATTGTTGCTGCCTCCCTGCAGGGCCCATTCCGAGTCTCCCGCTGGGTCGGGGTGCCGAAACCACAGTTTCCACACACTGGCCCAGCGGGAAACGGCCTACAGCATTGTCTCCAGATTGCAATCAAGCCAGCTGCAATGCTGTAGTGCACAGGGTGCAGCAGCACTCTCACAAAGTTCACTGTCCCAACCTAAATGTACTCCTGATGTGCATAGTACAATGTCAATTATCCTGGTGTAAAACCCTGTGATCTAAATGAGTAATGTTCCCATTGAAAGGACAAAATTAAATACTCAGTGACTGACAGACGAAGGTAGAGGAGGAGCGTTTCAAGCATTTAGAAGCCAATGTCACTTATCCTGGTGTAAAACACGGTGATGTAAACGAGTGATGTTCCCATTGAAAGAATAAAATTAGACACTCAGTAACTGGCAGACGAAGGTAGAGGAGGTGCGCTTCAAGCATTTAGGAACCAGATAATGCAAAATCAAGAGGATATTTCTTCCAGGTAAGCCTACACCAAATCTTTGGGACATCCATGCAGAATATAAAGCACTTGAATAACCCTCCTGTTCGTCTAATGGGCAGAGAAGCAGTGTGCAAATTTAGCATCCTCTAAGACTCCTACAAGTCCCTCTGGGGTAACAGCAAATAAGGCATCACAAAGAATAGGAAACTAGCTCTGATATCATTGAAAATAAAACAATGGGTTCCGTGTCTTCGCTGGAATTAATAGACATCAGCGAAAGCCCCGATTTTCAGATGGAAACCAGACATACTGGGGTTAATTCTGACCAAGCCACCCCTCATGTGATCATCAAACCATCTTAACCACTTACCTGCAGCCCTTAGGATGATTGCATGAATGCATGCGGTATTTGTATGGCAAATACCTCGTACTTGTTAAATGGAAACGGCGTTCTGCACAAGCTTAAAAGCAATGATTCAGTCAACGACTGATTAGACATAAGTATATGGTTTTGGGAGAATAAGTGTGTATTTGCTTCATTCTTGTTAAACACAGAAATAAGGGTAGTGCTGCCGGAAGGAGGTCCTAACTCACACGAATTAGCTCTGAAAAATGTAAGACACATTGGTCAATGATAGACATAGAAGAGGTGCACTCTTATTTTCCACTCTTCGAATAATTTTATCACTGCGATTACTAGAACGATCACGGGATTTTACCCCACTCTGTACACGATTTATCTGGTAGCGTTCTTTACAAATACTTTAGTCATAGACTATATCTATCGTGTGTAATATAAATATGTGTAAATGCAATCATTACCTTTCTGTAGGTTGGCGCTGTGAGGCGTAATTTGTTTTGATGGCCATTCTCCTTTTCTACTTGAGTGGTCTGAGAAATAATTCAGTTCAGTCTATTAGTAAATAATACGTTTGTAGTTCTGTTGTTTTCTCTCTTTTTTATGTTACGTTTTTTCTAATTATTTTTCCCTATTTTTTCAGCTTTAACTACAGTGGTGGCTGGTGGAATTTGAAAGAGGTGGGGCGTAAAACAAATAACTTAGAAATCCTAGGTCTTCACTTAAAGGAACACCTTCCTGCAAAAAACAATCATAAGAGGTGTTTTTCTCTTTCAGAATGCAGCACTCATAGAAAGAGGAAAAAATGGGGAGAAATAAAGATATTTCTCACCATTGCGTCACTGATTGTAAATCTGGGAGTGCGTCAGATTCCTTTGGGTTCCATTGGTGTTGTGTGGGAACACCCCAGCAACACCCATGGAACACCCCTTTCACGCAGTATTATGAGTGAAAGGGGTCAATATTTACAAGGCTATGAAAAGCCATTTAAGGTGGCTTTGTGTGGCCTTGTAAATATGGTCTGGCACACTGTGCCACTGGAGCATAATAATATGACGCTATGTGGCACAGTGTGCTTCTAGGGCCTCGTAAATGAGGCCCCTAGTATTTAATGCAGTTCCTCCACTCCCCGAGAAAATTAGTAAGAATTATCATACGTAGATGTAATTTTCAGACCTATTTTTTGATTAATGTTTTCAAAAATAATGTTATTATATATGTTTATAAAGGAAAACTCATTAAATGTAGTGTTTTTTTACTTGTTGTTTGCTTGGCATATTACTCCTGTACAGTGCATCCTTTGAACTGAGTGCATGGATGTCACAATTAGGAGCTGCGCTCTGGAGTTGAGGCTAAGGGCAGTGCCAGTTCCTCATAGTGTCTGTCACTGAGGCAAAAGCATGCTCAGGTTACATGGTCATCCATTTTTTGTCCTCACTTCAGAGCGCACAGGGAACTAGTCATGCATGCCAATTGCAATTGTATTTCTGTTAAAGAGCTCATAATGGAAGCATAAAGTTGCCAAAATATTATTAAAACATCAGTCACTGCTGGGCATCGCCACTTGACTAAATGACCTGACCTGCAAGTTAATACATACATCAAATTGATTAATATTCAACAAAGATCAGGTACCCATTCCAGTGCCTGGTTAGTTGCGTCTCGTGCATTTATTGCTTTTTCAATTCTTTACTGCTCAGCAGTTAAATAAACCCTTGTCTCCTGTGGCTCACTTGGTAGCATTAACTCAATTACCAATTGGTACATCCACTCAGGTTAACTGTACTGTTCCTTAGTTGTGCATGTAATACACATTTTAACTGCTCTTTCTGCTTTCATTTTGCAGCACCTGCAGTCCTCGGATACGAACACATCTGGTTCATCAGAGCCTTGGTTCCTCCACTTTTTGAACTAAGGCAGGCCATGGCAGACGCAGATGCATCAAGGAGTGGCTAGGTGACTTTTCAGACTGTGGCTTCGTCTGTGCCCTCAGGATCACCTCCGCACCAGTGCTCCCTACACTGCACGCCGCAGCTGCCAGTTCCCATTTAATAACACCATGTATGCACGCATATAGGTCACAACTGCGCCTTTCAATATAGAAAGGGCATTTTCCCTAAGGAGCTTCTCTTTAATTTCTAAAAATGAAGATTTAATGTGACATGTACATTTTATACCAGTAGGTAGTAATGTGGTGGCTGTCATTTTCTGATTGTTACCTGAGTCTTGCTGCATGCTCTACATGTATAAGGTGAAGAGAAGTAGTCGGTCTGTTTCTGCTCTGCGAGTACCCTATTTGAGCTTTACAGCAAGCAGTCAGCTTGCTTTTATCATGCAGATCACGTTGTGGACAGCCTCGTGTGCACCGCAATCCTTTCCCAGCTACTCCCAGAATGAGGTGGGGCCATGGAGGCTTGTTACCACCCACCCTGTGACGAAGGGCTGCTGCCATGCTACACAGCCTTGCTGATTGACAGCCAGCTTTGGAAACCCAGGGCTTATGCTTAAAGTGCCCAGGCTGTTTTCTTTGACCGAGGCTTCAATGCGTCATAAGGGGCAGTACCTTACAGTGGTGTAGGCTGCCGGAGGCCAGGGCTGAGATCAGGTAAGCCCTATAAATCCTGCAATGGCCAGCACATGCGCTGCAGCACATGTGTCTTTCGAAATTGCCTGGTGACACTGTTTGAAGTTTTAATGAATTAAACATTTTTTGATGCAGAAATTGAAGCTGGGGCAGAGCCCTGCCGCCCTAATCAAGAAACCGCCACTGTTCATCTTTACAACATGCATTATAAGAACTTTTATCCTTGTACATATTTGTGCTGCAAGATCTTGATTGTCAATATTTTCTTGTTAATTTTGAAAGCTATTTTTAATTGTATATATCATTTTCAAGCAGCATGCAAACAGAATTTACATACACTTAGAGGCATATTTATCAAGCTTTCACGCAGGGCAACGCAGCAAGCTTCCATGCTATGTTGCAGTATATAAATGGGAAAGGGCAGGAATGTGATACATTTAAAAACAGATGTCGCATTCTGGTCCTTTCCTTGTACTGACACACTGTTGGCTGCCTAGCATCACTGCAGGCACCCTGGGGCTGCGGTGCAAGGGTGCCGCACTGTAAGCAGGATTTTTGTGTGCAGGATGGGACACTTTCGTGCACAAAAAACAATCAACAGAGGCATTTTCCTTTTTGTAAGTGTGCTGCAAAATGCAACACACTTTGACAGGGGAAACTATGAGGAGAAAAAAATATAATTTTCTTTCTTGCACTTCCCCAGGAAAGCAGTAGCATTTTGACCCTTAACCAGATTTACTGGGACTGCACCAGAATCCATGGGTGGATGTGTGGGAAAACAGTCTCCACCTATGTAACACATCCCTGGGGCACGGTAAGGCAGCACAGTGATTTGTGCTGTGTTGCGTTACTCCAGATTTATCAAGCCACTCACGGACACGCAAGGTGGACCTGCGTGGTTTGATAAATCTGATTCAAGTTTAGTGTCACCATTGCGCCCCCTTGCATGTTCCAAGGGTAACTCAAAACCCTTGATAAATAAGCTCCTTAAATTTGTTTTAAAGAGCACCTGTTATTCACTTAAGTGCAGCCTTGTGTTACTGTCACATGACTCCACCAATGGTCTATTATGGTCCACTGACCCACAACAGCAACTTCTCTTAACATTTTCGTTCATGTGTAGTGCTCTGCGAGCTTCTATAAAACACTGTGCCAGCCTCCTACTAGTACACGCCCTCCTATGTTTCCTCCTAATTGGAGTATTCATTTCCTCAGCATGCATGTCTACCTTGTGGTTCGCTCTGGGAATCTCAAGCCTGCATATTGAGTGCTTTGGGGTTGACATCGAATCAGTGGGCATTGGAGCAGTGCTGAACGGTCATCTTTGTTACTAAGGGAAAGGAGCATATTTGCAGGCAGAATCAAAGAGATTTCTACAAGCAAAGGAAATGGCAAGGGTGCAGGGGCCATTAATTTCTTTTGGGGGCTGGCAGGGCACGGGCAGCCTTGGGGATAGTTGAGCCAGGGTCAGGCTTGGCTCTTCGAACCAGAGCAAAAGCAGAGTAATTAAAAATATATAAATCGGGCAGCACCTGTCATGAAAAAATAGGGTAAATCCTCGAGATTAAAAAAAAATATTCTTTTACACTTTTTAAGTGTATCAATTTAGTACATAGGATTATATCACTCAATTGAGTGACATTTATTAAAAGTAATATTTTTATAAACATGAAACACTCACAAATACTCCATACCCTGACGTAACTGTCACAAGTTAACCAAGATGTGGCAGTTTGTCATGTTCTCTGTTTGCATTACTAAGTTGTTATTAAATGCAAAGAAACAACCATTTCAATTAGCTGTAAGAAATTGGATTATTATCTGGGGTGGCTGACTGCCCAGCTCAAGGAACAATCACAACTCTTGTCAGGGTGAACCTATTCATCTGAGCTTAACCCCCTGGAAGCTGTGGCACAAAGCAGACAGGCTTTAACCAGGGCAACATATTTTTATGCAGTACCAAAAAAGTAATCAAGTCAAAACACCAAATAGTTAAAATACCAACCCTATTTAGGAAAATAGAACACTATGACATCAAACAACAAAAATCCAAAATGTGAATGGGAGGCAGCATTTTTTAAAGTTTTAGGTAAAAATAGCATAAAAATGCACAAAGTGCCATTGATCATCAACGGTCATAGTGGCCTGGGACCTAGTCACAATTTGGACCTGCCTGCAATCAAAGGCAGGTCAGATACACCAATCAGGAACAACAAAGATTTTACCTTCTGACTTAGGGACTGATTTAGCGTTTGGCAGAAGGCTTACTCCGTCATAAACATGATGGATATCTTACTCGCCGTATTACAAGTGTATTCATTATATCCAATGGCACTCTTAATATAGCAGACAGGATTTTCTGTCAGGTTTGTGATGGAGTACCCAGTCTACTCAACTCTATTATGGCCCATAGCCTTTCAAGCCCCAACCTATCACAGGAGAACACTTCTAAGGCATCCAGGATCTCATGGTTTGGGCATTTACAGATTCTCAGGGTATTAGACAAAGGCAAAGAGGAAAGGCCAACCCAAATTCTGGTGCCACTAGTCAGCAGAGCACTTTAGGAAAAAGCCTTACTGCAGCTTTGATGTCCCTGTAGCCACACAGGAGATAAGCCAAATGGCATTTGGAGTTCACTTCTTTCACCTGGGTACAAGGGGAAGCAGGTCTAGGCCTTCCGAGCTCATCTTAGGTCACAGACAGCAGGTCCAGTCCTTTTTTGATCTTCCACAGGTCTAGAGGTTTCCTGAAGTGGTTGGCTAAAGGTGTCATATTTATGCTTGTCACCAGCTTTGTGTTGGGCACTCTTTGACACTCTCAAACCTGTAGGGTAAAAGTTCTAGGAGACAATCCTACTCACTTTTTAGTAGTTATAGTTATGCTTGCTGAAAACAATTCCCAAAATGCCATGTCTAATGGTGTTTTCAAGATGGTGAAAGCTATCATCATCATCCTCATTTAAAACATTATTTGCTTAGAAAACATCCTAAGATCCATGTTAACTAAGCTATTTTTTACATAATATATCCAAGGGATTGCTACAGCATTTTCCAGATAAAGATAATCAGACAAAATTTCCCTCAAGAACTCAGCTTCATGATTCTCACAGATTCTAAGCTAGAGAAGTAAGGGACCTAATTTGATCCTGTCTTCTATTGGATTCAGCTCCACCTCTAATTGGCACATAAAAAGTGGAGGGTTGGGGAAAGAGCCAACAATGAACACAGAAATTATTTTGTACCTTTTGTATTTGATCCGCACACTTACTGCCCTAAAACCCCTGTTCTGTAGACCACTGTGGAGACACACTTACTATTATAGTTATTCAAGATTTCTTTCACCACTCTGTCTCCCAGTCTGCATGCAAAGCTAAAAACGGACTCCTTGATACTGTGGCATTGTATTGCCGTAGAATTTTTATAATAAAAGATTTATAAAGATTTGTTTGAAGGTTGAGATTTTCCGTAAACATATTAAAAGCACCCAGAAGGAGTTGCCAACCATTGGCTGTTCTGAAAATTAATGCACGTCATCGGCATAAAGGAGAACCGGTGTTGCCCATGATCTAATTCTGACAAATCTCTCCCTGCCTGTAATAAGTGTTCCTCCAGGCCATTCATATATATGAGAAAGACCAGTGGGACCATCACACAACCTTGGCACACCCCTGAGTAGGATTTAATCAGAGGCGAAAGTTCCCCATTTATTCCTTATCTCATTCTAGCCACAGAATCCCCATGCATCCCACATAAAAGTTAAATCAAGGCTTGTTCAATTTCCATTTCCTGCATGATTACCCATAGCCTGGCTCTGGTAACCCTGTCAAAGGCACAGGAAAGGTCCATAAAAGCAAGATGAATGAAACTTTCCCTGGCCTTGACATTTCCCCAGTATTCACTGTAGGTGAAGGCTACAGTGCCTAACCCTGGTTTAAAGCCATACTGTGCTCAACAGAGAATCTGCTTGCTCTCTAAACAGACCTCAATTTTCGTAGTTAGAATTCTACCTAATATTTTAAGGGAACTGTTGGAAATGGCCCTTTTTGCAGTGTTATCCCCACACGTTTTGCCTTCTTCCACCTATGTTTTGTAACCTGTTTTTCCTGGTTTTAGGACTCTGGGCACTTTCCCTCTGCTGACCAGTGTTTAAGTGCCAGTACCCCCTCTCTAAATTGTATGGTCATTGATTTTACCATGATTGCCATATTTGATTTACTGGTAATTTCCCAGTATAGTACACTGGGTGCCCAGGTCTTTCAAATCAAATGCTACTAGTGGGCTTGCTACACAAAAGAAACAAGAGCCAACACTGTAGTTTACTTGGAATAAAATATTATTCACAATGAGAAGGCAAAACCAATTACCTCTTCTTAGCATCAATTCATAACATTTATCCAGAAAAACAATTTGATTTGAAAAACATTTGTCACACACAGAAAAACAAATACAGAAGTAAGCAATTACCTCATATAAAAAATTGGCACTACACAAACCTTACTTACATCAAAAACATTTGACAATAATACAAATTCAAGAACAGACAATAACACATCACATTAAAAAATCAAATTAAAATTTGGTTCTGCACCAATTTGAAAAAGACAGAACTCGAAGTCGAACTCATTTGCAAAATTATAAGGCTCCTCCTTAAAGAGCAGTATAGCGCGGAGCCGCTAATTATAAGTTTTTGTGGTAGCTCAAACAGGAATGATGTGCATTACAAGACCATACTCTGGATTCTCCCTGAAGGCCTTATCTCTTTAATAGTGCTCACGCTGCTCTCTATTGTCGACGTGTTTCAAACCTACTGAATTCAAGGGTTCTCTTTAGGACACAGAACACCAAAACACAACTGTTCAGTAGGAACTGTCATATTGTGAATGTGACCACCAAAGCAAGGGTCTCTTGATTCAAGCAGAGGAAGAAACACTCCTTGACTTGCTGCACTGAAGTATAAATCACTTTAGTTTCTTGTCCTTCTGCTTGCTCACAAAGAATTCAGACTGATGTTAATCCAGCCAATTTTATTTGGAAGTTATTCTGTAGTGTGCATAGTTAGTTTCAGGAACACTAGAAAGCAATGCCCCTTGTTCGACCTGGTATACTTGGTGTTGTCTCCCCTGACTTTTTTGCCTTCTGACCTCCAGTTTTGTTCATTCTTACTTCATTTTTGTTGGCTTTAGGACTCTGGGCACTTTACCACTGCTAACCAATGCTAAAGTGCATCTGGTCTCTACTTAAAATATGGTAACATCAGCTTATCCAAAATTGGCATATTTAATGTACTTACAAAGTTCCTAGTAAAGTGCACTACATGTGCCCAGGGCCTGTGAATTAAATACTACTAGTGGGCTTGCAGCACTGATTGTGCCACCCAACTGAGTAGCCTTGCAAACATGTCTCAGGCCTGCAGTTGCAAAACCTGTGTGTGAAGTTTTAAACTGCCATGTCGCTCTGGCGAGTGTATCCATTTGCTAGGTCAAAACCTTCCCATTTATCATCTGTAAGTCTCTCCAAAAGTAGACCAAAGCACCCCACGGGCAAAGTGCAGTGTTTTTAAAAGGTAGGACATGTACTGGTGTGTCTTACAGGCCCTGATATTGAAATACTGCTAATTTCATTTTTCACTATTGCAAGATCTATCTCTCCCATAGAGTAACAATGGGCTTGCCTGGAAATATCTTTTAAATGTAATTTCCCATTGAGAGCTGATAGAGATCTGAAGTTTGAGGTCTCTGGACTCACAATTTAAAAATACATCTTTGGGTGAATTTGGTTTTTGAACTGTCAGTGCCTTTTAGAAAGTGGACATTTTCTTGCTTATCCATTCTGTGCCTCTGCCTGTCTGCTGAATACACATCTGGGTCACGATGACAGTTGGCCTGTTTTTGCATTCATTCTAGACAGTAACATAAAGGGAGCTGAGGTGTGCCCTTCATATCCTGATCGACCATCACCAGGCCGATGGGCCTTTCTAAGCTAGAGTGGTGGGAGGAGCTGACAATTGCCCCTGAACAGAGCTGAGCCTGCCCCTACACAAGGCAGTCTCCACCCCACTGGAGTGTGTCTGAGGCCAGGGCAGGAAAAGACAGGGTCCTGTGGACTACAAAGACTTCTTTTTGAAGTTTGCCTACTCAAAGACATAAATGGGTATAAGTACTAGACCTCTGACTCCACATAGTTAGAACAGTTCTGGGCTGAGGACGTTCTCTCAGGACAAAAAGCTGGATGCTGTAGGAGGGACTGCCATTCTGCCTGTTGCTTTGTTGTGCTGCTCTGCTGCGTGCTGCTTCTCTCCTGGGACTGAAAGGACTGGACTTTGCTTTCTACATCCTGCTTTCCAAGGTTCCCCAAGGGCTTAATCTGAGCCTGCCTCCTGTTAAGAAGTCTCAGGGCCATCAAAGACTTCATCTGCCTCTTGCTCAGAGTCCTGACTTGCCAAGTGGTGCCAAATCCAGCTCGTGTGCCCTTAGGGATGAGTGTTGGTGCGACAAGGAAGAAACTAGTATATCGACATCCAGAACGACTTCAGGACCGGCACCACTCTCCGACCCTGTGTTGCTACATGTACCAAAGCTATGGTCCCCTCTGGGTTCAATGACTGTAACCTACAAAGCAATCCCAGACGATGTTGCAGTGCCTCCAAAGTACTGCCACAGCATGAGTCCAGAGTGCTGTGTCACTGACGTCTGTGGCACCTGACTCCACTGCAGCATCCTTGGCCCTGTAGTGTGATCACAACATCACTAAGTCGATGCCTCATGTCTTGATCTGCTGAATTAATCGACCCCATCTTGTCGTAAGGAACCAGAGCCGCGTTGCCAATGCCCCATCACCTCCTCTGCAACCGTAAGGAACTGACGCCTCACCTCTGTCACCTAGCACTACGGAACCAACACCTCTCCTTCTCGATTGCAGTAAGTAACCAACACTGCACCGGATCCAGCAAAGCCTCACCTCCCTAACACCATGCAAATTTCTGTTTCCTAATCATTTTCCAAGGTACTGTAACCAGGGTCTATAAGACTCTGAAGCCGGCCCGTGCTACCTCACTGGTGTTACTGGACTACTGGAGTCAACTCAAGCTCTTTTCATAGCCCCAATTGGAGCTATTACATTTCTAAGCGCTATACTACATTAAATCTTTGAAAACTCATATCTATACTTGTGTATGTTGGTTTTTTTCATGTTTGTCTTGTTTTACTCAGATACAAATTGCCTATTTTTCTAAACAGGTATAGAGTCCCTTTGTATTGTTTTCACTGTTTTACTGTGTGTGGGCACAAATACTTTACACATTGCCTCTGAGATAAGCTGGACTGCTAGTGCCAAGCTACCAAGGGGACAAGTACGGGTCATCTTAACTGTGTGACTCCCTTACCCTGAGTAGAGTTAGGATCCACACTTGGACAGGATGCAACCACTGCCAACTAGAGACCCCATTTCTGATAACAACTATCTAGGAGGGAGATGTGCCAGTAACAGTCGGGGGAATGTCTATTTCCTTTTGAAAAAATCAGAACTACCACTGCCTCTTTCTATGAAGATGCCAGCTGTCCTGACATAGCATCCCTAATTACATTTGTTAACACAGGGTCCCATTTCCTTTAAATAGGTCCCCAAGGACACCATCTGGCCCTGGGGCATTTTCAGGGTGTGTTTCGATTGATTGCAGCAGTCATGTCCCTTACCTTTATGGTCAACACTAAATTGTATGATGGCCTCCTCATCATAAGGTACTGCATCCCTGGGGGTAGACAGAATCTCAGGGTGTCCGAGATTAAAGATATTAGAGAGATGATTCACCCAGGCCTGATCTGGAATGAGAGTTTCCATCTAAGGCTTTTGGTATCTGAGAAAAAGGGGTGGTTCAAAACCTTTCAAAGGTATGCACTATCCTGGTGAATGTCTTTGACCATACTAAACTTGTGCTCTGAGGGCTTGGATGTGGTGGGAGTATCATAGGGAAATCCCAAGTGTCCTTTCACATTTTCCTCTAAAATCCAGTTTGAAGCATGTACTGTATCCACAACAAACGGAGACACAGACATCTGGTAGGAGAAAAGCATAGCACTTCAGCGACCAGACAGGGGATACACAAGCTTGCTTAGACATCCTGTCCTCTCCCTTTCAAGAGCAACCCAAATACTACACGTGGCTCAACAGACCTGTTGTTGTAAATGGGGTCTCTAATTGGCAGACGTATGCACCCTTGTCCAAGTAGGGACCACAATGCTAGTCAAGGTAAGTCACAACACAATCCAAATTATCCTGTGCCCACTCTCTGGTATCTTGGCACTGAGCAGTAAGGCTTAACTTAAAAGGCAATGTGTAAGGTATTTGTGTGATAAATCATACAGTAACACAGTGAAAGCACCACAAAAATACACCACGCAGGTTTAGAAGAATAGATAATATTTATCAGAACAAAATAAGGTTCAAACAATTAAAATCCATGGTGCACAAGGAGAGTTATGTAGTTTTAAAGATTAAATCCTACTAAGGTGCTTAGAAACACAATAGCTCCAACTGGGGCTATCAAGGTGTTATTGATGGAGTCGTTTCCAACAATCCGATGCCACAGGTGCCAGTCACGTAGTTGCACGGACCTCCAGGTACAGTACCTTCTGAAAACAAGGAAACAAAGACTTTGCACGGAGTCGGGGAGATGAGGCGTCACTGGGGGCCAATCCGACATCAGTCTCTTACAGCGTCCAGGGAGCTGGTGCGGTGTCGGTGGTGATTTGTTGGTCCTTTGTGACCCGGCGGGGTCAATGGATCCAGTCAGTCAAGACGTGATATGTTGACTTTGTAGCATCGCAATGACTCTTCATGATGTCATCGGTTTTGCGGCAACGTCAGACTTGCGTTGCAGACCGCAGTTGTAGCATGCAGTGATGTCCACGGTGCAGGAGCAGGCTGCGGCGTCGGTGCTGGCGTTGCTGAAGTTGTTCCTGGCATCATTGAAGTAATTCCTGGTCCCGCTGAAGTTGGAAATCTAGCTAAAAGCTAGTGGGTAAAGTATTTGGTGTCCTTGAGACCTCAAAACAGGAGGCAAGCTCAATATAAGCCCTTAGAGAGCACCTTTGGGGAAGACAGAGTCCTTCCAGCAAAGTCAGAGGCCAGGAGGGCAGCAGAGCAATAGCAGGGCAGCAGTCCTTTGTGCAGCCAGGCAGCTCCTCTGACTGAGTTCAGGTGTAGAACCAGAAGTATCTGGTTTGGTGGGGTCAGAGACCCAGTTTATACACCCACAAATGTCTTTGAAGTGGGGGAAACTTCAAAGAGTGGTTTTGAAGTGCACAAGTTCCCCTTTCAGTCCAGTCCTGTCTGCCAGGATCCCTGTGGAACTTATCAGTCCTTTGTGTGACTGGCTTTTGAAATGTGTGAGCTCCTCCACCCTTCCTGCCCAGGAAGACCCATTCAGTATGCAGAATGCAGATGTGACTGAGAGTCCTGGGTTTATGGTCATCTGGGTGGAATGCACAAGGGGAGCTGTCAACCAGCACAGACCAGACGTGGATTGGAGATAGGCTGTGAGGCACAAATGGCAGTAAGTGCAGAGAAATGCCCACTGTCTAAAAGTGGCATTTCAAAAATAGTAATATTAAATCCAACTTCACCAGTAAGCAGGGTTTTCTATTACCAGTCTGGTAATACCAAACAAGACTCCTTCCAGATCAGAATCTACCACTTAAGAGTACATAAGGGAAGTTCCAATGCTATTCTATGAGAGAAGCAGGCCTCACAGTAGTGGAAAACAAATTTAGGAGTTTTTCACTACCAGAACATGTACAACACATAAGTACATGTCCTACCTTTTACCTACATGGCACCCCGCCGTATGGATTACCTAGGGCCTACCTTAGGGGTGACGTATATTTAGAAAAAGGGGAGTTTAAGGCTTGGAAAGTAGTTTTAAATGCCAAGTTGAAGTGGCAGTGAAACTGCACACACAGGCCTTGCAATGGCAGGCCTGAGGCATGGTTAATGGGCTACTTATGTGGGTGGCACAAACAGTGCTGCAGGCCCACTAATAGTATTTAAATTGCAGGCCCTGGCCACAAGCAGTGCACTTTACTAGGGACTTACAGGCAAATTAAATATGTCGGGTATAAACCAATGTTACCATGTTTAGAGGAGAGAGCATATGCACTTTAGCACTGGACAGCAGTGGTAAAGTGTACAAAGTCCTAAAGCCAGTACAGCAAAAACAGTGTTAGAAAAGTGGAGAGAGGCAGGCAAAATGTTGGGGGATGACCACCCTAAGGCTGTCAGGTCTGACACCTGTCAAGTAGGGTTTGATAGTGTGGTGTTACAGAATATCCATTGCCCCCACTCTGGGTAGACTAGAGTTCAGAAAAGTTATCGCTGCCCATTCATGTCAGTCTATTGTTTGCTCCTGGGAGTCATTTCACACCTCTTTCCCACCCAATCAAGGCTAATCACTGGCTGGGCTACTGCTGAAGAGCGTATGGAAATTAGCCCCTCGGACCTTTAGACAAGTATCTGCCCTTTGCCCTAATACATTTTATGAGGGCTTATATACATAATCGGAACCATGTGATTTCCAAAGCACATGAGTACAAGGCAAACAAAGGAAACATTTGCAAACAATATTCAAAGTCAAAACAGCAAGGTTTTATTCAAAATTTAGAAATCATTACAGCCAAAAAAAAACATACTTGACTAGTCAGTTTAAATCACCATAAACATAATTCATAAGTGAGAGGTTGAGCATAATGTTGATCTCTAAAATCAAAAATGAGTACAACAATAAATAACAGTCCGACATGGCAACTGTTCACTATGAAAATAAGGAAAGGTCTGGCACTCATCTCAGAAAAAGGCAATATTTATAGGCTCAGAGGAGTAGAAAACCACATTCACATCATGGTGTGAAGTGTCATAAAAGGGCTGAACTAATAAAGTTACATGGCATAGTCCAATTAACATTGCAGAAATTGTGTTTCATAAAAAAGGCTACCACAGAGACCACTCAAAATATTTAACAATAATTATCCCCTGTACGCTACATACAAAGGAAATGAGATTGCATAATTGAATAATACATTTTTACCATAATTAATCTAAAAGTTGTGGCTACAAACAGCAACAGTCTTCACTAAAAAAAATTAACAGAACATCTCCGACGTAGGTTTCTTCAAAGCTCAAGTTAAATACAGTACAGAAAGCCCACAAGACACCAGGGAAGATTTTTTTTCAAAAACAGAGGATAGAGGCATGGCTGTACCCTCACCCCCAATAAATGGGAATAAAGTTGTTCTGCCCACCGGTGGGCAGCTGGGGCAATTACCCCAAACCACTCCCCGGAGGGGCTAAAGCCTACTAGATGCCAGGGAATTAAAAAATAAGTTGTGGGGTGGTGGCTACCAACCAGTATGGGCATGGTCATGCCCCACCCCAACTAAAGGGGGTAACAGTCTTGAAGCTCACCCCTGCACACTAAAAGATCTTATCCCAAGAGCAAACAAAAGGACATTTGATTATTTTGGGTTCTGGTTTTACATTTAGGCCATGAGAGCTTGTCTAACTCTCAACATCGTCACACTTGGAATGGTGAGGACTGCACTTTTTGGAATTTGGGATGCTGCCATGTAGAAAAATCTACGAGGCCTAGACACATCTGAAATCTAAACATCTGGGTGAGTTCAGGATGGTGTGCTTCACATGCACCTGCACCATTTTCTTGTCCACAATGCCCTACAAACCTCCAACGTTGCTTGTAATCACACATTTTCCCTACATTTTTGTGATGGAATCTTCCAGAATCTGCAAGAATCCACAAATTTCCTACCACCCAGCATTGTCTCATCTATACCAATTAAAATTCTGCCCCACTTGTTGGCCTACATTTTTTTTTTCCAAACTGCCCTTTTGGACTCGTTTTGGTTCCCCCTCATTTTCAACCTGTTTTTGGCTCTTCCATGTCACAAGCACTTGGCCTACCTACATCAGTGAGGCATCATTTTTATCGGGAGAATAAGGGGAGCATTGGATTGTAGGAAATTTGTGCCAGTGCAGTGATCCCACACAGAAATGTGGAAAAAATATGATTTGTTAGCTAAATTTGAGGCTTGCTGAGGATTCAGTGTAAGAAAATACTGGCGGATCCATGCAAGTCACACCTCTCTGGACTTCCTCGAGTGTCTAGTTTTCAGAAATGACTGGGTTGGGTAGGTTTCCCTCAGTGGCTGCTGAGCACCGGACCAAAAATGCAGGTCCCCCCCCAAAAAAAACAGGTAGTTTTGTATTTGCTTATTTTGATGAGTCCATGTAGTGTTTTGGGGCATTTCCTATTGTGGGCACTAGGCCTACCCACACAAGTGAGGTACCATTTTTATCTGGAGATGTGTGGGAGTGATGGGTAGAAGGAAGTTTGTGGCTCCTCTCAGATTCTAGAACTTTGCAGCTCCAAAATGTGAGGAAAAAGTGGTTTCTTTTGGCCAAATTCTGATGTTTGCTAAGGATTCTGGGTAACAGAACCTGGTGAGAGCGCCAAAAGTTACCCCATCCTGGACTACCCTAGGTGTCTAGTTTAAAAAAATGCACAGGTTTGGTAGATTTTCCAAGGTGCCGGCTGAGCTAGAGGCCAGTATCCACTGCTAGGCACTTTGCAAAAAACAGGTCAGTTTGCTTTGGGAAAATGTGATGTGTTCACGTTGTGTTTTGAGGCATTTCCTGTTGCAGGCACTAGGCCTACCCACACAAGTGAGGTACCATTTTTATCAGGAGACTTGGGAGAATGCTGGGTGGAAGGAAATTTGTGGCTTCTCTCAGATTCCAGAACTTTTTATCACCGAAATGTGAGGAAAAAGTGTTTTTGCCACATTTTGAGGTTTGCAAAGGATTCTGGGTAACAGAACCTGGTGAGAGCCCCAAAAGTCACCCCATCCTGGATTTCCCTAGATGTCTAATTTAAAAAAAATGCACAGGTTTGGTAGGTTTCCCTATGTGCCCGCTGAGCTAGAGGCCAAAATCCACAGCTTGGCACTTTGCAAAAAACAGGTCAGTTTTCTTTGAGGAAAATGTGGTGTCCATAATGTGTTTTGGGGCATTTCCTGTTGCGGTCAATAGGTCTACCCACACAAGTGACATACCATTTGTATCGGGAGACTTGCAGGAATGCTGGGTGAAAGGGAATTTGTGGCTCCCCTCAGATTTCAGAACTTTCTGTCACGGAAATGTGAGAAAAAAGTGTTTTTTTTGCCAAATGTTGAGGTTTGCAAAGGATTTTGGGTAAGAGAACCTGGTGAGAGCCCCAAGAGTCACCCCATCCTGGAGTCCCCTAGGTGTCTAGTTTTAAAAAATGCACAGGTTTGCTAGGTTTCCCTGAGTGCCGGCTGAGCTAGAGGCCAAAATCCACCACTAGGCACTTTCCATAAAACACATCAGATTTCAATATAAAAATGTGATCTGTACATGTTACGTTTCCTGTCGCAGGCATTAGACCTACCCACACAAGTGAGGTACCATTTTTATCAGGAGACCTGGGG
The DNA here is from genome assembly GCF_031143425.1 of Pleurodeles waltl. Classification (NCBI taxonomy): domain Eukaryota; kingdom Metazoa; phylum Chordata; class Amphibia; order Caudata; family Salamandridae; genus Pleurodeles; species Pleurodeles waltl. The sequence goes on along the minus strand of NC_090438.1, from coordinate 336,103,119 downwards.
AAACACAGAATAGAAGAGCAAGTGTTATTGCCCCTTGTCTTTCTCTACATTTATTCCTTCCAATTGTAAGACAGTGTGTAACAAATACGACTATTTGAGGACTGTCCTGCAGTTCATATGCTAGTATGGGGCCCTCAGAATTCAGAGATGTGCAAATAACCACTGCTTCTCAACACCTTATCTTGTGCCCATTTTGGAAATGCAAAGGTTTCCTTGATACCTATTTTTCACTGTTTACATTTCACCAAATGATTTGCTGTGCACCCAGTATACAATGAAAACCCATTGCAAGGTGCAGCTCCTTTACTTGCTCTGGGTACCCAGGTATCTTGATGAACCTACAAGCCCTATATATCCCCACAACCATAAGAGTCTAGCATATCTAACAGTACATTGCTTTTGAAAATGCGATTTCGCAGGATAAAGTTACAGAGTAAAATGTGGCAAAAAATGGCTGCTTTTTTCACCTCAGTGTCAATATTTTTTTTTTATTTTAGCTGTAACTTTCTGTAAGAAAACTTTGAAGGATCTACACAAATGACAACTTGCTGAATTCAGAATTGTGTCTACTTTTTAGAAATGTTTAGCTGTCCAGGATCCAGCATTGGTTTCACATCTATTTCTGGCACTAACTGGAAGGAGGATGAAAGCACAAAAAATAGTAAAACTGGGGTATGTCCCAGTAAAATGGCAAAATTGTGTTAAAAAATGTGGTTTTCTAACTCAAGTCTGCCTGTTCCTGAAAGCTGGAAAGATGATGATTTTAGCATGACAAACCATTTGCTGATGCCATTTACAGGGAAAAAACGCAAGCTTTCTTCTGCAGCCTGTTTTTCCCATTTGTTTCTAAAAAATGAAATAGTCGCTCTATTTTGGCTAATTTCTTGGTGTCCTCCAGCGGCACCCTCAAACTCTGGATACCTTTAGAAACCCAGAATGTTGGAAACAAGGGTCACAAATTTGGCATGGGTAGCTTATGTGGACTAAACGTTATGAGGACCCAAAATGCCCCAAATAGCCATAAAAACGCCTGGCACTTGAGTGGGAAAAGGCCTGGCAGCAAAGAGGTTAATAGAGATCTATAAGTAAATTAATTGTGATATTTGAGTGCAGGCCAATTACACTTTGTTTAAAGGTGAGAGCACAGGCATGTTAGTACCAGTTAGCAGTGGTAAAGTGTGCAGAGCCCTAAAGGCTAACAAAAACAGTTTTTGAACCTGGGATGGTTAAGGCAAAACGTTTGGGCATGACCCTTCAGAGAGGACCAAGTTCAGCACACACCAATAGGAGGATTTTACTTACCAAATATATCCATAGGCAGTTCTCAAAGTCCACATTTCACTCTTTTAAGATTTATTTTTCTCATTTCATATTTCATCCACTTCACCTACCTGATACACTCTTCGAAAGACTAACTGTAAATACCAGGGACATATTCAGTTACTTGCAATGTTAAAATATGCTGTTTACCACAGACAAGGTAAATGTCTTTAAATATAGGGCAGGCATATGATCTCTATAAACGTAATTTTAATATTTGCACTCAATTGTTCTGAACTTTTCTGAAGTTTCTCCATCATCATGTTTTTCACACAACATACAAATAACTCCTTTCCTCTATTTTCTGATTCTAAAACTAGTGTTTTACGGTTGCCACAAATACAAGTAGGACTGTGAATTTGGTCAAAATAAATGTCAGGGTATAGGGTCTCAGTCCGCATATAGCATAAGGGAATGTAGACAAGACTCCTAGCTAGCTTACAGTGCCCTGTCTGAACCCCCCAACACACCAGGGTAACAGATGGGTTTCACAACTTTAAACATGAATACTCAGATTCCCAAGGAAATCATGGAAATAGATCTATCCTTTTTTTGTCATGTATAGTACCTAAGTTTAAACATAAGAAAGAATGTGAAAATGTTGTTTAAAACATTTACTGCAATAGTATTGTTCTTGCATAAAAACATGAGCTGCGATTATTAGGCAAACAAGACAAAGAATGGTAACCAGCATTACAAAGATGGTGAAAAAGATAGACAGTGCAACCATGGTTTTGTGATTGTGTTAGTATACTCCCGTCTGTTACTACTTACACTGTTGAGAGCATGGCGGGAGTACCCTCTGCCAGATCTATTGGTTTACCTGAACCCACATACCTGTGTAGGATGTACCAGGACACCAAAAAGCTGGTCTGCTGTGATGCACGCTAGGGGTCCTGTGATTGGTAGAGGCCAGATTCAGGACTAGTCTTAGAGTCAGCCAAGCTGCATGTAAGGCACTGCGTGCTTCTTTGCCACATATAGCGCAGAGTCAGTTTTTAAAATATAAGCACATTAGTGTCACACTGGGTCAGAAGTGCAGGCTTGATGTGGAGCTGTCTCCCCAGACAATCAAAGTATTCAGAAATTGTGTTCTGTGTACTCAGCCTTGGACAGAGTGAAGAGATTAGATGACTCACTAGGAACAAGCAACAAGTACACTGATTTCTTAGTACACTATCACATAACTGAAAAGCCACATAAAAGGTTATTGACAGAAAAGAAATGCTAAGTTAAAACATGCATCTAAAATGTAGTCTCTAAGCAGACCCTAATGTGCCCCCACTACACTAGCATGTATCTTTGAAATTCTAAGGGCCAAATGTACAAAGCATTTTCTAGTCGCAAATGGTCTGATTTAGAAAATTGTCCTATTTACAACTAGGAAAGTGCTTTTTGGGATGTACAACCCTCAAATTACGATTCAGTAACTTTTTACCGAATTGCAATTTGGGTTTTGCGATACGGTATTAGGAAGGGGCATGTTCAGGGCATCCTTTCCTAATACCGTATCTTAATGGTCCGTATGACTGTTTTGTGACAGTGAATGATGTTGCAAAGCAATCACAGTTAGCACCATTTTTTAAATTGGTGTTAACCCATTTGGAAAGGGGAAGGGGTTTGTGAATACATATGAAAAAAAAATTTAAGAGCAGGTAGTGGTCCCAAGGACCACTGCCTATTCTTAAAAAATGAAACTGATCATTTCATTTTTTTTTCTTTAAATGCAGTCTGTTTTCCTTAGAGGAAATCACAGACTTGGTGTTTTGCTGAGCCCAGCAGGCCACCATTCCTGTGATTTCTGTGATTCCCAGTGGGTCACAAATTGGGACCTACATCATTAATATTAATGAGGTAGGTGTATTTACGACCCACCGGAAATCACACAAGAAACTTAGGGCCAGATGTAGCAAAGTATTTGCACCTCGCAAACGGCGAAAATCGCCGTTTGCGAGGTGCAAATGCCTCTTTGCTATGCAGAAATGCATATTGCGAGTCGGTACCGACTCGCAATATGCATTTCAGAATCGCAAATAGGAAGGGGTGTTTCCTTCCTATTTGCGATTCGGAGTGGAATGCAATACCATTTGCGACCGCATATGCGGTCGCAAAGGGTATCGCAGTTACCATCCACTTCAAGTGGATGGTAACCCACTCGCAAATTGGAAGGGGTCCCCACGGGACCCCTTCCAGTTTGTGAATGGACCCAAAACATTTTTTTCAGGGCAGGCAGTGGTCCAAGGGACCACTGCCTGCCCTGAAAAAAAACCGAAACTAAAGGTTTCGTTTTTTTTTTTAAGTGCAGCTCGTTTTCCTTTAAGGAAAACGGGCTACACTTAAAAAAAAAAAAACTGCTTTATTGAAAGCAGTCACGAACATGGAGGTCTGCTGACTACAGCAGGCCTCCATGTTTGCGAGTGCCTAGACTCGCTATGGGGCCGCAATTAGCGACCCACCTCATTAATATTAATGAGGTGGGTCATTGCGACCCCATAGCGAGTTGCAGACGGTGTCTGAGACACCGTTCTGCATACCAATTTGCGAGTTGCAAATTGCGAGTCGGAATGACTCGCAATTTGCAACTCGCAAATTGGATTTTTCCTACATCTGGCCCTTAGTTTCTTACATTAGGAATTGCGATTTACTAGTTGCGGTTCGCATGGAATCACAATTAGAAAATCACATTTCCAAATGCCCCTACATGTGTCCCTAAATTGTTTCTCAGCCCCTCAGTACAGAGTTGAAATGCAATATTCAGATATCATGTTATATATACAAAGGATAGATCAGTATGACATCATATTTGGATAACTGTATACTGTGGTGCAAAATTAGCATTTCTGAAATTTCAGGGTGGCTGTATTAAAGCTTTAGGAACACATATTACATGGCTATGCCAATTCCTCCTTAATGCAAAGTAAACAGCATTGCTGCATTGCATTCAGAATCAAAATTACTTTTAGGTGAAAAGTCAGATTAAGGAGCAAATTTACCCGTTGTGGAATCTCGGTACGAGTGTAGAAACACAGTTAAGGATAGGGCTGACTCATTTACGTGTCAAGAAAACACAAGGGCTGACTCAATTACGTGTCAAGAAAACACAAGTTACATGGCATAATGCCGCACATTTTAGGACATTATTACCACATTTTATGTGATGTTTACTCATAAAAGCATTGTCGGAGAAAAATTTCACAGCAGTAGTACCCGTTTAACAACCAAATACAGCAATATCCAAAAGAAAGATGTCCATATAACTTTGTGAAGGGCCCTTCCCCTGCGTGGGAGCACTTGTAACATTTTTCATAACATGTGATCTATTTGAGCTAGAAATAGCATTTACTTTTGCTATAACTACAGATTATGCAGCAGATAATGAATTATGTGGCAAATGCAGCAAATCCATAACTATGCGGAAAACTCCCTTGCCCGCAGAATTGCAAAGTTCCAGTGGCCCTGCCAATTATACACTATAAACAAGGGTGTGAAAACATTTACAGGTAAAAAAATCATATTCAGGTGCAAAATTCTTCTTGGTGCAACATTAGGAGAGTGAAAACAATTGTTAGTGCAAAAAAGAATTTAGGTAAAAAAATTACATTTTGGTACAAAATTACCTTTGGTGCAAAGTCAACAGGACTGTGGAATCACAATTAGGTACAATATTGCTCAGCACAGATAATAATATGGTGTAAGGGGTTACATTAGGAATACATGGTGTGGATCAATTTGACATCACATTTGGTTGACTGACAGCACATTAAGGTGTAAAACAACCATAGCTGTAACATTCACATTAGAGTGGAAATGAATTGTACACTTTTAGGTGTAACATCGCTTTAAGTGTAAAATCCCATTTCACATTAGGTAAATAATCACATCAAGTGTAAATTCAGCAAAAGCGTGAACGTACTTAAGGAGCACAATCACAGGTAAAATGTAATACACGTTTACTTGCAAATCAAATTTAGGTGAAAAATCACCATTCATTCGTCATCAACAAGAGTGTGGCAATAATTTTAGGTGTTTGAATACACTTCCGCAGCAGTAGATGGACCCTAAAGGAGCACATATCCCATTTATGTGCCAGATCAACCTTATTCACAGTCCGTGCACTGCAAATGAATGTACTGTTTAAGCAAGCAGACTAATGAGCCACTAGTTGATAGCTAATTGTGAGACTGAAGTACTCGTCTGGCCTAAACAAAAATGCGGGTGACGTTTTCTTGAAGCAATGGCTAAAATAAGCTGATCCATGGGGAAGTACTCGCAGACTCTATTTTATCAGGTCAAAAAGCACATGCAGACTTCCATTCCAGGCCTATTGATGGGCCATTTTCTGCTTTTTCTGGTCCCCTTTTACCAGCTTTAGGTAGTTGATAGTTGGAAGTGAGAAATAACCGCGGAGCAGGGAACATGAGGTAGGAAGGGTGTCTGGGAAAGGGGAAGCTGGTTGCAGGTGGAAAAGTACCGCAGGGCATAGAGTTTTGACAGAACTAGGCTGGGTTGTGCTTGTGCCCGTAGCCAACCCAAAGACCTCGATTCAAACTTCCCACCTGGCATCTCCACCAGATAAATGTTGGCCCACCACACCCATGATCAAGTGCAGCTGTGTTTTATCCGGGTGTACGGGTCTGCCCAGCTTGTAACTGGGGCCTTAAAACAACGTTATGGTTCTGAAATAAAAGTGAAACTCCCTGACATTGGCTTCTCCTAATACACTACAAGTACTATAATTCACACCACCACTATGAAATGCATAACTCCCACCTTAATGGCCTGCTTACACCCTCATTACACTTGTATCAATACAAACAGGACTGACCAACATCATCAATAACGTCAAAGGTAAGGTGGTATGTAATTTAATCAGTGGTGGCTTTGTCATTTGTAATGACATCGTTGCATAATATCATATGTGAGATTATAATCAGTACATTTTATTTGGGGAGGGGTGAGCTATGATTTTGAAGGAGCTGGGGTAAGCTGCTGCTTATGTAGTTCGCTTTCAACTAGCCAAATTCACAAATGTTCCCCCTGTTGTCGCAGGCATGCAGCCTTCTTTTGCATTGCTTAAGCCTGCAGTGCTCTCCCTAGCTGCAGATTCAGACTTGCCACTCCCTGAAGCATAGCTTTACTGAGAGAATGTCGTAACATACTTTTCTCGTTCAGATAGCAGACTTCTCTCAGTTTTCATCTCAGTACAGAATAAGATAATGCTATAATATGCAAATTAATATACGTTATCTGTATGGCTCTAGAGCCTGAGAATAACCTATGAGTCATTGTTTTATGATGACACCATGCAATCTGATATAAAATATATAGTTAAGTGATATGTTTGTTCCTCTCTCTACTTCATAACTGCTATAGTTCGAAGTGCTATTGAAATGCATTCAAATATGTGGTTTACAAAAGTCGCATAGCCATCAAACCACTGTATGGGGGAATTCCCTTACAAGCCTTTAACGGAAATGACCTTGAAACCTACATTCACCTGATTTCCAGACATTGCAGCCAGAGAGCAAATGCAGTCCACTAGAAATCGAGTGTGAATAATGCAACGTAATATACAATACAATGTGTAAATACAAATGACATACTAAAAAATATAACACTTCTGTTTTAAACACAGTCAAATCATAAAATTGTGTGTAAATCAAAACGCTGCTATATTTTGTGCACAGCACTTGATAAATCACAACTAACTAATGACCAAGATAATAAGGATCTAGTCAACCTCGGCTAACGAACTTCCTTCTGACAGGTCCCCTAAACATTACTGGGTTGATTTACAATCCCTGTGCTCTGCCGGCACATCACATTTCCTGTCTCTCCGGCGGCACATAATGCAGGCCTATATATACAAGCCAATGCATGGCTTTCATGGCATTGTAGATATGGAGTAAGGCAAGACAGGGCAAGTCATTGCATTGCCTTACGCTGCATCAGGGAGGCGTTCCATGACAGTTTTGGTGGTGTTCCCATGCAACACTTATGGGTTGTGACCCATTCACAGATTTACAGGAACCCATAAACCTGCGAATGAGTCAAAATTGTACTCCTCATGCAATATATTTTCTAACCTTGTTTTTTCCTCATTATATGTGTGCATCATTCAGCAGCACAAAAGTCTCCATAGATTGTTTATTTGTAGGAAGGTGTTCCTTCCTGCACAAAAACAATCCTGGCTGTGGTACAGGCATCCTTGCACCATAGTGCAAGGGAACCTGCATCAGTGCTAGGCGGCCCATTGTGCACCAGTACAGAGGGAGTAAACAGAAATGCACCTTATTGTGTGGATACAGCATTGTTCTGCCCTTTCCCTGTGGCGCAGGGCAGCCGAGCAAGACTTGCGGCACTGCCCTGCACAACAGGGCTTGTAAATTAGTCCCTATGTGTCAACTGGTGATCACACATTGTTAGTGCTCGATATAGTACGGAAAAAAAGAACATGGTTGGTGCTATCCTGCACACAGACATGGTTGGGCTATTCTGTACATTATCTGAACATGTCAGTCTTGGAGGCCCATGGTTTATCATGTCTTTCAGCCAAAGATGACATTGAAATTGAATCAGTCAGTGGTGTTATGTGAAATGTACTTTTATATATCCTTGTAATTATTTTGTTTCACTCATTTTCACTTAATTGAATTTATTCAGTATTTTCATGTAATTTAATCTATTTCATTTGTTTTTTAGCTTTTATCTCCAGCTGGATGGTGGATTACTGCAATTCCAAGTCTTAAATGACACTGAAAACAGCGCCAGTGTAAGTATCTATCCCATTTAAAATCACTTCTACGCACTTAACCATCCACTATAATTAAATTATTTAAGGACAGCTCCGGTTAGCCTATAATACAAAATTTGCAAAAAACATTGATTGGAAAAAAGAAGGCTGCCTTTATAGACTCTTCTTGTAACGCTGGAGCTTTTACTATTAGTACCACATAAAAGCCTTTACTGAGTCTGAAAGGCAGGTAATGAGTCATTATTATATAACATAACTAAAACCCTGAAAGTGATATTCTTTGCAGGGTGAAGCACTCTCAGAATTTGCTTGGTATTATAACATTTTCTTGTTGAGCAGAGAAGTGGCAGAAAGGGTCTAGTTATGCTTAGAAAAAAATAATATTGATGAAGAACACTCGAACCTGTTGAAAATAATTAGAAATAGAATACTAAAGCTAGAAGAAGAAACTTTGGAGTTACAGAAGGAGATGACTAATTGAAAAGAAACATCTATGCTGGCAACTAATAGATGATCTCTAGTTCTTTGAGTTTGTTGTCCAGATTTTTAGATCCAAATTAAAGTTTCCTAAGGAGGATTGACAGAAGCTAAAAACTTCTGCACTGCCAAAGCATGCTTAACAACTGGGATAACCTGACCCCATAAGGATCCACTCAAGGATATTGGTGCACATTAGCCTATGCACACTTCAACATATGCACATATACTGTATACATTGATCAACAAAGGGAGAATGTGCTGCCAGATTGTAATTCAGATTATACCTAATATATCAAAAGGGATCCGACAAGCACTCCCTCCCCACCATCCTCAGGACCACCCAGGACCACTCCGTATTCCGGAGACTCCTCAAGACCTGGCTCTTCGAGCAGCAGTAACCCCTTTCCCCTAGCGCCTTGAGACCCGCACAGGTGAGTAGCGCGCTTTATAAATGTTAATGATTTGATTATTTGATTCTGTTTCTCTTCTGCATGTTGTCTTTTAGCAGCCGCTCTGCCTGAGTGGCAAATATAGTGGCACAGAGATATGTTTCTTTGAATTGTATCCCTTCTTCATGCTTGTCTCCCTGCTCTATTTAATCAATCGTAAGCAAGGCTTGGAGGGACAGCAACAACACATGAAGCTGCTTTTCTTCTTCCTGAGGAAAATGAAGCAGCATGAAGCTGCCCATTGCATTAAGGCCTTGAGGTGTGATGCTGTTTGGCAAGGTTGAATGCGTTTGTGCACGCTTCTTGTCCATACTGTGCTACGGTGCTACAGTAAATATATGAACATTGGTTCATTATTATAATGCACCAATGTGGTTGTGAGGTGAACTGGCCTGTCAGTAAATCTGGAGAGTTTCTGAAAATCAATGAATTGTAGCCGAGAGGGGCCATGGGCTGATTCTGCCCAAGCACCACCAACATGGGGAGAAGTACTTACCCTCTTGTAAATCTTTCCATCAATCTTTATGCCACGGTAGCCACTTCGGAATCATTTTAGACGTTTTTTTCTTGGTTGTACATTGGGGATAAGGGTATTATTTACAGGTGGCTGCTGCTTCTTTCAAATTTACTGGTTTTACCTGCTCTATTGATTTTCACCCAAGAAGTTCAGCCCTGGACACCACTGCTAATCCGCATGTTTGGCATGAATCATAGGTGTCTGTCTTTGACCGTGTGGTTTCTAGCTCCTTTGGAGAAGAGCATGTTTTATACTGAACATTGTATCTAGTTGTCATTAATATATTGTTCACTCCCTAGGTTTAACTTATGTTTTTGTAATTTTGAAGGTAAGGTTAGCCGATGCCAAGATATTAATGTACCAGTTCTGGAATCTCCTTCATACGTGCCTTTGTAATGTTGTGGTTTTTGTCTGTTTAATTAAATCACAACTCCCAGAATCCACCAGACTGGTTGATGATATCAAATTGTACTCCTATTGACATGGAATCATCTGCTCACTCAGGGCTTACACCTTTTCCTGTGGGTTGCCATGTTGAATTCTGCAGTGTATTCCTTGTGTTTTATATTCTCTTTATTGCTTTTTAAGAGTGACACCTACATCGCACGTGAAATAGAAGGGCTTGTAAAGCTACAACATTGAAGTGTACATTAATTTTTGATTTTGCATTTGAATATGCATGCTCTCAGCTTCATGTTCAGTCTATGGTAAAGTTTCTTGCTCACGGAAAAAAAGGGTTATCTGTGGACTCCTTTATTTTACAACATCACAAAAGAAATTAACTATGGGGGGTTTGAAGTATGCATTATTATTAGTATGACTTATCTATGGACAAAACCATGAGTAATGAATGTCTCTTAAATAATGGGCTGCAAAAATGGCAAAAAACCTGATAGTTTACTGCAAAATGTTTCTATTTTTGCCGCAACATTTCCTATTTCATGCCACAGTATCCTGGAGGGATATCCTCGTATGAATCTAAATATACTATGTACACAACCAAATACAGACAACAAGTTTAAGCCATAATTACCTACTGATATGCCATTTTGAAAAACTTGAAGGGTTCATATATCCTAGTGCTATTCAGAAGAATTGATTTGTATCTTTTTGTAGAGATTTAGCAACGCAAGGAATCTCAAGACACAACTTTTGATGTAGATTTGGTTTCTCGATAAGAGTTATATTGTGGAATAATTCAGGTCTAAAACAGCACATGGATGACTGTGACTTGCAGAGTATTTTAAGTTTGCATATGTTTGCCTGCCTAATGGAAACTAAGGGTTAAAGTTTTATTATAACTAGAAAAGTGCCTTCAATATTGTTAGGAATGCCCCACAATAAGCAAAGGGTTTCATTAATCATTCATAATCTTATGCCCTCCAGGATTGCTATGTCGCTGGAGACCAAAGACAATGTGATTTATGATCACTTTATGCCCTAGAGACTGATCCACCTCTCTTAGACTCAGAAGTAAAAATCTTAATGGTCAGGATGCAGCTTTTGTGGCTATAAGCAGATGTGACTGGAAAGTGCCACCTTATGCAGGTTTGAAATGCATAAATTCCATGACTGCACGCCAACGAGATTTCGAAGCCTCGTCAGAGCAGCAACTAGTTTGCGAGCTTAGGCCCATAACGATACATTTTTTAGCGTCGCATTTGATCATTTTTTTTACCAAAAAAAAAGGAGCAAACTTAAAAACTACAATTATATTTTGTAAGTTTGCGCCGCTTTGCATCAACAAACGACACATATGAGGTTAAAAAAAAGTATAAATCAGGGCCTTAGTATTTGAACTGCGCCTGTAGTCATAGGTATACAATTAATCCCTTCGTCAGGTTTACATTTACAATGAGTTATTAATTAACTTTTGTTTTGCCTCACTCTGTTTTGGTTTGTATATATGTTTACTTTTGATAGTTAGCAAGCCCTGCATTCCTTCTCCAGGGTTTCCAACTACAACTTGGTCAGTCGCAGACTTGATCCCGTGGAGATGGGACATGGGAAACGTGGGATCCTTTCCCTTCAAAAACCTTTTGTGTGGTTTTGAAATGCATACTTGGCTTCGTTCCTAATTCCACAGCACCCTTGCTTTAGCATGTTCCTTGCTATTTATAAGAATCACTGAGCAGGCAGCATTTCGAGTTCTCCGAATCTCAAACCCCTATTATCGAAAGAAGACTTCAGTCTTCTCCAGTGCGATTTCGATTCTATGTCAGGACCGGAGGCTCTGATTATGCTTTCTCTTTCTTTACTGACTTAAACAGCAGCCAATCAAATACAAGTAACAGAAAAAACTACACATCCCAGGATGCCTAACATCCTATAACATGGTCCAATCACTATCCATGTCCTCTGTCATGAGTCCCTTGACCTTTGATGTCACTTCCTCTTTCTTTGCTGCTTCGCAGCAGATAAGTGCACATTTTTTAATTCTCTCTATTTTATCGTATTTACTTAATGCTAATCGTTTTTACAATTGTGATTTAAGCATTGCGATTCAGCGCGATTTTATTATGTTTATGTAAGCGCTCGATCGCTTTGTTTATCTTGGCATTTTGCCAAGTTTTGAGCCCGTTTTTCGTTTGTGGAGCGGGAGCGGAGCTGCTTTTCAGCAGTCTCCTTTCTATTTGAACTTACACGCGCGCGCGCGTTTTATCGAGCCGATCTCTTTCCAATTTTGGAAACGATCGGCTCGAGTGGACTGCATGCTTGCTCGTGTGCCCCCTATTTGTTTCTGCCGCTTGCTCCCTGACGCCCAGCAAAGTCAACTTGACTGGGTTGTAAAATTTAATAAGGCTATTGCTGAGAGTGCCTTTCAGGCAGCTCCCGCCACACTTTAATAAAGAGGTCATTTTTCCTGTGCCTGAATTGGGGTTTTTGCACTCCCCCTGATTGATTCCTCTTTAGCTACTTGGTTTTACAGTACCCCGCAAGACATTTATACATTTATATATTTATCATGGCCCAGTGGGACGACCAGGAAACTGAATATTATGCAGAGGAATTGGGCAATCAAACTGGAAGTCGATCTGGTGGAAGCCCTTGATACCAGGGTTCAACAATCCATTAATGATGCCCTGATGAGAGCTCTGGGTCCCTTTTCAGGGCAGCTATTTGATTTTGCTCGATCACAGGGTTGGACACAGGGCCAGCAACCTCAACAGGAGACCAAAAAGGTAAAGGACAAAACAAAAAATGTAGAATCTGGAGCAGAGGTCAGTGGCACTCACGCAGACACTTTTGAAAAACTGCGCAAGAAACGCAGTGGTGAGCATTATTACAGCTCAACAAAGGGAGCATCCTTTTCTTCCTCCTCCTCTGACAAAAATTCCTCCTCTGATGATTCGGATGATTCTGAAGCTCCTATGCCTAGTAAAAAAGCTAAAAAAGCATCCCCTCCCTGCTAGATTTTGGACTTCGATCCCACAGAAATCATTCACCCCAGGGCCTCCAGTTGGGTTCCTCCTCCCGAAGTGGCTCAATACGTTCAATCCAATTTGCGGAAAAGTTTTGATAATGAAGTCAGGTCAAAATTAAAAGCAGAGTGTCCCAGTCCTGACCTAGAGGGCAAGGTTTCTGATACCCCAGAAATAGACCCCACCATGGTCACCTTTATGAGGAAGTTTGCTAAGGACCCCAAAAAAGGTTTGGATCGATCCTGGCGTAATTCCCAGGACAAATTGTTGGATCTTTCAGGACCTTTGACCAAGATCCTGGAAATGGCGTATGTAGCAGAGGAATCAGGATCCCCGGTGGACACCGATGTTCTTATTGGTTGGGCACAAAGATCTATATGCCTGTTAGGAAACTCTAATTGTGCCATTTCCGCAGAACGCAGAAAATCTGTGCTAATGCGCATTGATCCTAAGCTATCGGATCTTGCGACCTCAGAAGCGGGCCCTTCGGCTGAAGGACTTCTTTTTGGCTCTTCATTTATCAAGGACTTGGCAAAGTTCTGCTCCACCTTTTCTTCCCTTGACAAGGCTCAAATGTCCCTCAAGAAGGTTTTTAAACAAGGCCTTTTTGTCAGGGCCGGTCGTTACTGGGGACATATGTCCAGCCGTGGCTCATATAACAGTCCCCAAAACTACTACCCGAGAGGCAGAGGCGGCTGGTATGGGGAACAAGACTCCACCTTCTACCCCACACGTTACAGGGGAGGACTTCCCCGTTTCCGCAGAGGCCATCGCAGAGGGCAACAAGGAGCCATACAGGACTAAAGTTTCACAGGTGAGCATTATTCACTTCTCTCAGGTCAGACTTGGGGGCAGTGTAGCATTGTGCTTAGCAAATTGGAAACAGATATCCGGAGATCCATGGGTTCTCCAAACAGTCGAGGGATTTCGTTGGGAGTTTGTAAGTACTCCCAGACAGCTCTCCCCTCCGTTACAAATGTGCTTTTCCCTAGCAAATCAATGTTTTATAGACAAAGAAGTGCAAGCTCTATTAGACAAAAGATCCGTGCAGTTTGCTTCTCCTCATCCTTACGGTTTCCTAAGTCCTATTTTCGTTGTAGACAAGAAAGGAGGAGGTCACCGTTTAGTCTTAAACCTAAAGGATTTCAATCATTGGATCCTATATAGACACTTCAAGATGGAGGGCATCCACATGCTAAGGGATATCCTTTTGGAAGGGGATTAGATGGTTCGATTGGATATAAAAGATGCTTACCTGTAGATTCCAATTTTTCCTCCCCACAGGAGATTTCTACAATTCCAGTGGAAGGGGCAGTGTTTGGAGTTTCTTGCCCTTCCTTTCGGTCTGTCGTCAGCCCCTTGGTGCTTCACGAAGCTTCTCAGACCTGTGATGAAATGGCTCAGAGCCAAGGGAGTCAGATTGATTATATATCCCCTCAAGTCCTACTATCTCATTTGGATTGGACCATCAGCCTTCTGCAAGACTTAGGTTTCCTTATCAATGTGCAGAACTCATTGTTGAAACCCTCTCAGTTGATAGAGTTCCTGGGGTTCCAGATAAATTCCATATTATGTCAGCTTCTTATTCCCTCTCAGAAGATCCGCAACATCAAAAGGGAATTGAGAGTGGTTCTATCCAGTCAGACCGTCTCATTGAGGAATATTGCCAGAGTAGTGGGCCTACTTGCTTCTTCTATTCAGGCGTTCTTCCCTGCACCCCTACATTATCGAGCACTTCAAAGACTCAAGATCAGACATCTGAAACAGGGTCTGAGTTATTCAGAACAAATCCCACTGACTGCTGAAGTGAGATCAGAGGTTCAGTGGTGGCTCCAGCACATGGAAGCTTGGAATGGCAGGGCGATTTTCGGCTCTCACCCAGAGGTAGTGATAGAATCCAATGCCAGCAGATGAGGTTGGGGAGCGCGTTGCAACTCCCTAGTGACGGGGGGCAGATGGTCATAATGGGAACAATCCCTTCATATCAATTGCCTGGAACTTCTGGCGGGATCCTTTGCAATAAAGAGTCTCTACCCGGAGAAAACAGATTGTTGCATATTCTTACGGATGGACAATGTCTCAGCACTGAGGTATGTCAACAAATTAGGAGGTACGAAATACAGAATCTTAGCTGAGATTGCCAAGGATTTCTGGCACTTCTGCCTAACTCAACGTCTTGTGGTCATAGCGGAATACCTTCCGGCGGACCAGAACATCATAGCAGACTGGAACTCCAGATACCTCTCGGATTCCAGCAATTGGAAATTGGACCCTCTGATTTTTTCTCAGATAGTCAGGGAATGGGGCAGTTGCGAAGTGGATCTGTTTGCCTCTCGGCTGAATTGCCAAATTCCAAAATTTTACAGTTGGCGTCCAGACCCTTGTGCAATAAAGACAAATGCCTTTCTTCAGGATTGGTCCCAGTTTCGAGGTTATGCTTTTCCACCATTTCTGATGATTGCCAGGGTTTTGTCTCAGGCTCGGAGACAGAAGACAGAGATTGTTCTGGTGACACCTTTTTGGAGAGCACAACCTTGGTTCCCCATTGCTCTTCATTTAGCCTGTGCCTCTCCTCTTCTAATTCCGCCTCGTCCGAATCTTCTTTTGAGTCCGGAGGGCCGTCAACATCCACTGGTCTTGTCAGGGAAGTTGACTCTTCTAGCTTGGTTAATTTCAGGTCTAGATGGAGTACCCCAGATGTTTAGAAACAAGCTGCAGAGTACATTAAGCAGGCCTGGGCCGGTAGTACCCATAAGAGATATGACTCAGCCTGGCGCAGATGGCCTGGTTGGTGTGATGGAAGGGGTGCCAATCCAGTGGAAGCACATATTGGTATGATTGTTAACATTTTAGCAGAGTTAGCTAGTTCTGGTTTGGCTTATCGTACAATCAACAACTTTAGATCTGCGATTTCAGCAGGACATTTTCATATAGAAGGTAAGCCCATTGGAGAACATCCGTTAATTTGCAAACTTTTGAGAGGTATTCGTCTTTCGAAACCTCCTCAAGCTAATTATTCTGTATTATAGGATGTTAACATTATTTTAAAAAAAATTGATTCTTGGCCTACCTATAGGTTTTTATCCTGCAAACAACTTTCAGCCAAGCTGACCATGCTTTTATGTCTTATCTCTTGTAAAAGAGTTTCAGACGTCAGAGCCTTGGATTTAGCTGGTAGAACTTTTTCGCCAGAAGGAGTCACTTTCTCAGTGACAAGAAGGACTAAAACAAATTGCAGGTCAGTATCCTATCTAATTTATTCTGAAAATTCGAAATTATGTGTAGTCCAGTGTCTAAAAGATTATGAGGTTGTCACAGAAGAATTTTGACAAGATGTTAAAGGTCAATTATTCATTTCTTTGCAAAAACCTTTTAAACCTGTTACCTCAGCCACTTTGGCTAGATGGATGAGATGGTTGATGAAGGAAGCAGGTATTGATACCTCTGTATTTGGGGCTCATTCTGCTAGAGGGGCTATGGCTTCAAAATCCTTTGCCTTAGGTTCCCGATTAGAAGACATTATGAAGGCAGCAGATTGGTCTTCAGAAAATACTTTTTGTAAGTTTTATCACAAGCCAGTATTGGACGTAGCTACTGTAGTAATGGAACAGCTTTAAACTAGCATAATCGGAGCCTTCCGTCCTGACATAGAATAAAACATTTTCTAGCTATTGCGTCAAGAATTTTCAATTCTATTAAGGACACGGAGGCGAGGATTATCCCACCCTCATATATAATAAATATTGAATATCAATTATTGTACACATTTATGATATATTGTTATTTATCCCTCTCATTTATTGCCTATTATAGAGCTATTGAGTCATTCCAATTTTCGTTGGGATATTACCTGCCTGTTTATTGTTACAGGTTCTGAACAGAAGAATTCCTGAAATTCGTATCTTCAGGGAAGTTTGGTTTTAACGTTTTATCCGGGTGATTCTCCGGTGTTGAGCTATCCAGGAGTCGGATCTACAGTAAGAAGAAGATGTTTACGGCTCCGGTTTTCGAGATGGCGTAAGAAGTTTTAGTTTCATGTTGATCTTATCTGGTTTGACCAATGAAAGAGGAAGTGACATCAAAGGTCAAGGGACTCATAACAGAGGACATGGATAGTGACTGGACCATGTGATAGGATGTTAGGCATCCTGGGATGTGTAGTTTTTTCTGTTACTTGTATTTGATTGGCTGCTGTTTAAGTCAGTAAAGAAAGAGAAAGCATAATCCTCGCCTCCGTGTCCTTAATAGAATTGAAAATTCTTGACGCAATAGCTAGAATTTTTTTTAGTCATCAGCACCTTGAAAAAGAAAGCCACAGAACACGACTAAAAAGCAGTAGGAGAACATGGCGGCCAGCTAGGGAGCTGGTTGCGGGTGCGTTCACAGGCAGGATACTGACTCTTAAACGTACTTATGTGAGGCCGCCCAAAGTACATTTCTACAATAAGAGTGTGGGAACAGCTGAGTTCGTCTCCTGGACCCACCCAAGTAATCACAGCAAGTGCTACTGATTTGGGAGCAGCAAAGACTGATCGATGGCAGAGGGTTGCTCCCAGCAGGGAAAGGGCAGCAGTGCCAGCACCAGCACACGCAGGCTGGCTGCACAGTAGATTTACGTGGGAGAGGAAGATGGGAGTTTCCAGCACGTTTGTGAGACTGGGCCGAGACCTGTCACCAAACGGAATTGCGAAGGGGATCCCCAGGTGGCAGAGGAGTGTAATGTACCCCCTTTTGAGGTTTCACCACCCAACAAAGAGAAAGGTAGGCCTGCTGAGAAGCAGACTGAGGGATGGACTGAGAGAAGTTTACAGGGAATTACAGGCAGATACTCCTTGAGGAGCACAGTAAGAAACCTACACAAAGACCTGCTGAAAGCTCCTGCAGAAAAAAGATAACTGTAATCCCATAACATTTAAAGTGAATAGAATGGGAAAAAGGACGTGCAATAACATCTCTTTGTCTATGCCTCTTAAGTCATATAACTTGATTACCACACTTGGGGTCTCAAGGGCCTAAGGGGTTTCGGAGGAGAAATAAAAAGGGTGTATATAAAAAAAAGCAACACATGAAATTTACTGCTTCCCTTAACCCCTTTGCTGCCAGGCCTTTTCCCCTCCTGTGCCAAGCCTTTTTTTGGCTATTTGGGGCAGTTCGCGCTTAGGCCCTCATAACTTTTTGTTCACATAACCTACCCATGCCAAATTTGCGTCCTTTTTTTTCAACATCCTAGGAATTCTAGAGGTACCCAGACTTTGTGGGTTCCCCTGAAGGAGGCCAAGAAATTAGCCAAACACAGCAAAGATTTCGTTTTTTTCAAACAAATGGGAAAAAGGGCTGCAGAAGAAGGCTTGTGGTTTTTCCCCTGAAAATGACATTAACAAAGGGTTTGCAGCGGTAAAATTACCATCTTCCCACCTTTCATGAACAGGCATACTTGAATTAGAAAACCCCATTTTCAACACAATTTTGACATTTTACTTGGACATACCCCATTTTTACTATTTTTTGTGCTTTCAGTCTCCTTCCAGTTAGTGACAGAAATGGGTGAGAAACCAATGCTGGAAAGCTAAACATTTCTGAAAAGTAGACAAAATTCTGAATTCAGCAGGGGGTCATTTGTGTAGATCCTACAAGTATTTCCTACAGAAAATAACAGCTGAAAAAAAAGAATATTGAAATTGAGGTGAAAAAAACAGCCATTTTTCTCCACGTTTTACTCTGTAACTTTTTCCTGCGATGTCAGAGTTTTGAAAGCAATATACCATTACGTCAGCTGGACTCTCCTGGTTGCGGGGTTCATTAAGAACCCTAGGTACCCAGAGCCAATAAATGAGCTGCACCTTGCAATGGGTTTTCATTCTATACCGGGTATACAGCAATTCATTTGCTGAAATATACAAAATGAAAAATAGGTATCAAGAAAACCTTTGTATTTCCAAAATGGCCACAAGATAAGGTGTTGAGAGGCAGTGGTTATTTGCACATCTCTGAATTCTGGGGTGCCCATACTAGCATGTGAATTACAGGGCATTTCTCAAATAGACGTCTTTTTTACACACTGTTTTAAATTTGAAGGAAAAAATGTAGAGAAAGAAAAGGGGCAATAACACTTGTTTTGCTATTCTGTGTTCCCCCATGTCTGCCCATAAAAATGGTACCTCACTTGCGTTGGTAGGCCTAGTGCCCACGACAGGAACTGCCCCAAAACACAACATGGACACATCACATTTTCACAAAGAAAACTGAGCTGTTTTTTGCAAAGTGGCTAGCTGTGGATTTTGGCCTCTAGCTCAGCCGGCACCTAGGGAAACTTAGCAAACCTGTGCAGTTTTGAAAACTGGCCCAAATGTAAAACTAAAACCCCAAATAATCAAATGTCTTCTTGCTTGCTGTGGGATAAGATGTTTCAGAGTGCTGGGGAGAGCTGAAAGACTGTTACCCCCTTCATTTGGGGTGGGGGCATAACCAGGCCCATACTGGTTGGTAGCCACCACCCCGATATATATATATTTTTTTATTCCCTGGCATCTAGTAGACTTTCTGCCCCCCAGGGGTGTGGATCGGGGTAATTGCCCCATCTGCCCACTGGTGGGCAGAACAACTTTGGCCCCATTTATTTGGGGTGGGGTATGGCCATACCCCGACCCTCTTATTTTTGAAAAAAAAAAACGTCCCTGGCCTCTGGTGGGCTTTCAGCCCCCCCTTGTGGGCAGATGGGCCTTCCAAAAATAGGCCCATCTGCCCACAAGGGGGACAGGTATGGCCAAATGTAATGTGCCCCCATGGGGAGCGACCATTAACCAAGGGGCTGCCCCACTAAAGAAAACACACGCATACACACAATCCAATCCCTGGTGCCTAGTGGTTTCTGACCCCCTTGTGGGCAGATCGGCCTAACAAAAATCGGCCGATCTGCCCCCAAGGGGGGCAGAAATAGTCTAAATACAATGTGCCCTCCAGGGGAGCGACCCTTGGGGGTCGTTCGCCACCTCTAAAAAAACAAAAACAAACAAAATATATATATCCCTGGTGCCTAGAGGCTTCTGCCCCCCCTGGGTGCAGACCGGCCTAATCACAATAGGCAGATCTGCCTCCAGGGGGGCAGAAATGGCCTAAAATAAATTTGCCCCCCGGGTAGAGACCCTTGCCTAAGGGGTTGCTCCCCTTGCGTTACATTGGCGCAAAAAAAAAGGTCCCTGGTGCCTAGTGGTTTCTGCCCCCCTTGTGGGCAGATTGGCCTAACACAAATTGGCCGATCTGCCCCCAAGGGGGGCAGAAATAGTCTAAATACAATGTGCCCCCCAGGGGAGCGACTCTTGGCTAAGGGGTCGCTCCCCACCTCTAAAAAAGCAAAAAAACAAACAAAAAAAGAAATTATCCCTGGCGCCTAGAGGCTTCTGCCCCCAGGGGGGCAGAAATGGCCTAAAATAAATTTGCCCCTCGCCCTCCCTACCCACCGTGGGGAGCTCCCCTTGCCTAAGGGGTCGCTCCCCTTGCATGACATTGCCGCAAAAAAAAGATCCCCGGTGCCTAGTGATTTCTGCCCCCCTTGTGGGCAGATTGGCCTAACAAAAATCAGCCGATCTGCCCCCAAGGGGGACAGAAATAGTCTAAATACAATGTGCCCCCCAGGTGAGCGACCCTTGGCTAAGGGGTCGCTCCCCACCTCTAAAAAAAAAAACATAAAGATTTAAGCCCTGGCGCCTAGAGGCTTCTGCCCCCCCCGGGCAGATCGGCCTAATAACAATAGGCTGATCTGCCCCCAGGGGAGGCAGAAATGGCCTAAAATAAGTTTGACCCCCCATCCCACCTGGGGAGCGACCCTTGACTAAGGGGTCGCTCCCCTTGCGTGACATTGGCGCAAAAAAAAAGATCCCCGGTGCCTAGTGGTTTCTGGCCCCCTTGCACCCAAGGCGGGCAGAAATGGTCTAAATACAATTTGTTCCCCAGGGGAGCGATCCTTGCATAAGGGGTCGCTCCCCATCTCTAAAAAAACAAACACAAAAAAAACACCAAAAAAAATTAACCCTGCACCTAGAGGTTTCTGCCCCCCCTGCGGGCAGATCGGCCTAATAACAATAGGCCTAAAATTAATTCCCCCCCCCCAGGGAGCGACCCTTGCCTAAGGGGTCACTCCCCTTCCGTGAATTTGGCTTTAAAAAAAAAAGAAAAACTCCCTGGTGTCTCGTGGTTTCTGCCCCCCTTGGGGGCAGACTGGCCTAACAAAAATCAGCGATCTGCACCCAAGGGGGGGCAGAAATGGCCTAAATATAAATTGCCCCCTAGGGAGCGACCCTTTCCTAAGGGGTCGCTCCCCAACTAAAAAAAAACACAAGAAAAACCCAACAAAAAAAATTATCCCTGGCGCCTAGTGGATTCTGCCCCCGGGGAGGCAGAAAAGGCCTTGAAAAATATTGCTCCCCTGGGGAGCGACCCTTGCCCAAAGAGTCGCTCCCTCATGCCAGTTTCCACACATAAAGAAATCCCTGGTGTCTAGTGGGCATTTCAAAAGCTGGATCGCTTTACGATCCAGCTTTTGAAATGCTCTGAGAGACTTCAAAGGGAAGGAAATTCCTTTCCTTCCCTTTGAAGCCTCTCAGGGTTCCATCACATGATCGGAAGAGAAATGCTTTGCATT
Source organism: Pleurodeles waltl (assembly GCF_031143425.1). Lineage (NCBI taxonomy): Eukaryota > Metazoa > Chordata > Amphibia > Caudata > Salamandridae > Pleurodeles > Pleurodeles waltl. The sequence goes on along the minus strand of NC_090438.1, from coordinate 336,081,539 downwards.
TCTCTTCCGATCACTCTGGTGATGGGGAAGTGGCCTCTGATGAGGTCAGCGCGCATTTGCGCGCATACTTCTTCAGACATCTATAGGGGGTTGGGGGGGTCAGGGTTCGGAGGGGAAGGGCTTCCCCTTCCATCCCTGCCTTGGAGGGTGGGAGGGAAGCCCACAGAGGAAGTGCTAGCGCTCCCTCTGAGCTCAGTGCCCAGGACGTAATGGTTACGTCCTTGGCACATTAGCACTGTGCCGCGGGATGTAATCATTACGTCTGTGGCATAGAAGGGGTTAAGTCAATTTTCAAGATTCGACCCAAAACACCAACGCCCGGAGGGTCAGCAGCTAAGTTAAGTGAGGTGGATGCAAGGCAGGTTGAAGAACACACAGGCATGATATTAAAGGGTGAAATGTCATCTAAAAGGAGGTGGAGGAGCAGTCCTCATTGGAGGATTCAACTTTGGAAGCTCAGGCAAGCGACACTGAAAAAGTGGAGACCCCTAGGGCTCTAATAGGTACCAGTGGTTAGCAGAGTTGGGGGAAACCCAGAGGAGGGGTCAGGGTCAAGTCCACCTTCAGCAGCAAGTGATGTTTCTGGACTCTCAGAACCGCAACTTTGAGTGGGAGGTATTCCTCAGCCCCCCATAAAAGCTATGAATACACTGGAGCATTTGTTGCAGTCTCTCTCTCTCAGTCGAGGTCAAAAGTGTATTTTCTATCTCTGATGCAAATTCACTGAGAAATACAGGGTGTTTGTGGAGGACTGGCGAACAAGCTAGACTCCCTGTCGTTAAGGACTCAGACTCTAGAGGAGAATGTATCTGAGCTAAAAACCATAACAACGTCAGATACAGAAGAGATCAAGAGCTTAGAGCAAAAATATAGAGAATGTCAGGAAAATCTAGAGTGATTGGAAAACAACATTAGGAGAAACAACCTAAGAATCCTTAATGTATCAGAGGCGAGTGAGGGAGATGATATTAAGGCCTTTATTGTATTATTGCTCAAGTGAGGTGGAGTCTGGGAGGAAACAGAGGAACAGCTGCATAAGTACATAAAAGAGTGCACCAAGACCCACTTAGAAGACACCCCAGTAAAAGTAACCCTAGAAGAATTTAGTACACTTCCTCACATATTCAGTAAAATAACACATCTTGACTAAAGCTCTGAAACAGAATTCCCTGAAGGGAAGTGGATTCACCTTTGAGATTGGGTCAGATGGCTCACACTTCACCGTGTTGTTCATTGTGTCCACCGTCCTCTTCTTGCACATCACGAAGGGGGAAAGTCATGTGTGTTTCAGTTGACTATATTCACACATTTCACATCATTGAATGTAACGTACCATATTATGATTCATTGTCTATATCCTATATTCCAGGTCCCTACTCTTTGAAGATCTCCCTATTAAGGGTAATATCTGACTTTAGGATTAGGTAGGTTAATAGGTCCTGAAGAATCACAATAGATCGTACAGACTAAATAGCGAGAAACATGTTGACCTTGATTGTACGTTAGTATAGGGAACTTTCAGGTAGAGTTTTAAAACTCTTTACCTGAACTAGTTATATTACATCCAACAATGACAAGTTGTGAGATGTATTATAACAATTAGTTTGATACTAAACTCAAGGTATTTGTCTCTTATGGGGACCTTGTTAATTAAAATAAAGTCTCCCCATTTTAGCCTATGGGGGCCATTCACTACAGTGAGGGAAAAACACATTTGGCTATTTTACCTCACCAGGATTTATAAAACAATTTTATAAGGTCCATGCTTATTGTTACATGGCACCCAACCCTAGGGGCACATAGGGCACTCCTTAGAAGTGGATTATATATACAAAGAAGGTAGTTTAATACTTTGGAAGTATTTTTAATTCCAAAGTCGAATTTGCATATGACTTTAGTTTAAAAGCAGCCAGCAAGGCAGGCCTGCTTTTAAAACAACACTGGCACCTCAGCAGTGCACCTATGGGTGCACTACCTATGCTGGGGTTCCTAAACCTAGATGCCCTACCATATACTAGGGACATATAGGTAGGTTGATATAGCCAATTACCATTACAATTAGCCTAATTTGCATACTCATTTTACACAGAGCACAGGACTGGTTAGCAGTACCCAGGTCACCATCAGAGTCAGGAAAAAACCCAGCAAAAAGTTAGGTGGCCTCTGCAATCATCCCTGTTTTCTTTCAACCAGCAAATACCCAAAGGGCTGTTAAGGCCATGAGGCAGTATGGGAGTGTTCTCTAGGGGTAGAGAGGCAGGGAGGTGTGGAGAATAGCAGATATATATTGTCCTCAGGAACCTTTGTCACTGCCATTAGAACTTTAGATTGTCCCGCACAACAGCATCACAATTATAGATGGGTCTTAGAACAGGGGTGAGATAAAAACAGTGCAAATCCTGTCTTGAAATGTTAATGGGATTTGTATAAAAAGTAGATGAGTAAGAATATTACAATATTTGAGGAAGTCAGCAGCCCAGATAATAGCCCTTCAGGAAACCCATTAGAATAAGACAGTATGCCTTGAATTGTTCAGCACACAAAAGTGTATTCAGCAGGTAGTTTGCACAGATCAGTGTTGCCACACCAAGGGTGTGGCTATTTTGATAAGAAAGTAAGTGGAGGTTACTGTAAAGGAGTGTACAACAGATAAGAGGGGTGGTGGGTAACTTCTCACTTGAAATGAACTGATTGCAGTTCTACCTTAGTGGGGTAGTATGGTTCCAATGTAAAGGATATAGAACCCCTAAAGAATATTTGTTTGGCAGTCTCAGAATTTTCCTCTCCCATTATCCTGACAGAGGATTTTAATGGGGTCATGTATAATAACCTAGACAATTCTGTTAATAATAGGTCCAATGCGTCCTTAAAAATGCAAGCGTATATTAGATGCACGATGAGGCAGATGGCATTGTGCAACATTTGGAGGATAAGGGCTGGAACAGATCATGGATATACGTATCACAACAACAAACATAGGAATTAATCTAGAATAGACAATGTCCTAGTAGTATAGGCAATAAGGGAAGACATCCATGAGATTGAACATATAGCTGTGCAACTGTCCAACCATGCAGCAGTCATCCTGAAAATTAAATTGAAAACGTGGCACACTTAAAGGACGTGGACTTTAGACTGTATGCTCTTATCAGATCAGGAGGCTGTAGAAAGGCTGAGGATGAAGGCAGGAAAATTCTTAGGTTTGAATATTGGCTCAGTTCCTCTGACTATGGTTTGGGATTCATTCAAGGCATACATGAGAAGGATTTTAATCAGCATATCTTCTCAGAAGAACAGAGAACATAGAAGGATAATCAAGGGACTAGAGGTCCTCCTGGAAAGCTTAGTATTGCCTCAGTATTGAATACTAGAGTAAGGGCCAGATGAGAGGTAAGCTTAATGGCTTATTTTGAATACAACAAAAACACTAGGGGATGTGGTGAAATACACTAGATGTGAGGAGACAGGGCTAGACCTAACAAACAGGCTGGAGGTCGAAAAGGCCTACCCCAAATTCTTTGGGGATCTGTATACAGAGGAGTTACCCATTACACAAGAGCTCATCAGCAAATGATTAACAGATAATCCATTGAACAAACTCTCAGATGTTACTAGAAGAGTTTATATCAGAAAATAAAGCATAGTGAAGTTTGGCAGGCTGCTGGTACTTGCAAGAAAGGGAAAGTTGCTGGCTCAGATCGTTTTCCTAACAAATGTTATAAGCCTTTGGGGGACTCAATAATATCTTGTATGACTTTATTGTTCACGGAGATTCCAGAAGAAGGGATACCCTTGCATCACAGTCATTCTAATTTTGAAGCCCTATAAAGATCCCACCTCCTGGGAGTCCTATAGGCCCATATTATGAAACCATGATTATAAAATCTTCAGGAATAGCTTAGTCAAAATGCTGAGTAGGGTGGCTTGGGAGGTAATTCATGATAATCAATAGGGCTTTATGAGGAGAAGACACTTGCATGATCTAACACACAAACTGATACGCCATAGATTTAGCTGTGTCTGGGAAAATGCAACTTGCTGTCCTAACACTGGATACTACTAAAATATTTAACAGAGTCTACTGGGTGTATATAAATACAGTTTTAAAACATTATAACTTGTGGAACAAGGTTCGAAGGGCAATCCAATTGATTTATAAAAAACCCTGGGTCAGAATACTTCTAAATGGCAGGTTAATCTCAGAATTTTAAAAACAAGAGGTTCAAGGCACGCCTGGTCATTATCTCTGTTGCTATTTACCTTGTAAATAGAATCTTTGGCATGTAGGATTAGAAAAGAGAGTGAAATAAGTCCCTTTAGATATGAAGCCTGGGTAAAGAAGGTCTCCCTTCATGCTGGTGATCTGATAATCTATGCAACAAACGTAAGATCTATGCTTCCAACCATGGAATGGTTGACAACAGACTTTGGCAAAATATTGGGCTACGTGGCTAATCCTCAAAAGATGGAGATAATAGTTTGGAATATGGAGTGAGTAAGTTGCCCTGTAAAAGAGGACCTGAAATACCTTGGAATCAAAATCACTCAAGATGTGGATAGGATTGCGGAATTGAACTTTAAAAAGGCACCAGCAGAAACAAGCAAATTACTCATAAGTTGGTTGTACCTGCCACTAGCAATATTCAGAAGGACAAACCTGTTAAAAATGACCAGACTTCCAAAATTCCTTTCATTTTTAGTAATATCTGCCTCTATTTTAAGAAAGAGTGGCTAGAGAAGTTGCAAGAGAGAATTAGCTTGTTCATCTGGGCTTCAAAGGGTGTAAGAATATCCTGGAAAAACTCTGTAGGAAATGAGACAAGAGAGGTATCTTCTTGCCTTACTTCCAGTTGTATGCACGTGCTTTTCAGTTAAAAAGCAGCAGGTGTTTATTGACTAACTCAGGGGGCTCGGAAGTTAGCTCCATGTTCAAGGCAATGTTGAAAGCTGTGAGAGTGCGAGATTCCAAGTTACTGTATAAATTCGGGAATATAGCATTTTACAAGAAGATGAGTCTAAAGGTTTTGTGATTGCCTTTCCCGGGGCACAGATAAGATGAGCAATGAAACTTCCGCATTACAGCAGATACGCTCCAGTTTGGTACTCGCTGGGTACCCCGGAATGTTTGGATGACAAACTAGAAATTTCACTCAGGGAGATGGTTACTTGATCGGGGCCAATTATTACACAAGGAGATTTGCACCTGGGAGGACTTACAGGACATTATGGGGATATGATTAGATTTACGTACCTACAGTTGAGTAGTTGGTCACTGACACTAGGGTAAAAGGATGGAAACATGAACAAATTGGAAGAGCATCTGGTGGAATTGCGCCAGTGGAGGAAGGAATTGTCACATGGTACTGGCTGATTTTGGATATTATGGATGGAGATTTTGATTTGCCGTAGGTGTTATGGGGAGGATATATGCAGAGGCAGCAGACCAAAGGTTGATGGCAAGTAACAATGTGTACACTTTACAGTATATTTAAATCTGCCACTTTGTGAAGGAACTATCTTTCTTTTCTTCACAGAGTGTATTGGACCTCAAAAAAGATTTAAAAATTGCAGAGAAGGGATTTGGTATCCTGCTTGAATTGTGAATTAGGTAAAGTGGATAACATCCATTTGTTTTAGTACTGCCCCAGGATTTAACAATATAGGGAAGATATAGGCAAGACCTTGAGCTACGTAGTCCAAGTAAATGTTAAGGTAAGCCTTGAGGTGATTATTTTTGGGAGTACTCCCGGGCCGGTGAGACTGTGAAAGTTTAGCCACAAGTTGTTTTCCTACCTAATATTGATGGTGAGAAGAGAAATATGCAGAAAATGTTTACCTAAGTCATCCCCCACCAAAGCTGAATGGTTAGATTCTGTTATGTATACTTTAAAAATAGACCCAAATATTACTTGTCTAAGAAGATCCAGGATGTGGGGAGCTTTGATCTCATGGATGGGGGGAAAAGACTAGGAGGAGAGAATCAGAGTAAAAGGCAGAGTTGAATAGCAATGACAGCTGCTCTTACTGTTCTATGATTACAGCTGACTTGGATCTTGGATACCCAGATGGACATGGAGTAGATCTGTAAAAGTCAGTGTTCACAAACTAGACAAACTTATGACCCTCTGAAAAAAATAAAGGGGGGAACAAGGAAGTCTAAAGTGAGCAGCCGGAAGAGAACATGGTGAATAAGGGCAAAAAAAAAAAAAATACACAACTATTGCCCAATATGTAGAGTAACGCATAAGCAAGAGGCTAGCTGTAAAAGGGTTTATTTTAGCCTGAGTAACAGCCATTGCATGCCCCTTCCATGAAAAGTGCTTACCACCACCTTGTAAATACGGCACAGGGCATAGCACTACCAAAGCATTGAAAGTTTCCACGCACGGCAGTCTTTGCGTGGATTTCTGTCCTTTTCCACCAGCTGCACCTTTCAAGGGCCCAGAGACAAGTTTGTGCACCACTTGGCAGGCAGGACTCTGAGCAGAAAGCCCAGGGGCTGGCAGAGAGAAGTCTTTGATGTCCCTGAGACTTCAACAACAGGAGGCAAACTCAGCCCTTGGAGATGCTTCACCAGTGGGAAGTCACACAAGAGTCAGTCTTTGTCCTCTCTCAAGCAGAAGCAGCTACTGCAAGCCAACCAAAGCAAAGCACAGTCCCAGGCAAAGGGGCAGTACTCCTCCTCAAGCTTCTCAGCATTTCTCCTTGACAGAGGTTCCTCTTGGTTCCAGAAGTAATCTGATTTTCAGGGGTTTTGGGTGCTCTTCTTATACCCCTGTCTGCCTTTGAAGTAGGCCTACTTCAACAAAAAGTCTCTATTGTTTTTCAAGATCCTGCCTTGCCCAGGCCAGGCCCCAGAAAACACACCAGGGAGTTGGAGACTGCATTGTGTGAGGACAGGCACAGTCCTTTCAGGTGTAAGTGACCACTTTTCCCCTCTCCGCAGCCCAGAGGGCCCATCAGGATATGCAGGCTACATCCCAGCTGCCTTTGTGTCACTGTCTAGAGGAGAGATGCAAACAGCCCAACTGTCAACCTGACCCAGACACAGAATCCATAAACAAGCAGAGTCACAGAATGTTTTAAGCAAGAAAATGCCTATCTTCTAAAAGTAGCATTTTCAAACACACAACCAAAAAAAACAACTGCACTAAAAGATGTATTTTTAATTGAGTTCAGAAACCCCAAACTCCATATGTCCATCTGCTCTCAAAGGAAATCTGTGCTTTAATAATATTTAAAGACAGCCCCTATGCACACCTATGAGAGAGATAGGCCTTGCAACAGTGAAAACTGAATCTGTCAGTATTTCACTGTCAGGACATGTAAAACACATAAGTGCATGCCCCACTTTTAACATACACTGCACCCTGCCCAGGGGGCTACTCAGGGCCTACCGTAGGGGTGCCTTACATGTATAAAAAGGTAAGTTTAGGCCTGGCAAGTCAAATTGGCAGTTTAAAACTGCACACACAGAATCTGCAGTGGCTGGTCTGAGCAATGTTTACAGTGCTACTATTGTGGATGACACAGCCAATGCTCTAGGCCCACTAGTAGCATTTGATGTACAGGACCTGGGCACCTCTAGTGCACTTTACTAGGTACTTACTGGTAAATCAAATATGCCAATCATGGATAGCCAATGTACACAAACAATGTATACAGGGAACACTTATACTTTATCACTGGTCAGCAGTGGTAAAGTGTCCGGAGCAAACAAAACAGCACACAGAAACAACCTGGGAAGTAGAGGCATTTAGGGGAGGCCATGCCAATGATGCCAAGTCAAACAAATATATTGTGAAAAACATCGTACTGGGCAACATAATACGCTACCAAATATAATGAGGAATCTCATGAGAAAAGGTGACTATCTAATACCATTTTGACTAACCCTTTGCGAGCATTAAGAAATAAACGGATAAAGTGGATAACATTAGTTTAAGTGACTCATTGCAGGTTAATAATTTGAGGTAGTTAAATGCACTAGAAAATGTTCTGGCACCAAGATAACATGAACAATTAGCTGGAACTTCTGAGAGAGGTTAAATGTTTTCTAATATCTAATCAAAAGCACACTGTGACGTGCAGTCAAACGGTAGATAGCTCACCACATCAAGAGTCCAAGGAGTTGAATCAGAAATCTTGTTTATTGAATGAGTCCATACATCAAAGCCCTATCCCAACCAGTAAATCTGTCTCCTTCCTCCCACTGACAGTTCTCCCCACTCCGTACCTTCTAGATGCGACCTCATCATTCAAAGAATCCATTGTCACGAAGATACACATTCCCATGGATAAAGTACCCACAACAAACAAGGCACTGTTTAGTTACCACATCACCTCCCTACCCCTAACTTCCATTTCTTAAGCTAAACTTACAAATAACTAGGAATGCCCATAAAACATTACACAACTACACTTCTATAAATATGCATATAACGTTTGTACGAGAGCTACTACAGAAGACAGATAAACTTACTATACATATACTCATAAAGTTTGCATCAATAGACTTACACATAGCCCTGTAAACACAGTGGCTTCCTTATACTTCTCTTTGGTCTAAAGTTCACAATACTCCTAGGTCTCAATTAAGAGAGTGCTTGTGTTTGGCTCAACAGACTTACACTTTGCCAACCTATTCAAGTTCCATATTTTGTGATCACTCCTTTTCACTGCATTTCTGAATACCTTTTTGACTTCAAATGGTCCCCTGAATTTAGATGGTTTCTTTTCTTTCCCTGGAGACCTTTTATCCAGTCTCCTACTCTCACAATAGTCTCCCTCACAGCATTCCACATATCATACCGTGCCTTTCTTTTTACCTTTAATATCTCTTTCTCTTTCTCTCTAACCTGCTCATCATTTTTTTTCCTCTTCTCCTGTGCCCATCGTGACGCAATCTCACTACAAGGTAACCTGCACTTGAAGAGTTAAAAGGGAGTTACTCCTGTAGTAGAGTGTGGCATCATTCAAAACTCACGTATCTTTTTCCGCATTTCACCTTCCCACTCCACACCTTGAACGTGTGCTAGTTGCAAGTTCTCTTTTCATACTTTAATGAAGCGTTCCACCACCTCATTAGATTCCGGATGATACAATGACTTTTTTATGTTTAATACGTCTTATCGTTAAGAAAGATTCTACCAACTCAGAGGTAAATTGCACCCCATTGTCCATGAGGATCGAAGAAGGAAAACTCTCCCTCTCAAACAGCTCCTCAAGATAGTTGATTACATTTTTTGATTCAATTGAATTTGCTACCTTAACTTCTGGCCACCTTGAGTACATATCAGAACACACCATTACATAACGATCAGCAGACTTTAGTCTGACAGGACCTAATATGTGTAAGGCTATGTCAACCCAAGGTCCTGAAGCTTCTTCCATAATCATGGGTTGCATCCTATACTTTAACACTTCGTCAATTGTGCACAGGCCTGACAATCCCTCAGTTCTCTCTCTACCATCACATCTACAGCTCGCCACCAGTAAGTAGTTCTTACCCTCTCTTTTGTTTTGGAAATACCCATATAGCTTGCATGAGCTTGATCTATTAGCTTCTTCCTCAAACTATGAGGTGGAACTAATTTGCTCCTCCTCACCAACACTCCATCCATGACAGACAACTCATTCCTAACTTGCCAATAACCCAACACGTCATGATCATGCTCTTGCCCTGCACCGCATCCATTCTGTACTTTGTCCATTACTTTCCGTAATTTATAATCCTTTAACATTTTATCCTTCCACTCTAACTCTTGTATTATCCCATTCTTTACTAAGCACACTTTTACTTCATCATCAATGTCTACATCTGCAAAGCAATCTCCTTCCACTACCTCCTCTTCATTTCCTTCCTCTCCGCACAGTCTCGAAAGACAATCTGTCTGAATATTCAATACTCCTGCTATATAGGAAATTACATACTCAAACTCTTGTAAAGCTACCACCCGCTTTTGAGTTCTATGTGACACCATATTGATTCCTTTGTTAAACACTTCTTTAAGAGGTTTGTGGTCAGTTATTATTTCAAATTTGTGTCCCCGCCAAAATTTCCTCAACTTCCTCACAGCCCAAAATACTCCTAAGGTTTCCTTTTCCAAGACTGAATAGTTACATTGAGCCCCTTTCAAGCTTTTCGATATGAAGAGTATTGTTCTATTTTGCCCTTTTGACTTTTGAATCAGAACAGCACCCATTCCCTTAGAACTGGCATCAGTCATCAACATAGGCCCTCATTACAACCCTGGCAGTCGGTGTTAAAGCGGCGGTAAGACAGCCAACAGGCCAGTGAAAAAAAAAATGGAATTACCACCGTGGCCGAAACCGCCAACATAGACAGCCACTTTAACACTCCGACCGCCACGGCGGTACAAACAAACAGCATGGCGGTCACCGCTAACAGACAGGCGGAAGACAATGTACCGCCCACACCATTATGAGTGGCCAATCCGCCACCTTTTCCGGGGCGGATCCAACGCAAACAAAAACACGGCGGAAACAGGACTTGGAAGGGAAAACTCTCACCTCTACACAGCCCACGAGGAACCAGGACGCCATGGAGCCGGAACTCCAAATTCTCCCTGCAATAGTCTTCCTGCTCCTCTATCAGGAGCACGACCGATGGCGCCGATGACCACGGTCAGTACTGACCCATGACACAGGGGTGGGGGAGGGAAAAAAGAGTGACAAACACATGCAACACCCCCACCCCCACCCTCACACACAACAACACACACACCAATACATGCTGAAACATTACATTCCCCTCCAACCCCCCCTGGAAGAACGCAAATGAGTTGAACGATTGTAATCAGGAAAAATTCATTACTCAAAAATATATATACACTATTAACAAATATGTACACCAAGAATTCAAGTCCATGTACTGCACCTACATAGCACGTGGACCACTGGGACCAAAATGCATGGGTGAGGCCCACACCCAATACCCGATCCAAACGGAGAGAACGCTGCAGGGGCATCAGATCGAAAAAAAACAGGCACCTCAGGGGGAAGGGAAGGGGGGCACCTCAGCTGGATGAGTGCACGACGCCAGCTCCACGAGGGGGCTCCATGCCCATTGAGGTATCCTGGGGAGTGCAAAGCCACAGTCTCACAAGTCTCTCCAGTGGGTGGTTTGCCCACTCCTGCATCCTGGGGAGTGCAAAGCCACAGTCTCACAAGTCTCTCCAGTGGATGGTTTGCCCACTGCTTTATCGTGGGGAGTGCAAAGCTACAGTCTCAAAAGTCTCTCCAGTGGGTGGTTTGCCCACTGCTTTATCCTGGGGACTGCAAAGCCACAGCCTCACAAGTCTCTCCAGTGGGTGGTTTGCCCACTGCTGCATCCTGGGGAGTGCAAAGCCACAGTCTCTCAAGTGGATAACAGTCTCCACTGGTTCTGGAGGGGGCCTGGTGTCCAGAGTGCTTCATCCTGCCAAGGACAGAGGTAGTGGATGCCTTTCTCCACTGGTTCTGGAGGGGGGCAGGTGCCCAGAGTGCTTCATCCTGCCAAGGACTGAGGTAGTGGATGTGATACTCCACTGGTTCTGGAGGGGGCTTTGTGCCCAGAGTGTTTCATCCTGCCAAGGACAGAGTTAGTGGATGCCTTTCTCCACTGGTTCTGGAGGGGGCCTGGTGCCCAGAGTGCTTCATCCTGCCAAGGACTGAGATAGTGGATTTGACAATCCACTGATGGTGGGGCAACATGGAATCTGTCCAGGCCCCTGGAACTGACCACCAGCCTCATACGAATGACCACTGGGGATGGCAGCCATGTCTGCTAGCAGTGCTGGCGGCAGGCTCAGTAGCGGCGGTGCTTGCAATGCTCATTGGGCAGCGGTGCTGGTGGGGGGCTCACTGACTGTGCTGGTGGCGGTAGTGTCCTGAGCGGCGGTGCTGGTGGGGGGCTCACTGAGCGTGCTGCTGGCGGCGGTGTCCTGAGCGGCGGTGCTGGTGGGGGGCCCACTGAGCATGCTGCTGGCGGCGGTGTCCTGAGCGGTGGTGCTGGTGGGGGGCTCACTGAGCGAGCTGCTGGCGGCAGTGTCCCGATCGGCGGTGCCCGTGGCGGCGGTGCATGTGGCAGTGCTGGTGGCGGACTTGGTTGGCAGCGACTTCCCTTTCTTTCTCTGGCCCTTCCCCACCTTAGATAGTGGCGCAGCTGTCTTGCCACTTCCAAATGTTGTCCTGGCTGAGCCCTTGGTGGCAGGTGTTTTGGCCTTCTCCCTCCGGGCTGTGGGCAACTTCTTTTGTTGTGGAGGTGGGGGAATGTCCTTGGCCTCGCTCCTTGGGACACTGGTTGCCCTGCTGCTTGGCACACTCCACAAGCCGGTTACTGCTGGCACCACTGTTCCCGGTAATGTGGTGGCTGAGGTGCTGGGTTGGGACCTGGAAAGGCGGGCCCTATGGGATGGGAGGGGTGGGGGAGGTGAAGGGAAGAGGTCAAGGTTTGACAGGAAAAGTTTTTTAGACACACTGGGACGGGTAGATGGAGGGGGTTTGGGAGTGGAGGAAGAGGTAGTGGTTGTATGAGGTGTTCGTTTGCTAACTTTGGGTGAAGGTGCATGGGCTGGAGGCTGTTGTGAGGTGGATGGCTGTTGGGTGGGTGTGTGACTGCGTTTGTGTACTTTGGGAGGAGGGCTCACAGACACAATGGGAGAGGACACAGGGGATGTGTGAATGGTAGTGGGGGTGGTAAGTGCACGTGAGCGGTGTGTGGTGATGGGTGTGCTGGTGATGGAGGTGGTGGCTGAAGATGTAGTACATGCAGGTGTGAGTGGAGATATGACAGGGAGGGAGGAGGGAGACGTGAAGGAGGGGGACACAGTGGAGGCAGTGATTGTTGGCATGTGTGCATGGATATGATGCTTGTGTGAGTGCCTGTGGGATGTGTGGTGCTTGTGTTTGCCAGAGCTACCCTTGTGTGTTGAGGTGTGTGCATGCTGGTCTGATGGTGTGCTTGGGATAGGCTGAGGTACTGGGGATTGGGTCTGGGTGGAGGAAGTTGGAGGGGGGAGGTTGGACACAGGGACAATGGCTGGCATCAGTGCTGAGGCCAGAGTCTGAAATGCTCACTGTTGGGCTGCCTGGCCAGAATGAATGCCCTCCTGGTATGCATTTGTCTGTTGCAACTGTCTCTCTACACCCTGGATGGCATTCAGAGTGGTAGACTGCCCAACAGTGAGGGATCTGAGGGGGTCAATGGCCTCCTCACTGAGGGCAGCAGGGCTGACTGGGGCAGGGGCTGAGGTGCCTGGGGCGAAGGAGATGCCCACCCTCCTGGGTGAGCGCCCACGGGGCACATGCTGAGGGGCTGCTGGGAGGGCGGTGCTGGTAGGGAGGTGGCGGCTGTACCTGTAGATGCGGTGGGCACAGAGGGGCCCGCCACCACAAGGGAGCTCCCATCAGAGGAGGAGTCGGTGTCGCTGGTCTCAGCTCCTGTCCCCGCTGTGGAGCTCCCCTCGCCCTCCATCCCATTGATGAATTCTGAGTCCGTAGTCTCGCCCTCCAGGGCCATGTGGGATGCAGCTCCCTCCTGCTCCGGTGGCAAAGCTCCTCCACCTGATGATGCTAATGCACACAAGAACAGGGAGACCACAAAGAGGGGGGGGGGAGATAGTAGAAAGACATGTTCAGTGCATGCAATACTGCTACCGATGGCGGACACTACAGACACAGCAACCCTCTGCACTACGCCATGCACTTTGGGTTCCCTAATTGATCACAGGGACATGGGGTACAAGGCCTATGCCCGATAGATGCACACATGGAAGTCACAGGAGCCTGACTAGGTGTAGATGGCTCTTACCACTGGTGGGGATGGGGTGCCACAGAGGCTGCCTCACAAAGGGTCTTTGCCTACAAGGCTCGCCCTAGCCTTGGGGAACCCACAGCCTACCTCCCCCACCCAGATACCTCCAATGCCCGCTGAATCAGATGGATGTGAGTGTACTCACCCCCTTATGGCTGCTGTGATGCCCTCAAGCGCCCATCCAACTCCGGATACGCCACCGTCAGGATCCGGAACATCAGGGGGGTCATGGTGCGAAGGGCACCCATCCCACGTTGGGAGGCCATCCCCAGCTGGGCCTCCACCATCTTCTTGCTCCAGTGGCGAATGTCCTCCCATCTTTTACAGCAGTGGGTGCTCCGTCTGTGGTGATCCCCCAGGGCCCGGACGTCCTTGGCGATAGCACACCAAATATCCTTCTTCTGGTGGGCGCTGACCTACAGTAATAGTACAGGGGAAAAGGAAAAACTATAACCATCCGGACCGTCACAGTCATTGGCCACGTTCCCACCCTTGCCCTGATGCAAATCCACTCACCGTCGTTTCATGCACGCCTCATTCCACCCCCATCTCCCATCCACACTACTCCAAACATGCATTGCCCATGCAGCATGCTCACAGTGTACTCACCTGTTTGTCTGGAGGACCGTAGAGTAGCGTGTACTGGGGGAGGACCCATCCAGTAGTTTCTCCAACTCCTCCAATGTGAAGGCAGGGGCCCTTTCCCCAGACACTTGAGCCATTGTCGCTTCCGGACTGAGATCTCTTGTCGAAGATCAGGTATCAAGTGAGTGAACAGACAGAAAATGTCGGTCACATCCGCGGCGGTGCGTACTGTCACCGCCGGCGTATATCGTCATTGGCTCCTTTGACCCATAGGGTCCAATGTTAACAAATACAGGATTGCACCGCAGTCTTCGACCGTCTACCACGACGGTGTACAACGCCAGCGCAGTTACCTAATATCCCCTTGTCCCACATTACAGGCCAGACAGCCGCCATTTCAGGGGGCCACATGGCATTAATTTAAATGCGTCACACCAATGTAGGCCTTGCATACACACTATGACAGGCACATAGCGGATTGACAAATGTGTGCAATAAAGTTATTTATTTCGTACCTCAGTGTTGGCTGACCCTCTGATCGCTGTTCTCATCCATAGAGCATGTCCGCTGGGGCAGATGAGGAGTTAGCGGCATCCTCCGGTGTACAGACCGCTGGTGGACCTGTCGACCATGGAAGAGCGACATGTAATAGTCACCTACAGACTTGATCGTGCCACAATCCAGGACCTGTGTGCCCAGTTGGAGCCAGACCTGATGTCAGATATCCGCCATCCCACAGAAATCCCCCCGCTAGTGCAGGTCCTGTCAGTACTCCATTTCCTGGCAAGTGGGTCTTTTCAAACAACAGTGGCCATTGCATCAGGCATGTCCCAGCCAATGTTCTCTAACGTGTTGTCCAGAGTGTTGTCTGCCCTGCTGAAACACATGCACAGCTACATCGTTTTCCCTCAGGTAGAGTATTTGCCTACAGTGAAAGGTGACTTCTATGCCCTGGGACATATCCTCAACATCATAGGTGCCATTAATGGAACACATGTGGCCTTGGTCCCCCCCTCAGGAGTGAACAGGTGTACAGAAACTAAAAGAGTTACCATTCAATGAATGTGCAGATGGTGTGTTTGGCTGACCAGCACATCTCCCATGTGAAGTTTTCTGGCTCAGTGCATGACGCTTACATTCTGAGGAATAGCAACATCTCTTATGTGATGGGGCAACTCCAGAGGCACCGTGTGTGGCTATTAGGTAAGGACATGGACCCTACACAGTGTGAATAGTTGTCTGGGGTTGTCCCTAAGGGTTAGTGTGTGTCTAACAGTTGTCCCTCGACATTTGCAGGTGACTCTGGCTACCCCAACCTGTCATGGCTACTGACCCCAGTGAGGAATCCTAGGACAATGGCAGAGGAATGCTACAATGAGGCACATGGGCAAACTAGGAGGGTTATAGAGAGCACCTGTCACGAATATACACATTCCCATGGTTACACTACCTACAACAAACAAGGCGCTGTTTAGTTACCACACTCACCATATTGAATAATTAAAAAGATGAATTCTTTGGCAAAGAATGCAGAGCCCTGTAAGCAAATCCATTAAAGGTTATTAAGCATGATCATCTCCTAGAACACTGTATCCTTTTGAACTGCCCACACACATGAATTAGAGACATTTTATAAATTGTGTTGTTACCCACAGGGTGGCATTCTGGAAATTGTGTTCTTACTCACGAGGTGACCTACTGGCTCTTTACGCTGGACTGAAGGCAGGAATACAGCTTGTCTAAAGAATAAACAGCTAGGCTTTAAATTTCTTTCTGAAAGCAGGTTCACAAGAGCTAAGGCAACTATCTAGAGATAGACCATTACAAAGCTTGGTATCTGCAACAAAAACATTTTATCTGCACTTTATACAGACAGAGAAATAGGCAAACCTTAATAAACTATTAAAGAGGGAAAACATGGTTGGCTAAATACTTATACCAGGGCCTTTTCAAATATTGTAAATTAGGCATTAAGGTGATAGCTTCTGTGTGTGAAACAGACTGTATCAAAGTCGGGTGAGTTATTTGGCAACATTTTATACAGAGAGTACTACTGGTGGCTTTGATTTTACTGAGGTAGGGGTAAATACTTCTGATCAATAAGTTCTGAATGTAAACTTGATATCATTTGTATAAGTAAGTTAAAGATGGCCTTGAACAGGCAAAATAAAGTCTTAGATCATAATTCAATATTCTCCTGATTTATTTTGTTCAAATGCTGTTATTTGGCTTATTCAACTATGAGATTTGGTACTAATTCAAATTCAGAAAAAGAGGGACAAATCCGATTCAACCAACTTTCTCTCTAATCGGTGTAGCCTTCTGGCTATAAAGCATAGCTCTTTGTAATCAAATTATGCGATGCATAGATAAAAATTACATTAATTTTACTGTCAATCTAGGCAAGAGGCCAAAACACTTTACACGAATATCTGTATGTATATTTGATAATAAGTAACTTAATCTAACTTCTATCCTGTTTTTCTTGACCATAAGGTGATGTGAGATTTTGATAACTGTTGTTTACAATGGCATCTTTGTGGAAATTATGGATGGATCTGATATATATTAGATGGATATTATATTGCAGTTTCATTTTCATAATAGTGCTCCCTTTCATGCTACCCAAAGGAGTAAGACTGGGGCATATATTGGCCTGAACATGTTCAATATATTTGTGAACAATTTTTAAAGTACCATATATAAAAGCTATTGTGGATGTTCCAAGGATGGACTGTGCCCTGTGCTTATTTTTATGTTTGCTGGTAATGCTGTTATTTTGGGACGTAAGGACAATCCAATCCAGGTTTTGCTGACAGAGTGTATTTACTATTGTAAAGGTATGACATAGTAAACGTAAATACTCCAGTAAACCTATGGTTATTGTATTAGGAACTTTAAAGTCTTGGAGAACTCATCTTAAACTTAAGGGAGAACTGCTGAAGCATTCTTTTTTTCTTGGGGTCTGGAAGTAGCTGCCAAATAGGTCTTAGATTTCTTAAATAAAACAGACAAGGCAGATGGTTCTATACATCAGATATGTAATCAATAAATATCTCTACCGTCTATTGTTCTGAATCCAGGGGCTATATACAGATAATAGCACAGTAATGAGTTGTTTGTACATATCTTTTACAGTCTCCTTCCAGTTTTTTCTGTTGGTAATTGAGGGCTGAAATAGATGTGTGATGTATTGCTGATTTGGCCTGACTTACTGAAATGTTCAAAATACATTAGAATTGGCTTAAATATTGAAGGACAATAAAAACAGAGACTTGATTTATAATGTTCATAAAATAGAAAAGGCTATAATTTCTATGTTTTGGTTATAAAAATGTTTTGTCCACAAAATATATCTCAAAAAATGTACATCAAGGTTCAATCCCTCTAGGAAATTGGAAACATAGTTATCAGTGGGAGGTGGATTAAAAAAATATATAGAATTGGGCTAAGAACCTCTCCATGGCAGGCAGAGTTAGCAATAAAAGGTGGTTTATTAATGTGTTCTTGACCAGGAAAAATGTCTGAATTGACCAGGATCTTTTAAGGGAGAAAGATCTTTACTGCTTGGGAATTATTAAGACCTGGTGGAATAAAGATGATAGAGGTTTTTTGATGGTGTAGCACTTTCTTTTGTCCTGGGAAAATAGGGTGAGAAAAGACGTGGTTATAATTGCCAGAGATACTAACCCAGTAAAAGAGGAAAGATGTGATTTTGGTAACTTTGAATACCATGTAGTGGTTTAATCAAGAAAACTTGATATGTTGGTAACCTTACACCTGACAGAAAGGGGAGCTGGAGGTGCTGCTTACAGGTAAGTCTGACCTGAGTGCAAGTAAGCAGTACTGTAAAGCCAGCCTCATTGATAGACTTTCAGTGATGGAAAGGTTGGTAGTTAAAATACAGTTCTGGCACTGACTAGGCGTAAGATGCATGCACACAGAGACCACCCCGCACTGCAGAGCACTGGCAGTGAACTACGTTTTCCACTAGGTCACAACCCAATCTTTGAGTTGTTTCTTGTGCTTATATTTTGATTTTGTGATACTGGGGTTGAATGTTCTGCTAAGATGTTTTGGGGAAAAAACAGGGCAGATTCTTAAGAGGACACTGCATATGTTTATTTATTAATGAACGTTGTGTGACAAGTATTAGATTTGATTTTCAGTCTGTTCATATATTGCTAATAATATGAAACATAGGATATTAATGGTTCATACCATTCATATTCCACAAAACAGAATATAGTGACACATTTGAGGTAGGTATTCTAAGCATATCGAGAGTTGTGAGTTTACATGTATTTTGAAAGACATTTGTGTTCCCTTATCTTTAGCTTTCAAGAATTGTTGGTTACCTATCAAGGCACAGATAGTTAGTTACACAGAGATATTGCTAAGGTATATCTATTAACAGTTGCTGCTATATTAGTAATTTAGTGGCAAGTATTACATTATATTTCTTTACCATATATTGAGCAATTACAACCTAAAGACCTCATTGATATAAAAAAATGCCCTTTCAGAAGAGTGGAGTACAATATGAAATACTTTACATGAATGTCTGTATCTACATTTAATAATACGCAACTTCTATCCTATTTTTCTTGACTGTAAGGTGATACAAGATTCTGATAACTGTTGTTTGCAAAGGCATCTTTGTGGAAATTATGGATGGATCTGATTGTCAGATTAATATGAATCACAAGCCGGAGCCTCAGAACAAAACCCTTAAACCTTCTAAAAGTTGGGTATTGAACCTTAGGGAAACATGGGAGGGTGAGAATAAGGTGTGACTAAGATGAGGAAAAAGGAGGGCAGTAGGAGGAAGATCATGTCTGGTACATTACCGGTCCTTAGCATAGGTTATACCTAGGCTTGATTTGTGTCCATAGGGTCTACCACGCTGTCCATGGAGGGGGGTAACTAAACAAGGGGGAATCAAGAATCATCTTATCTCCATGAGGTGGTGAGGCCAGGTAAAGTGATCAAGTACCATAGAGCGACATGTGAGGCAGCCACAGATCACCACTGTAGTGTCTGCCTAGAGCCAAGATGCTCAGAGCCGATGTTTACATTTGCTCCAAATTTAGGATCTAAAGTCTACCTCTATACTTGTCAATAATAGTCAGGGCAATCGTAGAGGTATCATGTTGAAGATAAAATGGTGTTGGAGAGATCCTTCCAGTTTTATAGTCTGTACCTTCCCCAGAGGGAGGAATTAGAATGGGACCAATTCATGAAGTCTTGTTTAGCACAGGCAATCAAGGGAAGGAAATTATCCTCAATAGTCCCTATTAACGAGTACCCCCAAGTACCAGAGGCCTTCTGGAACCCATTGAGTGTTGTAACCCAGTATGCAGGCAAAAGTCACAGTTCTGGATATAGGAGGTGCCTCACACTTAGGCCCTCATGACAACCTTGGCGGTAAATGCCACCTACCGCTGTGCCGAAGGCCGCCATCAAACCGTGACCACGGCGGTATTCCTCTACAGGTATTATGACTCACACAGAGAAATCCACCACTATATAGACACCCACACAAGTCTGCCAGCCCAAAGGTCAGTGATAACTTGGCGATAGTGAAATCCACACTGTTACGCCAACAGGAATATGCCCACAGTATCAGGACCCACATATCACTGCGGCGGTCTTTCAATGGCGGGAAACCATTGGCGGTACACACCTCTGCACTCAAAATACACACACACTTACAAGACACCACCACATTGGACAATTCAAACTACACACACCTGACACACATACTCACACCACACCCACACACCCACACCACTATAAAACACACACCCACATTACCCACAACCCCTTACAGCAAAAAAAAAAGAACGCAAGCAGAGAGAGACAAGCCAGGAGCACCCACTCAATCATAGGTACAATACATCATCACCCATACACCATCCACGCACTTCACAACACCCCACACATCACCACACATACCACTCATGCCACATCCATGGAACCCCAAAGACATCCCAGGTTTTCAGTGGAGGAGCTAAGGGTGATGGTGGAGGAAATCATCCGGGTAGAGCCACAGCTATTCAGGTCACAGGTGCAGCAGACGTCCATTGCAAGGAAGATGGAGCAATGGCGGAGAATAATGGACAGGGTCAACACCGTGGGACAGCACCCCAGAACAAGGGATGACATCAGGAAGAGGTGGAACGACCTACGGGGGAAGGTGCGTTCCGTGGTTGCTAGATACCAGGTACCTGTACAGAGGACTGGCGGTGGACCCCACCTCCTCTCCCACAACTAGCAACATCGGAGGAGCAAGTCTTGGCAATAATGAATCCTGAGGTCCTCGCAGGAGTAGCAGGAGGACTGGACTCTGTTAAGTCAAATCTTTACTACTATATCCCCCACCCTACCTGCATGCCATCACAAACAACAACCCCTACCCTCACCCCCTCACTCCACCACCTCACATATACCCTACTATCACAACCCACCCATCCCAAAACCAAGCCCTGCATTTAACACCAATCCATGGACCCCCATCACAGACCTGCATGGACACCCATCACCACAGCATGCACATTAGAGAGAATCACCTGGCCCACAAAATCACCATGCACACAAGGCAAAGCTGACAGGGCAATCACAACCATACAAGAAAACACACCCATGCATAAGATGGCACACGCAGATACAATAACATTGCATTTTCATCCCTACAGGACCCCTACTCAACATCACCGGAGAGGAGGTACCAGCAACATCCAGTCCCCCCCAAGAGGAGGCCCACAGTGATGACAGCAGCTCTGCACGCCTGGATCACGATGACCAACCTGTCCCATCAGGGACCTCTGGACAGACGGGTTACCCTGCCACACTTCCATACCACCATAGGGCCTCCCGCCTCAGGAAACACCAGCACAGCACCCACCCAGAGGGCCCATGCCACTATCCCCGGGACACGTCAATCAGCAGTGTGTCCACCACTACAGAGACCCCAGGCAACCACACAAACACAGGACAATCAGGGACCTGGGGTCAATGGCAGTGGGCACACGTTTCAGGGGACAGAGGCACAGGACAACAGGGAAACTGGGAGGACTGCTGTGTGACAGGGGGAGGACAGGCACAGTCCAGGACAGGCACAGAAAACTGACTCTCCAGGAGGCCCTCACTAACATCCTGGGAGCACACCACCATTCCCAGGAGACCATGGGCCAGTCAATGTACAATTTGCAGGAGACCCAGCGGCTGCAGGAGGGACAGTACCTGGGGATCAGGGAAGAGCTCAAAAAACCTACACCGTCCTGGACACCATTGCAGGGGTGCTGGCTGACATGGGCAAGACCATGAGGGAGACAGTGGCACAACAACAGGCCCCTGACACTAGCCACACCAAAGAACAGCCCTCCACCTCTGCCGGCGCTGGTGGACAGGAGGCCCCGCCACAGGACCAACAGGCCACCAGCACCCCACCCCCTGCAGAAGGAGAACCACCCCACAAATGGTCCCTGTGATCCAGGCAGAAGCCAGAGAACATTGCCAAGACCCCCACCTGGAAATAGGACTCTTCTGATTGTCACCCTTCTGTCCCACTCTGTCACCCTGTCCACCTTGAAGTGCCATTACTCCCCTTCCTATGTCCAATTGGAGAATGCACCTGTGATACCAAGAGACTGGACTCTACCATGGACTTTCCTCCACCATCACCCCAGCCCATTGCACATTCCCCTATACTTATGAGCACTTAAATAAACACACTTGGAACAAATACAAATCTGGAGTCTTTCCAATAATTCAAATATGTATTAGTTCAACATTATCAAAGCATTGCAAGTCATATGTATAGTAAAATATACTTTGGAATGACCTTTGGTGGGCAGCAGTACACATAGCAGGAGGCGGAGTGGAGCACAGATATCTGAAAACAGAGATGCCAAAGGGTACAGTAAGTGGCCATAGACATAGGGAAATCAGGCTGCCATGTACAATGTCCAACATAAAACTGGAAAGTAAACTGAAGTTACAGTGTCTTACCTGTGTGCCACTGGAAGTGAGTACTGCTGATTTATATTACTTCTGTTGTCAACATCTTCTTCCTCTGCCTCCTCTTTCTCACTGTCCACAGGCTCCACCACTGCCACAAGACCATCTACAGGCTCATCTTCCTGCAGAAAAGGCACCTGGCGTGCAACATGCAACATGCAATGATGATCTGGCACACCTACTTGGGTGAGTAGTACACCTGTCAGATGGAGGCACCGGAACCTGGCCTTCAGGAGGCCGAAGGTCCTTTCAATAATCCTCCTTGTACACCCATGTGCCTCATTGTAACGTTCCTCTGCCTTTGTCCTGGCATTCCTCACTGGGTCAGTAGCCATGAGAGGTTGGGGAAACCAGAGTCACCTGCAAATATTGAGGGACAACTGTTAGACACACACTAACCCTTAGGGACAACCCCATACCCAAACATCTACTTATACCTTGGGCTCACCTATTAGCCACACCCGGTGCCTCTGGAGTTGGCCCATCACAGATGGGATGCTGCTATTCCTCAAGATAAAAGTGTCATGCACAGAGCCAGGATATTTGGCATTCACATGGGAGATGTACTGGTCAGCCAAACACACCATCTGCACATTCAGAGTGATAGCTTTTTCTATTCCTGAAAACTTGTTAATTTCTCGGGTGGGGGGACAAATGCCACATGTGTACCATCAATGGCACCAATGATGTTGGGGATGTGTCCCATTACATAAAAGTCAGCCTTTACTGTGGCCAAATCCTCCACCTGGGGGAATAAGATGTAGCTGCACATGTTTTCAGCAGGGCTGACAATACTCTGGTCAACACGTTGGAGAACATTGGCTGAGACATCCTTGATGCCATGGCCACTGTTGTTTGGAAGGAACCATTTGCCAGGAAATGGAACACTGACTGGACCTGCACTAGGGGGGGGATACCTGTCGGCTGGCAGATAGCTGACATCAGGTCTAGCTGCAATTGGGCACACAGTTCTTGGATTGTGGCCTGATCAAGTCTGTAGGTTATGATGATGTGTCTGTCCTCCATTGTCGCAAGGTCCACCAGGGGTCTGTACACCAGAGGATGTCGCCATCTCATATTCAGCCTCAGCGGTTGAAGCCTATGGAAGAAAATGGTGAGCAGAGGGTCATATTCACACATCTATTGCACTAATGATGATTTTGTTCCTTTGCAGAACCAGTATGTGAATCCGACAGTCAGTTGCTGTGCCAATGTCTGCTGTGATGCAGTTAGGTGCCATGCCTCGTGCCCCCCTGAAATTGTCGGCTGCCTGACCTGTGTGGAAGGACAAGTGGAAATTAGGTAATTCCGCTGGCGTTGTGTGCCATCGCGGTAGGCGGTCAAAGACCAACGCGCAACTTCGCATCGGTTATCATTGGGCCCCATGGGTTCCAGGAGCCAATGGCGAGGTACGCCAGTGGCGACGGTACGCACTGCCGTGGACATGACTGCCATTTTCTATCTGTTCACTCACTTGCTACTTGATCTTCAACCGGAGAGGACCTGCACTGCAAGTGCTGCTGTGACCTGTGTCTGGAAGCGACAATGGCTCATGTGTCTGGGGAAAGGGCCCCTGCCTTCACTGCGGAGGAGTTGGAGAAACTGCTCTATGGGGTCCTACCCCAGTACACGTTACTCTACGGTCCTCCAGACAAACAGGTGAGTACACTGTGAGCATGATGTGTGGGCCATGAATGTATGGAGTGCTGTGTGTGTAAGCCACATGTAGGGGGGGCAGAGGGGTCCTGGCCAGAGTGCAGCATGTATGGTGGTCAATGTATGGGTGTAAGGGGATGGGAGGGATATGGTGGGCCATGAGCATGACAGTCCGGACGGTATGACTAATCCTTTATCTGCTGTCTTTTCCCTGTAGGTCAGCACTCACCAGAAAAAAGGTATTTGGTGTGCCATCGCCAAGGAGGTGTGGACCCTGGGGGTCTTTAACTTTACCAGCTGAGCACCCACTGCCGCAAAAGGTGGGAGGACCTGCATCGCTGGGCACAGAAGACGACGGAGGCCCAAGTGGGGCCTCCTCCTAACGAGGATGGGGTGCCTGTTGCATCATGACCCCCCTGATGTTCCACATCCTGGCGTCGGCCTATCAGGGGTTGGATGGGCCCTTGAAGGCATCATAGCAGCCACAAGGGAGTGAGTACAGAATCATAATCCTGACTTTCCTTGTGTTAAGAGTTACCTGGGTGGGGGATGTGGGCAATGGGTGCCCCTAGGCCAGGGCGAAGATGACAAGTTAGGTCCCTTGTTGGGCAGACTCAGAATCACTCCTACCCAATAGTGTTAGTGGGCATCTACTACTGGGCAGGGCCCTGTGGGTTTCAGGTGTGCAGCTAATGGAAGTAGGCATTGTACCCCAT
This sequence comes from Pleurodeles waltl, assembly GCF_031143425.1. Taxonomy (NCBI): domain Eukaryota; kingdom Metazoa; phylum Chordata; class Amphibia; order Caudata; family Salamandridae; genus Pleurodeles; species Pleurodeles waltl. Next base: position 336,056,744 of record NC_090438.1, on the reverse strand, counting down.
GAGCTGGTGACTATCTTAGTAACTGGTAGTGCATGGCCTAGTGCATAGGGCTGCTCCCTGTGTGTTGTGTACGCCAACGGTAGTGGTGTTGCTGGCATTTCCCAAGTCTATCCTCTGTCTCTCCCCCCTTTTTGTTTTGTCACCCTGTCCTTGTGTGCATTAGCATCATCTGGCAGAGGAGCAGAGGCACCGGCTACGGAGAGAGCAGTATCCCACATGGGCCTGGAGGCCGACTCCACCAAGGGTGAGGGCACTAGTGGGACTGAGGGCAAGGGGAGCACCATGACGGGGACAGAAGGGGAGACGACAGACAGCGATTCCTCCTCCGATGGAAGCTCAGTGGCGGTGGCAGACACCTCTGTGCCCACTCCAACAACAGGTATAGCCGCCACCCCCTACCAGCACCGCCCTATCCCAGCAGCCACCCTGACTGTTTCCCATGCCCGCTTACCCAGGAGGGTGGGTATCTTCTTCACCCAGGCACCTCAGGCCATGCCCCCATCAGCCCTGCTGCCCTCAGTGAGCAAACTATTGACCTCCTGAGATCCCTCACTGTTGGGCAGTCAACCATACAGAATACCATCCAGGGTGTCGAGAGGCATTTTCAACAAACAAATGCATACCTGGAGGGCATTCACTCTGGCGTGGCGGCCAAACATAGAGCATTTCAGGCTCTGGTCAACTTCCTGATGGAAGCCCTTGTACCCGTCTCTAGCTTCCCCCCTCCAACTTCCTCTACCCAGACCCAATCCCCTCAACCCCAGCCTATCCCAAGCACACCTTCAGATGAGCACTCACCCAAATCACCACACAAAAATGGCTCAGGCAAACACAAGCACCACACTTCATCTCAAAGGCACTCACACAAGCACCATCCCCATGCAGGCACACCAACATCCTCTGCCTTCAATGTGTCCCCCTCCTCCTCGTTGCCCACCTCCCTCCCAGTATCGTCTCTACTCACACTTGCATGCCCTACATCTTCATCCACTACCTCCATCACCAGCATGCCCATCACATAACACCCCTCACAGACAGTCACCACCCCCACATCCATGCACCCGTCCCCTGTGTCCTCTTCCAGTGTGTCTGTAACCCCTTCTTCCAAAGTACAGAAATGCAAGCACCCAACCACCCAACAGCCATCCACCTCCCAACAGCATCCTCGGGCCAGGGTGTCCAGAACCCAGGCTAGCACCTCAGCCATCAAGTCGACATCCGCTGTGGTACCTGCAACTCACAGAGGCTCATGTGGGCACCTGTCAGCCCAGCCAGTATGCCACCACCCCCTGCATAGGACAAAACCTTTCGGCCACCTGCCAAGGTGAAGAGGGGAACAGCATGCAGCAAGGGCAAGGAGCACGAACCACCCAGAAAGGCCTCCTCAAAAAATCCAGCTGCCAGAGCCAAGGTCACACCAGCATCTGCCAAGGTGAGGAAGGGGCCGAGTACACCAGGCAAGGCACTTCAGCCATCGGGGGCCGCAGGTGAAGGACTGGTGGCTACCAGCACAACCGTCAGCCCAGCTACCTGCACTGCAGCCAGCACCGCCAGCAGCCCTGCCGCTAGGAGCACCACCTGCACCGCCGCTAGCACCACTACTATCAGCAGCAGCAGCCCCAGTGGGCAGCCGTCCGAGACTGTAGAAGAAGGGGCTAGATCCTCCCTCCACCACTGGCAGCACCACCACCTGCACCACCGCTAGCACTGCCACAGGACCCGCAGCAAGCACTTCCATCTGCACCGCTGACAGTAGGGCCACTACCAGCAGCAGCAGCCCCAGTGGGCAGCCGTCCGAGGATGCAGGAGAAGGGCTGGAGCCTCCCACCACCACTGGTAAAACCCCCACCAGCACCAGCACTACCAGCAGTGTGCAGCCTTAGCCACCGCAGAATGGAATCTAGCCCTGCCTCCATGGACTATCATGCAACCTGTTCCCTGCAAATCTCATGCCTCAGACACCCAGATGAGGGACTGTGAACTGCCACACCCCAAGTGTTGCATCACTGGGCACAAGACCCCTCCAGAACCAGTGAAGAAAGGCACCCACTCATCCTATCCTTGGCAGGATGAAGCAAATGGGTACAAGGCCCCCTCCAGAACCAGTGGAGAAAGGCATCCACTTACCCTGTCCTTGGCAGGATGAAGCACACTGGGCACAAGGCCCCCTCCAGAACGAGTGGAGAAAGGCATCCACTCACCCTATCCTTGGCAGAATGAAGCACACTGGCCATAAGGCCCCCTCCAGGACCAGTGGAAGAACCCATCCACTTGTGAGACTGTGGCTTTGCACTCCTCAGGACCAAGCAGTGGGCAAACCACCCACTTGAGAGACTTGTGAGACTGTGGCTTTGCACTCTCCAGGACCAAGCAGTGGGCAAACCACCCACTTGAGAGACTTGTGAGACTGTGGCCTTGCACTCCCCAGGACAAAGCATTGGGCAGAGAGCCCCCTCGAGGAGCTGTGGCGTTATTCCATCTCCCGGCTGAGGTGCCCCCCTTCCCCATCCCTCTGAGGTGCCTGTGTGTTTTCGACCTGATGCCCCTGCAGTGTTCTCTCCGTATTGAGGCAGGAGTCAAGTATGGGCTTGGTCCATGATTTTTGGCCCAATGCCCACAGACATTTTGAATGGACAAAGTACCGTCTTATGTACATATTGTATATTTTTGCATATACTGTTTTTCTATTTATTACGTATATCTGCCTATTTCTAAAATATCACTGTTTAACTCAATTCCTTTTGTCCTTGCGTTCTTCCATGGGGTTTCGAGGTGTTAATGTAATGTTGCTGCATGTGTTTTTGTGTATAGTGTTGTGATTGAAGTTGGGGTTGGGGGTGTTGCGTGAGTGTGTCACTCTTTTTTTCCTCCTCCCTCCCCTGAGTACTAAGTGCAGTAGTGTCATTGCCGTGGCCGTCGCCGCAACCTTTCGTATTCCTGGTAGATGAGGAGGTAGACCAGCATGGGCAGGACCTGCAGCTCTGGCTCCTTGGTGTTCTGGTTCTTCGTTGAGTGTCGGGAGGTGAGTGGTTTCCTTTCTGTGTCCTGTTTCTGCCGTGCTTTTGATGGCGTTGGTACCGCCCCGGAAAAGATGGCGGATTGACGGGTTGTGATGGGGTGGGCGGTACATTGTCTTTCACCTGTCTGTTGCCGGTCGCCGCCGCAGTGTTTGTTGCTACCGCCGTGGTGGTCGGAGTGTTATAGTGGCTGTCTGTGTTGGCAGTTTCTGCCGTGGTCGTAATTCCATTTTTTTTACCACCGGCCTGTTGGCGGTATTACCGCTGCTTTAACACCGACCGCAAGGGTTGTAATGAGGGCCTTAGTCTAATTGACTTTATAACCTGCGAATTGTGAGAATGTATCATCCGCATACTGTTTCTCCTATCTCACCACAGATACTCAGTTGCAGCATTATTGTCTATTATTGACAATAAGACTTCTACAATAAGACCTTCAATTCCCCTGCCTTGTAAGGAAGCCCTTTACCTCCCATGACAATTGGATTGCTGCTGCCAGGGCTCCAGAGCCATGAAGAAGAGAAGCGGGGAGAGAGAGAGCACCCCTGTTGTGTGCTTTAATGTATTGTGAAGGAAGCAGGTATTAAATCACCACAGGTGGCCTTTGCAGTTGGGACATTGTATAGAAGGCTGACCACACACAAAGTCCTCTCCCACCCCCATATACAACTTGACATCAAAAAGGTACTGCCACTTCATCCGATCAAACAATTTTGTTGTGCCAAGTGAAAGTGCCAACTATTCCTTTGAATAATCCCATGTCTTCCAGAGCAGATGATTAAAGGAATTGCACCCGGGACAAACCCCACCTGGGATTCCTTGATAAGTTGGGGGATGACCTTAGTCAATTGTGCTGCCAAGATCTTGGCTTTGATTTTCAAATCCACACTTGACAGTAAGATAAGGCAGTAGCTGGCACAGTCTAGTGGATCTTTATCCTGATTTGGGGGGCAAGTGCAGGTGGCTTTGTTGGAAATGGCCTCTAAGGAACCAGACCCTCTGCCTTCTTGGGATGCCTGAGGAAGAGTAGAGACTAGGAGGGTGAACTCCTTGGGAACTTCCTGGGAACTCATCTTCCCCTGTATAATAGGAGCAAGGAGAAGGCCTCCTCCTCATCCCTAACCTGTCCTGCTAGTAGGATGCACCCCTCTTTGAGTATGACCTGAAGATGCAATGAGGTTGGAAATGCCTTCACCTGGTATGGCATAAGACCTGCCTTTGAAGAGTAAGGATAGAGCAATAGGAGGCAAACTAATTCACAATGTCAAAAGGGTGGGCGAGTCGGGTCCCTGCTGGCATAGGCGGTTGTGACAGAACTGTCACAGCTGGATGCCAAGTAATCTCCTGACCTTTTCCCCTTGGTCAGCTCTGCATCACTGCAGTTTGACCAGCGCCTTCTCTGCTGCCAAAGTTCAAGTGCATTTTCCTCACTTCTAGCTCCTTATGCAGTGCAGGAGCATGGTTGGTAGTGTATTTCACGGCAAGGCTGCAGACTGCCTCCTCCAGCAGGTGGAGATCATCATCATCTGCACTTGTATAGTGCAGTTATCACCCACCAGGTATCCAAGTGCTGGGTCCAAGCTGCTCTGGGTCTCAGTCAAAGATCCAGGTCGTCAGTCCCTTTCTGAATGGATGAGGATGTCCTCAGGTGGATGGGAAGGCTGTTCTAGGATTTCCTGGTGAAGTAGGAGGAAGCTCAGCATCCACTGTTGCTGTAACAAATGCATGGGTTAGGGCAAAGGAGAGAGAAGTGGATCACAGGTGTATGGAGGGTCGGTGGAAGTTCATGCAGTAGTTGAGGTATGCTGGTCCTTGGTTGTGCAGTGCTTTGTAGCCATCAATCAGAATCTTGAATTGATATCTCTTGTGTACGGGGAGCCAGTGGAGATTCTTCAGGTGGGCGGTGATGTGGGTCTACCTAGGAAGGTTGAGCATGAGGCTGGCCACCAGGTTCTGGATGGTCTGAAGTCTCTTCAGAAGGTGTGATGTGATTCTGGTGTAGAGGGCACTGCCATTGTTCAGGCAGTTGGTGACGACGGCTTAGGTGATGGTTTGTCTGGTGGATACAGGGAGCCATTTGAAGATCTTATGGAGCAAGTGGAGGGTGAGAAAGCAGGAAGAGGAGACTGCATTGATCTGGTTCTTCATGGTTAGTTTTCTGTCCACCATGATTGTAAGGTTCCGGGCTTTGGTTAGTGAGGGAGGAGAGGAGGGTATGAGGTCTGCGGCCCACCAAGATTCATCCCAGGGTGATGTGGTGCTCTTGAAGAGTAGTACTTACATCTTGTCTGTGTTGAGTTTGAGGCAGTTATCTTACATCCAGTTCACAACTCTGGTCAGAGGTGGAAGTTTTCCTTCACAAAAGAGGGATCTTTGGAGAGTGATAGGTCAAGCTGGTTGTCGTCTGCATAGGAGATGATGTTCAGTCCGTAGTCTCTGACGATGCTGGCAAGGGGGGTCAAGTAGGTGCTGAAAAGAGTGGGCCTGAGGGGTGAGCCCTCAGAGGCATTGCAACTGGTGTTCATTGGCTCCGAGGTGGAGTGAGGGAGGTGAACCCTCAGTTCTCCCCGGAGAGGCAGGAATTGATCCTTTTGTGGGCATATTCTTGGATGGCGATCTGTTGAAGTCTTTTGATCAGAGGGTGGTGAGAGACAGTGTTGAAAGCTGCCAAAAGGTCAAGGAGGAAAAGGGGGGCTGAGTCTCCTCTGTCCAGAGGGTTCTGAAGTTGTCAGTGGCAGCGATCAGGGCGGTTTCTTTGTGTGTTTTGAGTGTAATTTTGATTGGGAAGCGTCCAGGAAGTGGTTGTTCTCCAGGTATTCTATGAGTTGCTGGTTGAAGGACTTTATCAGGAAAATGGAGCAAGGAGATCGGTCAGTAGTTTTTGAGATTGTTGGGGTCGGCGGATAGTTTCATGAGGAGGGGTTTGACTGTGGCATGCTTCCAGTCATTCAGGAAGGTGACGGAGGTCAAGGGCTTGTTAAAGATGTCTATGAGCTTGGTGCTGATGATACTAATGTCAAGGTTGAACATGTGGTGTGGGCAAGGGTCCGTGGGAGATCCCGAGTGGACGGAGCACATGATGTCTGCAGTGTTCTCTGTGGTTTGCTGGTTCCAGCTAGTGATCCATTGTTAACGGGGCATTCGCAGGGTCTAGAAGGCTGAGGTTGTCTGTGGCGGTGGGTTGGGGTGTGAAATGTCTGTAGATGATGGAGATTTTGTCATGAAAGATGTCAGCTAGAGTGTTGCAGAGTTTGTGGGAGAGGGTGATGATTTCAGTTGCTGGAGGGTTGGTGAACTCCTTGACCATACTAAAGAGTTATTTGCTGTGGTTAGTACTGGCTTCAATGCAGCTGGTTAGGGCATTCTTTCTAATGTCTTACAGGAGTTTGTGGTACTGGCTGAGTGAAATCTTGAATGTGGTCCGGTCGACGGGCTCCTTGGTGGTGAGCCATCTTCGTTACAGTTGTTTGCAGTTGCGTTTAGCAGTTCTCAGTTCTGTGGTGTACCAGCTGGCTTGTTTGGAGGGTCTGTTGGATTTGGAGGGTTTGCTGTGGGCAACTCTGTCGGTGCTGTTCAAGGTTCAGGTTGTGAAAATGTTATGGCTTTATCAATGTTTGAGGATGTGTCCAGGGAGGAGCTGAGGGCAACTGTCCACTTGGCTCTCTGATATTCTGTTCCAGCTGCAGTGGGGGTGACAGTTGGTCTAGATGTGTGGCTGGGGGTGTAGTGTAGGTGAAATGGACCATTGCATGGTCTGTACAGGTGTGCTTGGTGGTGTGGCTGTATTTGACTGTTGCTGGCAGTGAAGATGCGGTCAAGCGTGTGTCAGGCGATGTTTGTGTGGTCAGTGACAATCTGATTAATTCAGATGTTGTTAATGTTGTCCAGAAGGTTGGCGGTGTTGGATTTGTTGGGGTCTTCGAGGTGTAAGTTAAGGTCTCTGAGGTAAATGTAGTGTTCAGTGTCGATGGCGGGGGCGATTAAATCAGAGATTGTATTGCAGAAGTCAGGGCAGGGTCTTGGGGGTCTGTAGACCAGGATGCCTTTGATGGTGGTTCTACCATCAATTCTGAGTTGGAAGTTGAGGTGTTCCATGATTGAGGTGTAGTCTTTTGTGGTGGTGGTGCAGTGGATGGATTCCTTGTGGATAATGGCGATTCTGCCTCCATGTTTGTTGATGCGGTCGTAGTGTGCAATCTTGTTGCAGGAGAAGTGACCATGGCGGTGTCAGGTGCAGAGGCAGGGGTGAGCCGGGTCTCGGTGAGTAAGACAATGTTAGGGGTGATGGTGGTGATGGTGTCCCATAACTCGGTAATGTGTTTGCAGAGGGATCAGGCTTTGAGCAGGAGGCAGTGGAGTTGCTGGGGCGCAGTCTTTGCTGGTGGGTTGGTGGTGGAGTGCAGCAGGAGAAGCTGCAGCAGGTGAAGGGACCAGCAGAGTGAGGGGAGGCACAGCAGCAGTTCTTGTTGCAGGGTCTGCAATTCAGGGCAGTGAGCTTGACTGCAGAGTAGCAGTGGATGGTAGGAGATCCAGGGTTCCTGGCGCTGGGTGCTGCCCAAGCACGGACTGATGCAGATGGGCTTGCTTTTGGTGTGCCTTGGGCACGTCACCAGTGCAACCACGCTGTGGCCACCATTTAGGAGATCCAGAGAGAGGGGCAGGGTGTAGGAGAGATGGGAGTCCAAATGTTTGTGTAGTACCTCGTGCCGTCTATTCTTAAAATCTAGCATGGAAAACCGATCTTTACTTAAAAAGTCTGATGATCACCTTTCCCTGTTCTTTTAAATTAATCCCTCCTTCGTTTCTCTCTGAGCACAACTTTCTCTTGGACACATGACATTGTCCAAATTGTCCACTCTTCATTTGAAAGATCACAACCTCTCCTTTTTTTAAAGTGATAACCCTACAACCTACCACCACCTAACGTCTACCAGCTTTACTATTAATCCCACCAAACAGCCGTTATGAACTCACATATACCCTTTCCTAAAAAACGATCACAGCTAACACCTATTATTTTAATCTAGGACAAAGAAATTGGAGTGAATGATTGCTTCAGCACACAATAAATCTCAATAACCAAAAATAATCAGTAACACTGGATTTACCATTAATCTTGGACTCCAGAGTAGTGTGGTGCCTGGAATAATGTACTGCAATGCCTTGCCAGAAGTAATAAGCACTACATAAATGCAAATACAGTACAATATAATGTAGCAATTTTTCTGGTGCAGGGAGTTAGACAAATGTGCACTACGTCACAACTTGTTTCTGGTCTATTAGGTTCTTCTGGAGGAAATACACTAAAGCCCACAGGCAGTCAACATTAATGTGTTGCTTCTATCCGTGCACATGAAACATTGGGAAACAAAGTAAACTGGGTGAGCATTGTTAAATGAGACACACAAGATGGCTGCCAACACACTTGAGGCCTGATTCTCAAAGGTAACCTTACATGGTTTATGCTTTTCCCGTATTCACAAAACTGCATTTTAATTTTAATAGCAAGTTTATGTGTGCGGAGACTCAACAGTTCGGGCAGAGATTTCTGCACACAAAATGATAGCCCTGCCCTGTCTTTTTCTCTGCGAAGATCTCCACGTCAACTGCATAGTCTGCACCTGCATAAACATACAAAATGCAGTTTTGTGAATATTGAAAACACAAAAACTTACACAAACGTGTACATTTAGCTTGGTGAATCTGGCCCTAAATGTTTTGCTTGATCCTCTTGTTTTTCTAGCCAGTGCTGATAACACCCGTTTCATCACATCTATCATCGGATCACTGCTATATATAGCGTGTGTGTGTGTGCAGTTTCTACCATAAGACCGACCTTGGTCTGACAGGTGTGGGCTTTTGTCCATTTGTTTGTTCTCCTACATATATCTCTGCTAAGGTGTGTGTCTTCATGGAGTGCCGCATATGTGCCCTCTTAACCATCACGTCCCATTTTCCCAAGTGGTTACTCTGTAAAGGGGCCCCTCCAAATTTAAGGTGACACTGCTAAGAACCAATGATGTGGAAGCAATTGCAAAACGTGTAAAAGTCCAACTTCTTTTGCACAGCAATAGTCTGACTTTCACCCTTGCATCAAAGTTGAGTCTTCGTTGGTGGGTATCTTGAACACAATTCTTGGCAGTCCTGATTTTATTGGATTTGATAGCTGCATTTATTATGAGGGATGGAACAGGTTCTGCTGTTGGATATGTTGTAAAGAGGAACAGACCTAGAGGGGCTGGCAGATGCTCAGTTCCGCTCTTTCCTTGCCAATGGATGACTTGCAGTCCTCTTGGAAAAAACATTGTCTTGCCACAAGTGTGGTCATGTGTGGTGTGCCGGAACAGATATCCCTCTTTCCCCTTTGTAATATCTACCTGTTACCACTATGAGAGTTATTGATAAGTCACATGTTAGTTTTATGGGTTGGTAGAAGACGTATCAATCACTTCACAAATTGCTACTTGAATCGGAATACAACACAGCAGATAAATGATGAATGGCAACATACCCAAGGTGCTTTTATATGTTCCGAAGGCCTTGGCCCCTTGCCAATTTTACTGGCTTGAATTATTGACATTTCTTATTCGGGCAACTCAGCAATGAAGAAAATTGTAGTGTGACTCCAACAAACTGTCCACAAAGCAACACACCCACTTTGTTGTGAAACATGTAACCTCTAACTGACGGTGGCCAAGAATATCCTAGCTAGAGCTGAATTGATTAGAACTCTTTGTCTTTATCTCCCCAGGAGACCTGTAAATAAGGTGGAAGGTACACTACTGAGTGGTGAAGAATGTTAGGTGGTGTGCGGAAAGCTCAATGAATTTTACTGCCCCTTGCAGGCCTGAAGTGTAGGAGGAAAACACATGGGTGATGGCGAGGCCTCTTCCCTTCATATGAGTGCAGTCCAAAGGCTGGATGCTATACTAATTGTACTAGTGTGCATACTTTTATAAAGTTCTTAGACAGCTCATCTGGATCAAAATATGTTTTTGTAAAGGAGGAACTTATTATATTATGGAAGTTCTAAATGCCTTTAATTGAAAAATACTTGATGATAGAAAGTGGAATGAATCTGTCATTTCAAGACAGGATGTCCAGTATAGAGCCAAAGAGGGACCAATCATTGCTAATGTTTCATTAGATGCAGGAAATATGATTGTTCATGCTATGTTTTTCCGAGTGAGTGGTTATCCTTACAATCTGGTATTAATCTTTTGTTCTTGGATCTCTATTGGGCAGCCCTGTTTTGAGCATTGGTCTTTAGGGATCTGGTGCTCTGTTCTAGCAGACCTTAGAAACAGATGATGATCCACAAAATCAACTTTACACAGTACCTTTAGTAATGTGTTATATTTACCATTCATTAAGATTAATTTTCTGATCCGTAGAACAAAAGTATTTGTTTATTTTTTGTGGTCTCCTCTCAGGAAATGTGATCTCTTCTTGTGTTCTAGAAAGATGTGTTCCTTCAAGTCCCCTCAATGCATATTTCATCCCTTTCTTTTATTCACCCTACCATTCTATCTTTCAATCAATCGCCTTCCTTTTTCACTCCTCATCCCTATGATTGGAAAAGGTCCCCCTATGTTGTAAAGACACTGACTGATATGTTTTCCCAATGACTGCTTCCCTTCAAGTGGATGTGTAGTCATGTCCTACTCCACCACTCCTTAGATTTTAAGCGTAGTAAACATATAAGCTATACTTACCATGACTAACACAAAGGAACTGCATTCTGAGTATGCTAAAGGGGCCCTGTCTAAGCCAGTCACATTCCTTGATAGCTATATGTCTGTCTCAGATAGTTTAAAGAAATGGCTACATAAAAAGAAGGTAGATAGATAGGCCATGCTGTTATTTGCTGGGAAAGTTGAAAACAGCACACAGCTACCTTGACCAGAACCATTGAGAGCTGGCTGTTCTGTTGAATGGTGTGCTGGTTGCATTAAATAGGCTCGGCAATGGAGCACCATATAGGATTCATCGAGGCTATGTGCATAAACCAAAAGCAATTTGCCATGTAACTTGTGATGGTTCTACTGGATTTGTCCTCAGTCACATTTATTACTTTTTTATTTTTGGGTGCAAAAGAAAATGGCAATTCATCAAACAATCATGTAATATAAATGTGAGAATGCAGAATCAGAGTGAAATAAACGGTACATGTACTTGTCAGGAGTGTTAGATGGAGCTAGTTCAATCCTTAACAGATGTGCACAGATCAACCACACCATATGTCTCTTTTAATACTGTTCTTGATTGAAATTTTGATGTTTATGAAAATATTGCTTTAATCCAGGGGTCTCCAACTGGTCGATCGCAAGCTACCGGTAGCTTGCCGAGACCCCCTGAGTAGGTCGCGCTGGTAGAATCTGAATTTAGTAGCCCATCTATGTCATTAACATCTAGGACATTTTCTTAAAGTGATGTTGCCCGCCCTCACCCAAATCAGCTGCTCAAATTAGTTTATCTGAGTTTAGCTGGGCGGGGAAGGCCTAAGAGGATGAAGTCTTTCCTCCTGGCATCCCCATATCTTCGCCACCTGCCTTTCACACCTTGCACTGCACTTTTCTGGTGCAAGAGTGTCGGTGCAAAGCAGCAAGTGTGGCAGAGCGGAGTGGCCGGAGCAGGAAAGTTGTGCAAGCAGTATAGAACTGCTACGAGGATCCATGCACCTGCCCTGTTTAGCCTGCAACCGATTAGAGCAGCAGGTAAGAACCCTGTGCAGAGCAACACCAGTAATGAGCCCCGGCCTAAAGTTCCATTTGTTGAGGTGAATCAATTAATGCTTTCTAATTAATGCCGCTGATTCTTAAAGGAGAAATAACTATTTGCGCTTATAAATAACAACCCCTTTTTGTGGGCCTGGTACGCATCGTCACAATAATGAATATTGTGACATTGTGTGACAGGCCACAAAAAGTGTTTTTTTTATATGCGAGAATCGTTATATCTCCGCTAAACATCAGTAACAGTGGGGCCAGTATTTCATATGGATTATTGTTGCACGTGCCGTGACAATAATTCATATGAAATACTGGCCCCACTGCAGCTGATGGTTGCAGGAGATAAACTCCTCTAAGCATCACCAGCAGTGGGGCTAGTGTTTCATATGGATTATTGGCATGCGTGCCCTGACAATAATTCATATGAAATACTGGCTCCACTGCTGCCAATGCTTACAGGAAATAAACTCCTGTAAGCATTGCAAGTATTGCGGCCAGTATTTCATATTGTTGTCACACGTGCTGTGAGAATAAGTAATATGAAATACTGGGCCCACTGCTTCTGATGCTTACAGGAGATAAACTCCTCCAAGCATCGTCAGCATTGGGACAGTATTTCTTGTGAATCATTGTCACGCATGCCAGGGGTACAAAGAGTGTGTGGACTCTCGTTACCCTCGCCCACCCAATCCTTCCCTCCCAAGCACTTCTAGTGGCTGGCCTCTTTTGCCCTTTCCTGAAGTGCCAATGTCCTCGGCTCTTCCCTCCAAACTCCCACCTGCCACTCCTTTCCCTCCTTCCTCTTCCTGCACTGATTGTTGGGCAGGGGCTTAGCTTGGTCAGTAAGAATATAGGGCTGGTGAGCTTCAGATTTCCCAACAATCAGCTGGCGCATAATTTTGAAATACATTATACGACTAACCGGCGCACAAGAGGGGTTTAGGGGCAGCAGAATGGGAGAGGTGCAAATTGGTATGGGCACTAATTGAGAGAAAGAACATTAGTTTGTGAAAAAAACAGCATTTTTGAGGTATTCCCAAACAGAGGGAGGGAGAGAATGTGTGTGCATTTTTGTTTGTGTATGTAAAATTCATGGTGAAATCAGGTTGGCACCTAACCATACCCGACTAATAGCTCCGGTACCCAACTATTTATCACAAGATTAATTGGTCAGGGGAGGGTACTGCCCCCCCCCGAAGCTATGACTCTGTTGTTGGGACAACTCCGGGCCTCTCCCTTCCTCTGTGAGAGAGGCCAAGCAAAGGTGAGAGGCCCGCACCTTGTGCTGTTGCTGGCTCCTTACAGGGCCAGGGTGTACTTCAGAGCCATTCAGTGTCCTGCTGGAAGCAAGGAGCCAGGGGCATAGCTTATCTATGGAACTCTAAGGGCCAGATTTAAAGAAAAGTGGGTAAGCACGGTGCAGGCCATAATTAGAAGCGTTGCGCTGTGTCACTTTAGAAATGCAGAGATGCGCCATATTTAAGGGATTATGGCAAACCTCTGTGTTTCCCCCTGCGCTGGTGCTAAATTCAGCTACATGGCGCTTTGGTACTTCTGTGCGTGCTGCACAATGCAGCACACACAGAAGTGCCAGAGTATCATTTTCAAATGATTGTTTATGTGCAGGAAGGGACACCTTCCCGTGCATAAACAATAATTTCTGGCATTTTGCTTTTTCTATGTGTGTGGCAGCATGCAGCACGCATAGAAAAAACAAAAAATGAGGAGGAATAAAAGTATTCCTCCTCGTTGCACCCTGCTAATGCCAGCCCTGGGGGTGGTGTTAGATTTTGGCGCGGACTCAGGTTTACAAAATTCCATAAATCTGAGCCAGCGTCAGAAGGCAAGGGGTGTGGCTGTCGCACGCCCACAGCAACAACCATTGCACGCCCCTTCCACGCACAGTGCTGCGTGGGAAGGGGCCGTATTTACAAGGTGGTGTTAGGCCACAAAAAGTGGCTTAACACCACCTTGTAAATACTGCCCTGTGCGTAGCACCACAGAAATGTCACTTAAAGTGACGCTCCTGTGGTGCTAGGGTCCTATAAATATGGCCATAAGTATTTTGTTCAAATCACAGTATGGCCTTGTGAGAAGGCGTCAGAAAATAGAGGGGCGCAAATGTATAGTCAGAAAGAGTTTTATTGATTGAACATAAGACAATATCAGTTTCCCTTTCAGATTGTCTTTGATGGAAGTTTGTTCTTTTCCATCTTTCTATCTTCTTGTCTGGGTCTTCACGCTTGTTCTTCTTGTCTCTCTTTCGTTTTCCCAGGGTCAACTCAGGAGGAGCATATAAAGGAAAGAAGAACACAGGTACTGGGTTGTAGTGCTTTTGCTCTTATCTAGTTTTTAGCACTAACATAACACACCAGAAATGCACTTCTGAGTTCAAAGAAGACTTTTATTGTTGTTAATTCTTCCCCACGTAAATGACGGATTAGTAGATTTCAAGCACACGTTAATGCACAGTTTGCAATATACACAGCAGGTTATATTTATAAGATATTGAATGCAAAGCAAAACAAACACTTCACCGTGTGGGAAACTATTTACTGCTTCATCTTTCTAGGGTCTGCAAGCTGATGACTCCCTGTCAGCTGCGAGAAAGAGATTCATCTACCCACACGGGATGCTGGCAACTGGCACCTAGTTCCAGCACGAAGTCAGGCAGATTCGAATCTGAATCTCTGCAGCCTGTGACATTTGTTACAAAGGTGTGCCCCCTCCTCTCAGACTCGGGAAAACTGAGCAAGCCTTTGGAGACTGGCCAGGTCTCCGAGACTTCTCCTCTTCCCAGGCTCAAGCAGAGAAAAACAACCAATGTACCCTCTCTTATCAGGTCTAGTCTACTGTGAGAACAAAACATCTTGGTTCATCTTGTGCAAAAACACAGCTTGGAAAAATACAGCTTGGATTCTCAACTGCAATGTCTAACTTCACGTTAAAGGCAATAGGCAGCTAACCTAAATATCAAATGCAATGTCTAGTGTCATGTCAAAGCCAACAGGCAGCTGAGCTGAATACAAAATGCAATGTATAATATCATGTCAAAGCCAATAGGCAACTGAGCTGAATACAAAATGCAATGTCTAATATCATGTCAAAGCCAATAGGCAGCTGAGCTGAATATAAAATGCAATGTATAATATCATGTCAAAGCCAATAGGCAGAATATCTAATAGCATGTCAAAGCCAATAGGCAGCTAAACTGAATACATCATGTCAAAGCCAATAGGCAGAATACAGAATGTAATGGCTAATGCAATGTCAAAGCCAATAGGCAGAATACAGAATGTAATGACTAATGCAATGTCAAAGCCCATAGGCAGAATACAGAATGTAATGACTAATGCAATGTCAAAGCCAATAGGCGGCTCAACTGACCAAAACATACCATGTGCTACTGGTGAACATTGAGCAACTAATATGCGCAGTGGTGAAACACAAAGTCATTGGTCAAACAAAATTTATCAAATGGCAGTACATGGATAAGTAGGTTCTTCTTTATTTTATCTTTCCAGCCTTCCCCCCCCCTTTTTTCTCCTTTCGTCTTTCTTTTGTCTGAATAGGCTCTTTCTTTGTCCTTATCCCTTTCTTCTTTCTCTCCTCTTTTACTGCTACTAGTATCTCCTTATTGCTTTTCTTCTTAATTTTTCTCTGCCCTTCCTTTATTTCTTCTCCCTTTTTCTTTTCTTCTTTTCTCTTCTTTCTATTTTCATTCTGTCTTCTCTCTCTCTACCTCTTTCTGGTTGAAGGGGTATTTTCATCTTTATCTGTTTTCTGCATGATCTAGCATACTATATAGTTGCTATATATATCTTGTCTTGTAGTTTTAAGTTCAACATAAATGTTTTCTTAATTTCTACTTGGTATTACTTGAGACACCACATAACTGAAACTGAATTGTGCCCAATAAAACTATAAAACAATACTTTAATAGGCTTCCTGCCGCTACGGTGGAGTTCCAGGTGGTTTAAAACATATGGGCGCTCATAAAGGAAGAAACAACACTGTTTGTAGGCTCAAGAAGAAAACACGGGTGTCTTTGGGTGCTGGCCACATTATTCAATACTATGCCCCAGGACCCATCAGTCATCAAAGCTTCAGCGCAGGCTTCCTTCTGGTTCCTGGCTTCCTGAGGCGTCAGCTGGCCGCGATCCTCCTCTTGGATGGAGTCCGCAGGTCTTCGGTATCCTTCTTCTGTTGCCGGTGGTTGCCAACAAGTATGATGGTGGGAGCCCTTAAAAAGCACAGAGGCTCCGACATCCTCTGTACTGCCGGCAGCACCCAGAAGGGCTTCCGGGTCAGGATGGTCGTCACCTGAAGGATCCCCGGGGCCTCCAGCACTCTGAGGTGTGCCCCCGGGGCACCGAGGGGCGGCTTCAGTAGAAGACGCCCCATCACATTCACTACCCCTGGACAATGGCCGTTTGGGCCACAGGCCACCCGGAAAACGGGATAGGAAATCTGCATTGATAAAGAGGCGGCCAGGTGGGTTACGGGCCTGAAAGGAAAAGGATTTTAGGGATAAGAACCAACAGAGAACTCGCGCATTGGAGTCTTTATGCTTCGCCACCCAAGCCAAAGGGACATGGTCGGTAAAAAAGGTAAAGGTACGGCCCAACAAGTAATAGCGGAGGGATTCCATGGTCCACTTGATCGCCAGCCATTCCTTCTCCAAGGTAGGATAATGCTGCTCTCGGGGTAACAGCTTGCGGCTCAGGAAGACTATGGGATGGTAGGGACCATGGTCATCAGCTTGAGAGAGAACAGCGCTGAGGCCCTGATCCGAGGCACCTGTGTGGACTTGAAAAGGCTGTTGAAAATCAGGGCATCGTAACACAGGTTCAACAGTGAGGAGATGTTTCAGGAGCCCAAAGCAACTTATCTCCAAATCAGTCAAGTGAGAAATCTGGTTGGGTTTGGATTTGGACAAGACAGCGGTGAGAGAGGCTCCGATGACAGAAAAATGAGGGATGAATCTTCTGTAATATCTAACCATCCCCAAAAGGCTCTGACATCTTTCTTCCGTTTGGGAAGCGGTATGTGTGTGATGGCCTGTACTTTTTCCAGTTGTGGTTTCACTGTGCCCTGACCAATAATGTAGCCTAGATACTTAATGGAATCATATCCCAATTTACATTTATCCTGATTGGCTGTGAGGCCTGCCTATATAAGGGCTGCTAAGATATTGATCAAATGGGATAGGTGGTCTCTCCATGATTCACTATAGATGATAATGTCATCTAAGTAAGCTGCTGCCTATTGCTGAAATGGTCTCAATACTAGATATATCAAGCATTGGAAGGTTGCGGGAGCACTGTGGAGACCGAAAGGAAGGACTCTAAATTGATAAAGGCCAGATGGGATGGCAAACACTGTTTTTTCTTTGTCTTCGTCTTTTAATGTTATCTGCCAGTACCCTTTTGTTAGATCCAGGGTGGTCATGTATTTGGCTTTTCCTAGCTGTTCTGACAAGTCATCAATGTGGGGCATAGGGTACGTGTCAAAATGGGACAGAGCATTTAATTGGCAGAAGTCAATGCAAAACCTTATTGTACCATCGGGTCTTGGTATCAAAACAAAGGGGGAACACCAGGGACTAGAAGACCATTCAATGATACCGGTCTGTAACATCTCTTCGACTTCATTTTCTACCATTTTCCGCCTGGCCTCAGGTATCCGATAGGGTCTTTGCCTAGCTATTTTCTCTCCTATTGTCCGTATGTGATGGAATATTAAATGGGTCTTCCCGGGGGTCTTTGAAAAAACGTCTAAGTTATTATTTACTATCATAGTTAAATGTGATTTGTGTAGTGTAGTGAGACATGTACCAAACTGGGGTTCACTGTTGTGGGTCTCCTGTGAGCTCAAAGGATATAATGGGAGATCACCTGTGGAACTGGTACTGACTAGACAAACCTGGTAGGTTTCTTCAGTCTCATGCCATGGTTTAAGGAGATTTATCTGTTAAATCGGCTCCCTCCCGTTGGGAATTGCTAATTTATAAGTCACAGGAGTGACTTTTTTGAGTATTGAAAAGGGTCCTTGCCACTGGGCTAGTGGTTTATTCTCTGTACTAGGTAATAGTAACAGGACTTTCTGCCCTATGTCTAAGGTTCTGGGTCGAGAAGTTATGTCAAAATATATTTTTTGAGTGTCGTGGGCATTCTTTAAACATGTATGTGCAGTTTCCAATACCTCGTGTAGGGTGTCTTTTAGTTCCTGTGCATAACGTCTTTACTTTCTGTGTCTACCTCCTCCCATTGCTCCACCAACATTTCGAGCAAGGTGCAGGGTTGATGTCCGAAGAGGAGCTCGAATGGGCTGTGCTCAGTGTATGACTGGATATGGGTTCAGAGGGCATAAAGAACCAAGGGCAATTTCCTCTCCCAATTTTTGCCTGATTGAGTAATTGCCTTTCATAGAAGATTTTTAATGGTTTGGTTGTATCATTCTATGAGCCCGTCATTCTGGGGATGGTATACTGATGTTCTGATCTGTTGTATCCCCAAATCTGGCACATCTCGGCCATGAGGCAGGACATAAAAGGGGGTCCCCTGACCTGTCAATATTTCTTTAGGGAAAGCCACTCTCGAAAAAAATTCAGTCATGGCTTGTGCGATAGTTCTGGTGGTCATGCTAGCAAGGGGAATAGCCTCTGGATAATGGGTTGCATAGTCGACCAAAACCGGTAGGTATTGGTGACCTTTGACTGAGGGAGTTAAAGGGCCTACTAGGTCCATACTGACTCGAGTTAATGGTACCCCGATAATAGGTAAGGGTTGGAGTGGGGCCTTAGGATCATTAGACAGATGAATGAGTTGGCAACCAGGACAGGCCTGGCAGTGTTTCCTAATATCCCCATAAATACCGGGCCAATAAAACCGTTTTGTAATAGCTTCTTCAGTCTTTTCTCTTCCTGGATGTCCCTCCACATTATCTCCATGGGCTAAATGCAATACCTGTTCTCTAAAAGGTTGAGGGACCACCAACTGAGTTTTGCAGTGTGGACCTTGCCTATAGAGCAAGTTGTGCTTTAGATGGAAGGAAGGACCTACCGCCTGCCTTGGTGGAGAAAGAGCCATGTTCCAGGCATGTTTCAAGGTTGTGTCTTCCTTTTGGGATAAACGAAACTGATGGGCTACTAGAAGAACAGTCTTTGGGACAGCAGTCAGTAAAGAGGTCATCATGTAACGTCTATTGTTCTCTCTCTTTTGGGCTTTTGTGAGTTTTGTTCTGGGTCTACTCTAATCTATTTGTCTTGAAGAAAATGGGGCTTCTTTCCACCACTTCTCTGAGGTGCTTTCCTGCTTGAGGCTTTTTAGAAGGTCAGGGAAGGCCACATAATCGGTCCCAATTATAAGATCCTCCCCTAAATCGGGTATGACCCCCACAGTGAGCAGTTCTTCTTGGCCTCTCCACTTAATGGAAATATTAGCTACTGGATAACGTTTTTGATCCCCATGGACGCATGTTATGAAGACATTTTGTCCTTTCTCCCATTGTTGGGGCTGTTAACCACACTCTGGTTACATCCCGAGTACACTAATGTATTCCTTGTCTCATTGTTAATTTGTATAGGCATTGTATACTTCCCTTTTCGTGCGCCGGCCCAGAGAACTCATCCTTTTGTTAAGCTAATGTCCATCGGTTCTTCGGGTTCCTTCTTGAGAGGAGAGTGTCGGGCTATGTGGCCCCACTCTGCGCAGTTAAAGCATTGGGGTCCAATAGGTAAGTCTCTCGGAGGGCCACGAGTGCTACCAGGTTTTTCTAGATTCGGGTTTGGGTGGGGACACCCAAACAGTGGTTTAGGGTTAGGAGCCTTATTGGTAGGAGGAGCTGCCCTTGTAGGGGTGCTCCAGAATTCTGGAGCTCGATTGAATGCGCAGGCTAGTTCTACAGCAGCCATGTTAGTTAGGTTTGGATGTTGTCGAATCCAATTTCTAGTTGTAGGAGGAAGCGCATCTAAATACTGTTCTAATACTATTGTATCAAACATATTGTCTTTGGAAGTGTCTGTGGTATTGAGCCATTTCCCCGTGGCACATTGTACCTGGTAATGCGTATGAGGATTTTCTTGGGAGACCCACTTGGTTTGTCTAAATCTAACCCTGTAATTTTCTTGATCCAATCCAACCCTTTCTAGAATGGCCTTTTTGATATCTGAATAAGGTGTCACACACCCTGGATTGATAGCCTGATAGGTGGCTTGTAGTGTCGCAGCTAGGAGAGGTGCGACATATTGCCCCCATTTATTCATTGGCCAATTAGCGGAGCTAGCGACCCGCTCGAAATTGGAGAAAAAGGAATCTGGGTCATCGGTTTCCTGGTATTTTTGCAACACGCTGCTGGGAACGTTTGGATGAACTTTACTGTGGGCAATAGTATTCGTCGATTTCCCCAAGGCCGTCTCATGAAACAATTGGTTTTTGGCCTTGATGGTTGCTTGGCTCTTCAAGGCTGTTTGAAGGACCTCCCTTTCTTCCCAGGCCTTTCGGATTTGTTCCTCCCATACCAGTTGAAGGTGCTTCTGCCCCTCCACTAGCTGCGCAATCATATCCGCCAAGGAGGGCTTGTCCTCCATTTTCTGTGCTTGGTAGAAGGATGGTGGAATATGGACCAGCCCAGACTAAATCCCACTTCTGACACCACTGTGTCCGAGAATGGAGGGACGCAAATGTATCATCTGAAAGAGTTTTATTGATTGAACATAAGACAATACAAATCAGTAATATCAGTGATACAAATGGGAAAAAAAATCATCCAAAGCCAAACAAACAAATACACTGTTCCCGACCCCTCCCCCCCTTACTGTCTTCCCGCTCCTGTACCTGGTGTGGCCATGCTCTCCAGAGCGTGGCCAGCTTCAGTGCTGGCTTCCTCCTGGTTACTGGCTTCCCGAGGCTTCAGCTGGCTGTGATCCTCCTCTTGGATGGCGTTGGCAGGTCTCTGGGATTCTTCTTCTGTTGCTGGTGGTTGCCAACAAGTATGATGGTGGGGGCCCTTAAAAAGCCCTGAGGCTCCGTCATCTTCTGTTCTGCCGGCAGCACCCAAAAGGGCTTCCGGGTCAGGAATGGTCATCACCTGAAGGCTCCCAGGGGCCTTCCGCACTCTGAGGTGTGCCCCCGGGGCTCAGACGGGCGGTTTCGGTGGAAGACGACCCACCACAGGCCTATGAAAAAATGAAGCATAAAGTCAATGAAGGTGGGCGTGGGGGGTTTCTAGGAAAAATCCAGGAGTTGCTTGGCAGTTAGTAGGTCCTGAAAATTGTCATTGACCAGAAGTAGCCATCACTACAGAAAAGGTTGGAGTCCCCTGCCTTAACCTCATCCTACTGAAACCAACTTTTCATGGCAGCATGGTCAGGGAGCACCAAAACTAGCTCTGCATCAAAATGGAATGGCTCTGCAACCATGTCCTGTCACACAAAAAACAACAGCTGATAATAGCCTTTAGCTATCTTCAGTAAGCTGTGATGGTGAATTGACTTACCTTCAGGCCTTCTACCTTATCCCATCCTACTGAAATCAACTGTGTGCTGCATTTTATTGCCCTGACTCACCACCGGGCACAGGGCTAGGCCTAGGGACAGTCACTGTGTCCAGCTCTCCATGAAATTCCGTAAACGGCACATTATACTTGGTTCTGTCATTTCATAGATCCATTACATGGCCCCAAAATATTTAGCAAATCCAAACATTTTAAACTCTTCTCTCCCCGTTTACTTTCCACCCTTGATGGATAGGCGTATCTTCTAGCCAGCCAGAACTGAGGTTGATGTATATTCTATTAGACTCCATTAAATACCATCATATTGTGCCAAAGGTATTAGCAATTCAAACAATTTAAAGCATTTTTGATGTCTCTTTAACTTTCCACCTCTTCACATCGACTATTAAAGTATCTGCATAACCCTTGAGGTGCCAGGGCCGGGCCCAATGAGATAACTGTCTGCTAAACTTCACATCTAAAAGTGCCTGTGTTATTACACTTTGCTGAATTCCCTTTAACTTCCCCTGCATGATAGAAATGAATGCAACTGGAAATGCCAATAATTAGGTAAACATGCTAAGCCTCTGCCACAATTTGAGGAGATTCTTTAAATGGCGCCAAATTTACTGGTTTTAGAAAGCATCGCGTGTACAGAGCCCAAGGTTCCAGAGAGGCTTATCAGAGGCTAATGTAGACAATACTAATGCTGTCTTTTGTGGTAGTGTGGTCGAGCAGTTAGGCTTATCAGAGGGTAGTGCAAAACATTTGTTGTACACACACATTCAATAAATGAAGCACACACTCAATGACTTCCTCCAGGCCAATTTATTTTTATATAGAAAAAATGTATTTTGTTACTTTATTGCTAGAACCATAAGAACTTTGTTGCAGGTTAGTACAGTTGTAAGTAGGTATCAAGCATATTTATCAAATGTACTTTGTTTGGTTTTAGCAGAAAAAGCAGTTTACAAGCAAGTAGCAATTTTCTAATTCAAAAGTTGACACAGTGCAATTTTCCATGGGAGTCCATAGAATCCTAGGGAGGAAAAGTTTAAGCACAGAAAACAGGTAAGTGCATGACTTACGATTCTAGTCTTAGGGATTTAGGATGTCCACCGGTCAAAGTTTAGGCTGACTCCAGAAGTGCACCACCAGCAACACATGGCCGGCTGGGTGCAGAGGTCAAGTTTGCGTCTGGTTTTTAATAGAATCCTATGAGGACTGGGGGGACTTAGTGGAGAAGTGATTACAGGTAAGTACCTGTGGTTTCAGGAAACAGGCTGGGGGTTTAAGTCAGCACCGGGGGGCCCACAAGTCAGCACCAAACACACACCCCAGCAGCACACAGTATTGGGCGCCCCATGCTTTTCAATGGGGGAACACTGGGGCCACAAAGAGGCTGCAGAATGGGCCCAGGGGGACGATTCCAAAAAACCAAAGGCTGGACAGGAAGAAGGGGTGCATGCTGGACATTGCTGGACAATCAGTCGGATTGCCAAAGGCCAGGGGGCTATGGGTGCAGAGGTACCTTTAGGCGTCGGAAATCTTTGTCGGATCCTGTCTCGGTCAGGGGGAGCCTCTGGATCCAGGCCACAGGCGTCATTGTGGTAGCCAGGAGGAGTCAACCCAGGATGGACTCGAGGTCCTGGGGACCCTCTCTGGATTAGTGGGCCATTGTGCAGGATTCGTGGATCCGGTGTGTTTCTGGAGTCCTTTTGGTGATTTCTTTTGGACAGGGCCGCTGTCCTCAGGAGATGTTCGTCCTCTGCTGGGCAGGCAGTGCTCTGGGGGTTTGTAGAGGTCGCTGGTCCTGGATGATGCATCACCTTTTTGTAGCAAGGCTTTTAAAGCTGCAGACAGGCCGGTTGGGCTGGGGCCAAGTCATTTGGTGTCTGAAGTCTTCTCTGCTGGGGTCAGCTTAGCAGTCTTTCTTCTCGCTTCTTCCTTCTTTTCTTCAGGATGCCAGTAATCTGGCCAGTGAGGTTCAGGGGAGCCCATAAATACTAGATTTAGGAGCATTACAGGGGTCAGAGGGCAGTAGCCAATGGCTACTGTCCATGAGGGTGGCTACACCCTTCCTGTGCCCACTCCCTTTGAGAGGGGGCACATTCCTAACCCTATTGGTCCCTACCCTCCAAAATAAGATAGAGGATTCTGCAGGGAAGGGGACACTTCAGCTCTGGACACCTTAGGGGTGGTCCTAGCTGCAGTGGTCACTTCTCCCTGTTTTACCTAATTTTCCAGCCGGACCTGCCTCCAAAAGTGGCGGTTGGTCCAAAGGGCAGGCATCTCCACTAGCTGGAGTACCCTGGGGCACTGTAACAGGAGGCCTGGCCTTTGAGTCTCACCACCAAGTGTTACAGTTCCTGCAGGGATGGAGGTGTGAGGTACCTCCACCCAGAGCAGGCTTTATTTCTGACACGAGAGAGCGCAAAGGCTCTCACACCATGGGGTCAGAAACGTGTCTGCTAGTGTCAGGGTGCCACAGACTGGTCAGCCCTGCAATTAAGAGCTGGATAAAATTCAGAGGGGACCTCTAAGAAACCCTCTTTGTGCATTTTACAGTAAATCCAACATCTGGCATCATCGTGGGTTTATTGTGCTTAGAAGATTGATACCAAACTTCCCAGTCTTCAGTGAAGCCCAGTCATGGAGCTGTGGAGTTCGTACTGACAAACTCCCATCCCATGTACTTAAACTGGCCACACTTCACTTACAATGTCTAAGAATAAACACAGGCACTGTCGGGGCATATTGCTCATCCAACTATGTGCTCACCTGTAGTTTAGTGCACCCTGCCTTAGGGCTGTAAGGCCTCCTAGACGGGTAACTTACCTGTGCCACAGTCAGTGGTTTGTGGCCATGGCACCCTGGGAGGGATGCCATGTCGACTTTACCTTTTCTCCCCACCAACACACACAACCTGCAATGGAAATGTGCAAGTGTTTTGTGAGGGGTCCCCTAGGATGTCACAATTCAGCTGCAGCCCTTAAAGACCCTCCCTTTCCACAGGACCCTTGGTACCAATGGTACCGTTTACAAAGGACATAGCTGGTTGCCACTAGTGTGCCAATCGTGGAAAGAATGGTTCAGCTTAGAGAAAGAACACAGGTGCTGGGGCCTGGTAAGCAGAATCTCTGCAGCATCAGATATCAGTCAAAAAGTGTCGGGGGGCACTTCAAATAAGGTGCGGGTTTCCTGCACAGATGAATCTAAAACTGCCTTTTCAACTGTCAAGATATATAAAAATGTAACATCTCAAAAATTACCTAAAACCTTATAGTAACACCAATATCTAAAAAACCATAGAATAGATTTAGACCAAGCCGCAAAGTGATGCATAGTAAGTAAAGTTCTATTGTAATGCTGCATTTTGTTAAATTTCTTTCAACAGGAGTAAATATTCCTGTGGGACCTAAACTAAAAAACTTTTTTATGCTGTTAAACTTTTTCCCACCTAAACCAATCTGCATGACACTTTCACACCTTAGATCAATCGGCCTATTGTGCCAAATTTTGAGCAGTTCAAACAAACATCACATCACCATCTTTATCAGCAAAGCAATCCTTGTCAAAGGTAAATGAAAGTGGACCATATCACACATCCGGTAATATAAAAATTAACATTTTAATCTTATTCGCACACCCAGTAAAAGATAGAAATAGATGATGAGCCAGCTTCCCCGCTGCGCGAACACACTTCCAAAACATCAGACTATAATTAGTGTAAGAAATCTCTTTTTGGAACAGGCCATTGGAACACCCAGTCCTTCTGAACTATGCACTTAGAATCTTTGCAAGCACCCAGTAAAGCACAAAAATCCAGGGATATGTGTACAATAGCTTGCAAATCTCTACTAGTGTCCATTGTAAAATTGGGCATGTCTTCAGTAAAAACTATGATCTTGACGGATCACATGGAGCATACATCTAGTGAAACCTCCTAGGTGGCCAACATACACAGATTAGAGATGATATCTCCCTTACAGTTTAATATGCAAATGCAATCCCCCATAATTTGTTGATTTATGATGATAATTTATATGTAAAGTACACCTATAGCCATCCCTTGACGTTTTGACCCAAAACTCCAAACATGGAAACAATCTCATACCGAGAAAATAAGAAAGGTCCTTTACCACGTAGAATGAACAGGATTATTTAGGGCTAACTAGTTCATGGAAAAGAAAGGTCCTACAAAGCTATCTGATACCAAATGAGAAAGATTCTTTACATTGATAAAACCTTCCAAGAAAGAGGAAAATTTGTTGACAAGAGTGAAGAACTAGATTATCGAGGGTGGGATAAAATCCCACTGTGCAGGTTTACTTTAAAACACAACTGGTAAGAAACAGGTAATGGCTGCATTTAAGTTATAAATGGTAAACTTCCTCCAACACTTATGTAAGGCAGTGAATGTATCCCTCTAAATTTTAGACTCTAAACAGTTGTCTTTTTAGAGTCTAAAAAGACAACTGTTAAAGATAGTTTAGGAGGAAAATCTTTAAAGTCCCTCACCTCCACCAGTCACAATATCTGTAGTGAAGCTATTTGTTTGGAAATAGGCATTATCAGTAGCACTGAAAAATCACTTGGCACAATGTATTCACTGGGACTTTTGCCTGAAAGAGGCTTCCCCAAATATTCTTCAAAAATGAATCAAACTTGAACTAGAGGCTAGTTTGAGAACGAATTATGTATTATTAAATATTTTGCACTAAATCTCATTTGTTTGAGTCTGAAATTTTTTTATTTTAAATAAACGGTACTATCTGTACTATTGAAGCCTAGGTTAAGAGGATCCTAAGAATGACTATCCAAGAATATACTTTTATTACTGAGAGAAAATATTGTTTCCCCCAAATAGCCTGAAATTAGGGGCTGATAAAGCTGTATTGACCAGTAGTCATCCATATCCTTCATACAAAGAGCTTACCTTTGAAAGTACACCTGGGTAAATGGTGTTATGCAAATACAACAGATGTACGTTGCCTTCATTGTCTCTATATTATTCAGGCATGTTTTAGTTGTGTATCTAATGCTGTTCCATGTAAGATCATGTTTAGTACGTAACATGTTTGGGCAGAACATTACTATGAATGCAGGAGAAGCACACAACTTAATTTATGCTCCCCGACCATAACTGACTTTTATAGGTTTTATATGTTTTAAAAAAATGTTCTTAGACCTCAACTTACTGTATGCATATGTGTGATATTTTATTAGTGAATCTATGCTGTTGTAATCATATATTTTATTTCTATTTAAATTGTTAAACTCATTGAGAGGTTTTATAAATTTACTCTGAGAACAAAGGTCTATAGGATAGACTTTATTCCGACTTTCTAAAGGTCAGATATGTGTGTGTCTTTCTTAGAGTAAATAGCAGTTTTTTTCCATGGTCTTGAATCCAGAAATCTAAGAGAGCACCATGCACCACATGTCCATCTAATTAACCCAAGGAAATGGTGAAAAGGAAGCTCTTAGAATTCAAAGTCCTAGGCATGGGCGAAATTCGCACAATGGCCAAAAAAACTCCAAGCAGTAATTTGAAATTCAGTTTTCGCATGTTGTACGATTATTTAACCCCAACGTTTTTTTTGGGATGCGTAGGCTGTAAAAATGCACAGGACATGACCTACAAGTACCGCTCCACTCTGTCCAATTGCGTTGGTTTCATGGTTCTGCAAGATGTTTTCTTGAATGAAATCTCAATCACATGAAGCAGAATAATAGCGTAATCATGCACATTTTGCATAACAACCATACAAGTAAGTATGGGAAATTACATGAAATTACACTGGCTTAAGAAAACTTCACCCAGGCCTAAACATAGGCCCTCATTATGACCCTGGCGGTTGGTGGTAATAGGGTGAAAAGCACTACCAACAGGCTGGCGGTTCTTTACACCATATTATGACATTGGCGGTTTGGCTAAGGCCAAACTGCCAATGTACCACACCGACCGCCCTGGTGGTAATGGCCACTGGATATCAATCTCCAGCCCAGTGGCTGTCACTGTACTGCCTGCAGTATAATGACCCCACCTACTGCCATGGTTTTCATGGCTTCCTTACGCCATGAAAACCATGGCAGTAGGAACTATCAGTGACAGAGAATCCTTTCCCTGTCACTGATAGAGGTCTCCCCCGCCCCTCTCCCCAGATTCCCCCACCCCCTTCCTCTCCAAACCCCCCATTCATTCATGCCCCTCCCTTCACACACGCATACACACACCCACACACGCATACACACACCTATACCCACATTCATCCATGCATGCATACATCCATTCACACACATCGGCAGACACTTTCATACATACATGCAGACACGCATTCACAGAACATACACGCACTCACACGTCCATACATGCACACACATTCAACACGAAGCACACACCCGCATACAAGCACGCACATTCACAAACACCCCCACACACACGCACACAACACCCCCTTCCCCTGTCAGAGCACACACTTACCTGTGTTTAGGGGGTCCTCCTGCAGAAGATGGGATGGGCTCTGCTGCCAGCAGCAGCATTCACCAGCATAACACCGCCAGGCTGTATCATGGGTCATAATACGTCTGGCAGCGGTCTACTGGTGTGGCGCTGCTGCTGGTAGCAGCGCCACCTTACCGCCATCTCCCAGAATGGCCACAGCTGGATTTCCGCCATCCTTCTGGTGGAAATCCAGCTGTGGTCATAATACGGCAGACGGCTAGTAGCAGTGGCGATGGTCTTTTGGCGGATGTTGCCTCTGCGGTAGGTAGTTTATTCCACCAATGAGATATGCTTAGAAAGACTAGCTGCAATGTTTCAAGTCCTTCCAGGTTTTGTAGACATCTCATTTTAAAGTGCACTTTGCTGTACTACCAGCCACTGACAACTCCTGTGAGCCTCCGACAGATGGTTAAATTGCCGTAACTTGTTCTGAAAGCAATAATAGCCAGATCACTGCTGCACAGCTGGCAGGTGTTTACAGAGCATCGTCGCTGAGATGGCAGCTTCTGTCTCTAGCTTGCTAGCGCAGGTGTTTTAATAAAAATTGTTAATGAATATTCATGTATTCTGAATAATGGATTTGTGTAGAAAAATAAATCACGCATTTGAAAATGTGATTACGATGAGCGGGCCACCAGTGTTCACGAAGGGTACTTATTAATATTCTAATACTGAAATGTTGAATATATGTTTGACTAATGTAATAATATGTCATATTAAGGGTTATGCATTATGTATTGGCCTTATTAATTGTAGGCCTTAACTTAGCAAACGTCTTGACCTAGTTGCCAGGCCTAATGTCAAGCTGTATTTCTTAACATTTAATAAATGGCTGTCCTATGGAATTAAACTGTGATTTTCCATTGTATTGTTTAAATGTGCTCATAGCTGAGAATCTTTTCTCATGAGAACTGACTGCTAGAAGATGCTGTTTTTGGCTAAATGTAACATTTTGTGGGTAATGTGTGTGAGACTGACTTCCTCGGGAGGAGAACAATGGAGACACTGACTGGAGTAGAAGCTGCAACAAATTGTTACCTGATGATCCGGAGGATGAGGACATTGCAGGGAAACAAATCAACAGCATGTTAACGGATTAATAGAAGAATTAATAGATTTGGAGTTTTATTGGACAAAATGTGAACATGCAATCCCTTGACCAATAGGAAATTGGGAAATAGTTTTAGTGATTTTAACTTAATGAGACTGCATTGAGAGGGGAGAGCTCATTCTTGCCCATTTTGTGTCTTGACAAGACAAGAGACATGCATAACTGTATGGCTTAAAGACTTTGCATTTTATGAACTTTGATGCTGAATCCTGATGCCTTGCTGATTGACTGATGTCCTGATGACTATCTTGTGTTACCAATCCAATTGAGGAGAGGTATAACTTGTGTCTATGTGTCTGTTATGCATATTTGCTTTTTCTTTCTAGGTACCAACCTCACTGTTTTGATAGAGTCCTAGTAAGATGTTTTTCCAAATTTGTGTTACTAAATTGTTTTGCATGAATGCTGATGCTAATCTGATGTTAGTTAAAGATCCTCACTAATGAAATGCTGCAATAGGGAATAATGCTTGATGAATTTCTCTGCTGAACTTGAATGTATGTGGTCACATTGACGCAGTTGACCTTGTTATTAATTTGCACCATAACCTTAAAATGTGTTGTGGTTGAAGCCTCAATTAGATTGCGTTTCTTCTGCCATTTTGGACAACCAGCATTGTTTCTGAATGTTTTTCATTTGAATTTGAGATGGATCTACATGACTTTAGCATTGTTAATATAGAGAAATAAATATTCTAACTTTTACTAAACAGTGTGGTTATTCATGACTGAAAGGTCATGGTGCGTGACAATGACTGACTATATTGATTATTACTGTTATTGATTATTGTTGATTGTTGATATTGTGTATTGGTTATTGATTATTGATCTGCATGTACTGCAATTATGGTGGAATCATCTTAATTGCGAGTCAAAAGGTTCATCGACCTCTTGGCGTCCCCTTGCAAGTTTGCTTATTAAGGTCAGACGCGCCAACAAGCTAAGTTAGACTTTTCATGTCATCAGCTTGTGACAGATCCTTTCTACCATGAGCCCCAGAGCAAATACGTTAAACACCATGTGAAAGAAGTAGGAGCCTTGAAGGGACCTGCAATGGACCGCCCCCTTTTAGAATGGGAGAAATCCAAATCATGATACAGCTTGATGTTGGCCTTCCAGAAAAGGTCAGAACAAGCCTAATACAGTCCTCAAATTCCAATGTTACAAGTGTCTGCAGCAGTTTTCATGGCCCACTGTACAAAATGCATAGAAATATTTTAACACCACTCTTGCCAGGTAACCTTGATTGTACATAACTATGATGTGCTCTACCAGAATTACCAAAATCAGTTTCCTCCTTCTGCCTCAGCGAAAATGCAACTACTATAACCTGAAGCACTGGATTCTTCCAAGAAGGGTGAGAGTTGTTTAGTCTTAACCTGTACTTGAATTCTGCCCAGTGCAGGCACAATTATGATGGTTCAATATATGTTAACATAATTTAAATTAATCAAGGATTTCTTTATTAAAGAAGAAGCAAGTCCCACTTTTGAAGTATTGGAAACCATATCTAACGCCAGTGCTAGCGTGCCTGATCCTTAGTAAGTAAACTTACAAGGCGACATGTATAGGCCGATGAATCGTTTGGATCGCATGGACTACCCTAGCCATGTAGTAGTCAGTGAACATCAGTTATCTATGTAATCAATCAATAACCACTAAGAGAATCATTAAGCATGAGACAATATATCAACATTTCGTGAATAACCACAACTCAAATATACGTTTTATCAATTTTATTTCCCTATTGGTTACAATACTAAGTCATGAGGTTAATTCAAACTTTATTCAACCAGCTCAAATTTAATTTATTAGGGACCACCAATAACATAATCTAATCAGAACATGAGAAAATATATACTCTAATGCTTCAGTGTTAGACTTTTCATCCTTGGCATGGTCTCCCTTAACTTTTTGCCTCTGTTCCCCAGGTTGTTGATGTATGCTGGACTCTGATTTTACTGTTTTTGTTACTCTGGGCACTTTACCACTGCTAACCAGTGCTAAAGTGCACATGCTCTTTTACAAAATGTGTATGTAATTGGCTTACCCATGATTGGCATATTTGATTTATTAGTAAGTCCCTAGTACAGTACACTAGAGGTGCATAGGGCATGTAAATCAAATGCTACTAGTGGGCCTGCAGCACTGGTTGTGCCACCCACATAAGTAGCTATGTAATCATGTCTCAGACCTGCCATTGCAGTGTCTGTGTGTGCAGTTTTAACTGTAAATTCGACTTGGCAACTGTACCCACTTGCTGCGCCTACACCTTCCCTTTTCTTACATGTCGGACACCCCTAAGGTAAGCCCCAAGTAGCCCCAAGGGCAGGGTGCAGTGTATGGTTGAGGTAGGACATATAGGCCCCCATTACAACCCTGGTGGTCGGTGGTAAAGCGGTGGTAAAACCGCCAACAGGCCGGCGGTAAATAAAATGGAATCACGACCATGGCGGAAACCGCCAACATAGACAGCCACTTTAACACTCCGACCGCCACGGCGGTACAAACAAACAGCATGGCGGTCACCGCCAACAGACAGGCAGAAGACAATGTACAGCCCACACTATTATGACAGGCCAATCTGCCACCTTTTCCGAGGCAGATTCAACGCAAACAAAAACTCGTTGGAAACAGGACTTGGAAGGGGAAACACTCACCTCTACACACCCCACGAGGAACCGGGACGCCATGGAGCCTGAACTCCAAATCCTCCCAGCGATTGTCTTCCTGCTCCTCTACCAGGAGCACGAACGACGGCGACGACGACCACGGTGAGTACTGCACCTACAACACAGGGGAGGGGGGCATGGAAAAGAGAGTGACACACACGCAACATCCCCACCCCCACCCACAACAACATACACACCAATACATGCTGCAACATTACATTTACACTCCCCAAACCCCTCCTAGAAGATGACAAAAGGAAATGATTGCAGCCATTGTAATCAAGATTAATCCATTAGTCAAACATTTATATAAACAATTATGCACACCAACAATTCAAGTCCAGGTACTGCACCTATATAGTCCATGGACCACTGGGCCCAAAATGAATGGGCGAGGCCCACACTCGATACCCATGCGAAACGGAGAGAACACTGCAGGGGCATCAGATCAAAATAAAACAGCCACCTCAGGGGGAAGGGAAGGGGGGTCACCTCAGCCGGATGAGTGCACGATGCCAGCTCCACGAGGGGGCTCCATGCCCTTTGATGTATCCTGGGGAATGCAAAGCCACAGTCTCTCAAGTCTCTCCAGTGGGTGGTTTGCCCACTGCCTTATCCTGGGGAGTGGAAAGCCACAGTCTCTCAAGTATCTCCAGTGGGTGGTTTGCCCACTGCTTTATCTTCGGGAGAGCAAAGCCACAGTCTCTCAAGTCTCTCCAGTGGGTGGTTTGCCCACTGCTTTATCCTGGGGAGTGCAAAGCCACAGCACCTCAAGTCTCTCCAGTGGGTGGTTTGCCCACTGCTTTATCCTGGGGAGTGCAAAGCCACTGTCTCTCAAGTCTCTCCAGTGGGTGGTTTGCCCACTGCTTCATCCTGGGGAGTGCAAAGCCACAGTCTCTCAAGTCTCTCCAGTGGGTGGTTTGCCCACTGCTTCATCCTGGGGAGTGTAAAGCCACAGTCTCTCAAGTCTCTCCAGTGGGTGGTTTGCCCACTGCTGCATCCTGGGGAGTGCAAAGCCACAGTCTCACAAGTCTCTACAGTGGGTGGTTTGCCCACTGCCGCATCCTGGGGAGTGCAAAGCCACAGTCTCTCAAATCTCTCCAGTGGGTGATTTGCCCACTGCTTTATCCTGGGGAGTGCAAAGCCACAGTCTCCCAAGTGGATAACAGTCTCCACTGGTTCTGGGGGGGGCTTTGTGCCCAGAGTGTTTCATCCTGCCAAGGACTGAGGTAGTGGATGTCTTTCTCCACTGGTTCTGGAGGGGGCTTTGTGCCCAGACTGCTTCATCCTGCCAAGGACAGAGTTAGTGGATGTCTTTCTCCACTGGTTCTGGAGTGGGCTTTGTGCCCAGAGCGCTTCATCCTGCCAAGGACTGAGGTAGTGGATGTCTTTCTCCACTGGTTCTGGAGGGGGGTTTGTGCCCAGAGCGCTTCATCCTGCCAAGGACTGAGGTAGTGGATGTCTTTCTCCACTGGTTCTGGAGGGGGCTTTGTGCCCAGAGCGCTTCATCCTGCCAAGGACAGAGGTCATGGATGTTTTTCTCCACTGGTTCTGGAGGGGGCTTTGTGCCCAGAGCGGTTCATCCTGCCAAGGACAGAGGTCGTGGATGTCTTTCTCCACTGGTTCTGGAGGGTGCTTTGTGTCCAGAGTGCTTCATCCTGCCAAGGACAGAGGTAGTGGATGTGACACTCCACTGACGGTGGTGCAACATGCAAGTTGCCCAGGCCCCTGGAACTGACCACCAGCCTCGTACAAATTATCACTGGTGATGGCTGCCATGTCTGCGGTGGTGCCACTGGCTCAAGATGTCGCAGGGCGGCTGGCAGTGCTGGGGGCGGGGTCAGTAGCGGCAGTGCTTGCGGCGGTCATTGTTGCCGCGGTGCTTGCGGCGGTCATTGTTGCTGCGGTGCTGGTGGCGGCCGCACTGACTGCCGTGCTGGTGGCTGGTTCACTGACTGCCGTGCTGGTGGCTGCCTCACTTCTTGCCGTGCTGGCGGCGGTGTCAGAAGCGGCGGTGCTGGTGGCAGGCTCACTGACTGCGGTGCTGCTGAAAGGCACAGTGTCTGCGGTGCTGGTGAAGGGCTCAGTATCTGGGGTGCTGTCGGCGGTGTCTGTGGTGGCGGTGCATGTGGCGTGCCGGTGGTGGTCTTGCCCACTGTGCTGGTTGGCAGCGACGTTGACTTGCCTTTCATTTTCAGGCGCTTCCCCACCTTGGATGGTGGCGCACTGTCTTGCCACTTCCAACAATTGTCTTGCCTGAGCCCTTGGTGGCAGGTGTTTTGGCCTCCGGGATGTGGGCAACTTTTTCTGTTTAGGAGGTGGGTCCTTGGCCTCGCTCCTTTGGGACACTGGCAGCCCTGTTGCTTGGCGCACTCCAAAATCCAGCTATTGCTGGCACCACTGTGCCGGGTGATGTGGTGGCTGAGGTGCTGGGTTGGGACCTGGAAAGGCGGGCCCTAGGGGACGGACGGGGTAGGGGAGATGAAGGGAGATGAAGGGAAGAGGTCAAGGTTTGAAAGGAAACGTTTTTAGACACACTGGGACGGGTAGATGTGTAGTGTAGCCATTTTTAATATAGCTTCATGCACGTTAGTTTAGCATACTTGGCCGCTGTGCACCTTGCCCTAGATATATTTTGTTCAATTTCGTACTGTTATTTTTCAATAACCAGTTTTACGTTCTTGTTTTAATTTCTTCTATCGCACTGTTTAGCTTAGTTTAGCACTGTGTTCTCAAATAATGCATTCTTGATCACCCTGTGCTTCAGTCAAGGTTACAGTCTGGTACATTGCCGGTAAACGTGGTAGAAGTTTAGTCTCCAGTATTCATAGAAAATACACATCCTTACGTAGGGGCATTTTCTTAGAACATCTGCGTGTTAGTTTAAAAACACTTTCTAGTCCTAGTACACGTCAAGAGGGAGATTCCGGCAAGGAACCTACAACTAGATGCTGAATGCCCGGTTGCAGATGCTGATGCAGATTACAGGCCTTTGCTCAGGTATGAGGGTCGATGTCCTCCCGGGGAAACCTGAAAGGCAGGCTTCGAGCTTCACATGCTGTGCTCGAAATATAACTTAGAGAGAAAATAATCTAGCGGCACTATGATAGCCTTATTCTTGTGCTTCACTCTCATTGTTACTATTTTAATCCTACTTTGTTGTGTAGTTCTGGTTATTGCAGCTCACGCTTTGCTATCTAAAATGCAGTTGTTTTATTAAACCAATCTTTAAAAGTTAAACTGCCTTTGTCATTTATATAGGAGACTGTACTGTGTAAGAGAGAACCGGTTGTGGCCTGAGTGACCACCACTTCCCTGGGAAGTGCTAAGATGTCATGCATTCGGCTGCCCAATTGTCTCTCCCATTTGGGAGAGATGAGGCACTGCTAGTTAGCCGGAGCAAAACCCGGATTTAGAGTGACAAGGGTGCTTCACCGTGGGTCAGACTTAGTCCCCTACACTGTGAACGATCTTGCTGCTCAAAATCCAGTAGTCTCATTAGGATAATGAGATCCTACGCAACATGGCGCCGCCAACGTTTGGTCAGGCTCTAATTTTCGGGTCCACCAGCATATCTTGGTATCATTTTTATATAATGACCCCTCAGTTCCGTATACGGAGGCGTCCGTGGTACTGAGGATTTCCACCACCGCCATATAGGTAACCCTATTTTACAGCAGGTGGTTGTTCAAGCTTAAACCTTAAAAGGAAAAAAAAATAATTTGGTATGCCTTCTCTGAACTCATGGAGCCTTTATAATGGCGAATCCCCAGGCTGTACAAATAGCTTGTAACATGAGACAACCACTCATTTACTAGCACATGGTCTTACAGCACAGGGAGGTCCAGTCACATTTGTGGTGGACGCTCACCCAGCCTATAGAACAGAGCTGTTTTACTCTTGGGTCACATTTCCAGCATTTGATGGGAACACAAATACATCTCATATATATACAGTTGCGAACGCGCCTGGGCAGTACAGAGCGTACGCATGCTTAGAGATACCTCTATCTTATCAAGAACATAATAATTGGCTTGATGGCACCCTACCCCATACAATATTACCAGTGAGGTTAGGTCCACTAAGTAATGATGGTCCTACATGGCCTTTATTGGCCACATATACACCTCATCCCACGGTTGCGAATATGGCGGTAGCTGAGGTTCGACGCTTATATATTGAATTAACAGCAATATATAGACGATTAGTACAATTTGTGATGCAGACGCTAAATGCAAACCCAGTGTGTGCTGCTCCAGCACAACCACATGCAGTAACACCAGGTCTAAATCTGGTGACTGTACACTCTATTATGGGTAAAGTCCCAGCCAAACGAGAGGAAACTCAGTTTTGGCTATCACAACAAATTAATACGCTGGAGGCAGTATTTCCCCATATGGGACCTCAGGATAAACATATTAACTATGTGCTTGCCCTTTGGGATGGTTCCTACAGTTGAACACTGTAATGCATGGGGCACGGTATTTGCCGCTTTCTATACGATGGGACACGGTACACCGACGCTAGCCAACCTACTGGAAGTGCTTAAACAAGTTCAAGATGAATACGCGGCTGCCCCAGCCCTAGACTTGGGAATGCAACTGATGAGCAACTTTGCCACAGTTTCTTCAATTATCCTAAGTAACCTTAAAGAGGAAGCAGTTGCACTTGCAATGCGCATGCCTCTTCGTGACGTTCCGCAACAAGATCAGGAGCGAGAACTTCCTAAAATAATAGCGGAAACATATTCCAGTATCGGTCGAGATAGCCTTGGGCTAGACCACAAAAAACTAAATTTCAGGGTAAAATTATTAAAGACAATACTAAACAACAACCTGAGAGTAATAAGAAACGCTGGGAGAAAACACAACAAACGCTTAAAAAAGAAAGGGGAGAATCTCCACGCAACGAGACCCCACAGAATCGGTATAATCTCAGAAATAGAGAGAATATAAAAACGCCTGATAGATATCAATATACTGATACACGCCAATCTCGTTCCTTTCAGGGCTCATCGGAAAAGAGAAATGAGAGAGGTGGGCGATCAGAGCGGCGAACAGAGTATGTGAAACCGAGACAGGAATCAAAACGCTCTTCGGAGGTTTCTGTTAAGAAGGAAGAGAAACCAGTACAACAAAAACAACGATTTAAAAAGAAAAAAGTGGCAGCTGTCTCAGTTAGACATGCCACTCAGGAAGAGGGTTCTCTTGAAGAACAAGAAATGGGCTCTAGCACTGCTAGACAGCGCGGCAGAGGTCACAATAGTTCGCTGGAATCTTCTAGAGCATCTGGAGGTGAAAGCAACTGATGACTTCATACAAGTAGAAACAGCAGATATGCATGTCTCTGAACCCGATAGGGTGTATTGAGTAACTCTACAATTAGAAGGAGACATTAAACGCACCATACACGCAATCTTCTGGGATCGTGTAGTTAAAATATATGACATTTTGTTGGCTGAACAAGATTGGCCGCCTGATTTTGTCCGCACCTGCCCATATGAAGAGGAGGTTATTAAACCTTCCTTTTCGCCCCTCATTCCAAAGGAATTCACTGAGTCCTATTCTATGGAATGGGCTCTAGCACAAGCAACTGCGTTATATAGAAATAACGTAGGGTGGGATAGGGATTCTCCATACCATGTAATTCCCATTAAAGGTGAACCTCAGCCACAACCGCAGTATCCAATAAACCATGAAGCAAGGACACCGGTAAGAGAAATACTTACGCAATTAGAATACCAGGGGGTGATTGAACCGTGTGTCTCACCGATGAATAATCCCTTGTTTCCTGTAGCTAAACCGGACCATTCATACAGAATAGTTTTAGACTACAGACATTTAACCGGACATACACGTACATATGCTATCCAAAATTCGCATAGCACTGCACTAATGAGCAACATTATGCGGAAAAATATAAAACAACTTTAGATATCTCGAATGGATTCTTCTGCCAGAATATAGCGCCTGAAAGTTGAGATTTAACAAACTTTAGCGCACTAGGCTCCCAGAAAAAATATTTTGTTTCCCTCAAGGGTATAAAAACAGCCCAGGACTGTTTGCAGCTCGTGTGACTGCTATTTTACACGAGATAGACCCTGAAGCATTGTCATACGTGGACGATATATATCTCACTGATGACAAGTTACCACAACATTTAAGACGGGTAGCCCGCATTGTTGTAGGCCATGCCGAAATCGGCTAAAAATGTAATTTAAAAAAATAAAAAATTGCCTTCCTCAGCATCTTGTTCCTGGGATATGAGCTGTCAAATTAAGGGAAAAGCCTAGCGCCACAATTTGTAGAAAAATGAGCACAATTGCACCCACCAAATACGATTAAAAAACTACAATCATTGTTGGGCTTTCTAAATTTTGGCAGAACATACATTCCTGATTATGCTACACGCATAAAACCTTTATATGAATTGATACGTCCTGATTTTTCAAGCAAATACTGGACAATTGAACACACACATACTCTTCGAGAGTTACAAGCAGACATGCTAGCAGCAACACACTTACACACAGGGGACAATAAGACGCATTTGGTCATCAGGGTGATAGCTGAGGCCATTGGTCTTACATATGTCACCTTTAATGAAGGTGAGACAGTCCCAATAGCATACAAATCACACCTGTATTCCGCTGCAGAACAATGCTTTGCACCCACGGAGAAAATTCTCACTGCTTCCAGATGGCTGTTATTAAAGAAAGACCTCTTGCCCAAGGAAAACGCATCATTGTCGTTTCTCTAATTCCGGCCCTTGAGGCTGTTACAAAGGCTAGCGTCCCAAATGCAAAAGCACTTCATCCACGTTGGATACAATGGGCTATGTCTTTAACAGCCACTGATGTAGACTACATCTTCGACCCAAAGTTACAAACTCAAGAATTTCTACAATATGAAGTAGAATATCCAGTTCCTGCTGACACCTTGCCTATTGATCAATCTCATGTAATCATGTACACCGATGGCTCTGCGCAACCAGCGATTGGAACCAAACATCAATATTCTGCTGCATGTGCGGTCGTGAGCGGCTATATGGAGGGTGAAAATTCTGTCCCCAACATACCTATGCACAGACCTTAGGGGATTGTACTGCACAATTGGCTGAGCTAAAGGCTCTACTAATGGCACTAGAACACACAGATCCGACACAGTTCACACTGATTGTTTGTGATTCTTATTATTGCGTCCAGTCTTTTAATGAATACCTGCATTACTGGCGCTTTAATGGGTTCAGAGATTCGAAAGGCAACACCATAAAACACAGACTCCTGTGGGGGAAGGTAGCAGACCTGAAATAGACGCTACCCAAAGTCCATGTTGTGCATACACTTGGACACCAGTGCGTTGGAATACACGTTGCTGGAAATACTTTGGCTGATGAAGCCACAAAGTTGGCAGTGGAAGTTGCCACTGTAGCTGCAGTGACTCGTTCAAGTTCCAAACCAGACACAAACCTTATGGCTGCCATAAAAGCTACGGTTGATGGTACGCTTTATCCTAAAGGATTTCCTAATAAATTTCAATACTTGATGGGAAGTATGCTGAACGCTGAAGTTAACATTCCAGGCGTAGGCGTACGTGATATCCCCAATAAAGATGTAAGATCACAATTGTATAAAGCAGTGCATGAGGGGTTGGCATCTGCACATTCTGGCGTGGCGGCTACAATATCACTCTTGCAGGACCGTTACTGGTTGCCTGGTCTCTATAAAGAGACTAAGCAGTATGTCCTTTGTTGTGACATCTGTCAACAAATTAAAGTTTCCACAGCTAAGTGCCCACCGCAGACACCCCTCTTGATCTCAAATAGACCATTACAGTGTGTGTACTTGGATCAATGCGGTCCATTAACACCTGATAGTGCATACAAATATATACTAGTCGCTGTTGATTCTTGCTCCAGATGTGTGTGGGTGTGGCCACAACGCTCGGCTGATGCTCGGACTGTTATTAAAGATTTGTGAGTCTTTGTCTATACATATGCAGTTGCGCCATTCCATTCGGACCAGGGCCCTGCTTTTGCTTCAAGGGCATTCAGGGACACCATGGCTTCATTGGGGGTCCACCTCCAGTACTCTTCTGCATTTCATCCCGAGGGAAATTCTGTTGTGGAGTGATTAAACCGTGATTTAAAGCAATCCTTAACGGCCAGAGTCTTAGGTACGGGTCGTAGTTGGCTAACCCACCTGTATGGAGTTCAGAGAGCACTGAATAACCTGCCTAGAAGGTCCCTGGGGGGGTCGTACTTCATATGAGTGCCTGTTCGGAACAAAAATGTTTGTTTTGGATCTTAATGGTCCTGGTGTGGAGGCAGCGGAAACACCTTTTGACATAAATGATCGTGTCACTGTTTTACAGGAATTACAGCAGTTCCGTGAAGATAACTCTTCTAAAAGTGCTGCCTCCACAGGAATTAAGGATGTGCCAGTAACACCTATCGGCTGGATTCCCAGAGTTGGGGATCTTGTGCGTGAAAAGGACACAGTGAAAAAAGAATTCAGCCCTTCTTATCGAGCACCAGTCCCTGTGTTGGGGATACCAGAACTGTTATCCTACCAACGTTGCCAGGTGCCAAAGAAAACCGCTTTTTTTCCATTGACAATGTCAAGCTACAACATGTGGCCGAACCTACACAGCCGACCAAGAGGAATATCCAGTAGTTCCCGAATCCCTCTCACTACTGGAGAAGAAGTTCCGCTTCAAGTTGTTTACACCCACACTGAGGCCTCACCGAGCTTGGGGTGGGTGGATGATGATGATCTTGCATTGATTCCACTAACAACAAGCAACTTAGAAACATTTGATCAAGTCACTTTGACTACAAGTCAGAGGGATGGTGCTATCTACAGTGTTCCACCACAGGAAACATCAACTCCTCCATTGACTACGGCAACGCCTTTTACACAAACTGCCTCTGGTTACTTTGCCGAGTACACCGACGGTCTATCGGACTTGTTTGCCTCCTCGACTGCTGAACTGTCAGGTGCACTTAAGCTGATACATTGGCTTAAAGATACGTATTTCATTTTTCCATGGAACTATGTGTGGCTTTCCTTGACTGTCCTAGCCTTTTTTCTTTGGATTGGGTTTGTTATTACCTATTTTCTGTTAATACATGGTAATTTTCTTCCCAAAAGATCAGCGGTTGAACAGGTGGAGGAGTTATTGAAACCACATTTTTCATCACATAAGGTTTGAAGAGACTTGTCCTTTGTGAACATTTCTGCAGTGCCAATTCTGGATGGGATTCTGTGGGATAAAGTAATGTTTGATATATATGGTCCCACTGAAATAATTCAAATACCGTATGTGTTAAAGTTATCTATGAACAACATAGTAATACCAGGCATTGTACCTGATGATTGGGATGTGAAAACAGGTGATTCAATGATGACAGAATTGCAGTATTATACTGTCTATGAAAACAAAGATGTTTACCAGTTTAAAGTCAATTATGGTGACATGTTTTGCTATAATTGTTATGGGCACCACTTCATACATAAAGCTAGCAGTCCAAAAATGATATTTGATTATGTACAATGGGAACATTGCCCAACTTCCCCGCAAGGGAGCTCGAAAACTTATTTTGAAAAATGTGTGTATTTTTCTGGGCATCATCAAAAAAATGCTGAGTCAAATTATTTTAAGATAACTGCGACTACGGATAAACAAATGTTGTTGACCAACACAAAATTTATATATTCGGACTCCTTTGTTTCCCGGTTATCAACTGAAGGTCATGAATATTGATCAAAAAATTTCGATTTGAAAAGTGTTTGGGGAACAAAAAATTGGCAGACCAAGGGTAGAGAAACATTGTTTAGATCTCATCCCCGTTCAAATGATTTTTTTTAAATGAAACAGTACAACAGACCAGTTGCGTAGGCTTAGCTACAATTAGAGAATTAAACATGCCCAGTATACCTGCCCCTGCTAAATTTTATAACTGGCAAAAATACACAAATGCAACTTTTAGTGATCTTAATGAGTGGGTCCAGAATGGTACGTTTAATGCTTCATTGACACGTCCAGGCGGGTGGTTATTGTGGCCAATAGATACCAACAGGTGTCATCAGCGTTTTGTCACCTCCTCGGGAGGTTTCTGAACGAGTAGGTCAGACCCTCGCTATATATCACCAGAACATGCTGAAATAATTACAACATATAGGGGGTCATTACAACATTGGCGGTAAAAGGCGCTTACCGCCGTGCAGAAGACCGCCAATACAACGCCGCGGCAGCGGAATTCTACCACAGATATTATGACACACATCTCGGAATCCGCCGAAATTCAGGCACCCACACAACTCCGCCACACCAAAGGTCAGTGATAAACTGGCGAAAACAAATCCTCCACCTCCACGCCAACAGAAACATGCCCATGCTATTATGCCCCACAAATCCACGCGGCGGTCTTTCAACTGAGGTATTCTATTGGCGGTACACACCGCCGCGCTCAAAATACACACACA